>NC_092131.1:111719659-112022689 GCF_043159975.1 Macaca nemestrina | reverse complement strand
CGGAGGATATTTCCTTTGGCCCTATAGTCTTCAAAGGGATCCGAAATATCTGTTCTCAGATTCCACAGAAATAAGGCTAGCGAAGACATCCACGAAATACAGATGTAACTCTGTGAGATGAATTAACAGAACACTAAGCAGTTTCTCAGAAAGCTTCTTTCCACATTTCTTCTGAGGATATTTCCTTTTTCACCATAGCTCTCTATGGGCTTCCAAATATCCCTTTGCCAATTCCACAAGAACTGTCTTAGAGAAAGGCTTCTTGAGGGGAAAGCTGTAACTCTGTGAGTTGATTTCAAAGAACACAAAGAAGTTTCTCAGGAAGCTTCTTTTCTCTGTGTTATCGGAGGATATTTCCTTTGGCCGTATAGTCTTCAAAGGGATCCGAAATATCTGTTCTCAGATTCCACAGAAATAAGGCTAGCAAAGAGATCCACGAAATACAGATGTAACTCTGTGAGATGAATTAACAGAACACTAAGCAGTTTCTCAGAAAGCTTCTTTCCAGATTTCCTCTGAGGATATTTCCTTTTTCACCATAGCCCTCTATGGGCTTCCAAATATCACTTTGCCAATTCCACAAGAAGTGTCTTAGCGAAAGGCTTCTTGAGGGGAAAGCTGTAACTCTGTGAGTTGATTTCACAGAACACAAGAAGTTTCTCAGAAAGCTTCTTTCTCTTTGTTATCGGAGGATATTTCCTTTGGCCCTATAGTCTTCAAAGGGATCCAAAATATCTGTTCTCAGATTCCACAGAAATAAGGCTAGCAACGAGATCCACGAAATACAGATGTAACTCTGTGAGATGACCTAACAGAACACTAAGCATTTCTCAGAAAGCTTCTTTCCAGATTTCATCTGAGGATATTACCTTTTTCACCATAGCCCTCTATGGGCTTCCAAATATCACTTTGCCACTTCCACAAGAACTGTCTTAGCGAAAGGCTTCTTGAGGGGAAAGCTGTAACTCTGTGAGTTGATTTCACAGAACACAAAGAAGTTTCTCTGAAAGCTTCTTTGTCTTTGTTATCGGAGGATATTTCCTTTGGCCCTATAGTCTTCAAAGGGTTCCGAAATATCTGTTCTCAGATTCCACAGAAATAAGGCTAGCAAAGAGATCCACGAAATACAGATGTAACTCTGTGAGATAAATTAACAGAACACTAAGCAGTTTCTCAGAAAGCTTCTTTCCAGATTTCCTCTGAGGATATTTCCTTTTTCACCATAGCCCTCTATGGGATTCCAAATATCACTTTGCCAATTCCACAAGAACTGTCTTAGCGAAAGGCTTCTTGAGGGGAAAGCTGTAACTCTGTGAGTTTATTTCACAGAACACAAAGAAGTTTCTCAGAAAGCTTCTTTCTCTTTGTTATCGGAGGATATTTCCTTTGGCCCTATAGTCTTCAACGGGATCCGAAATATCTGTTCTCAGATTCCACAGAAATAAGGCTAGCAAAGAGATCCACGAAATACAGATGTAACTCTGTGAGATGAACTAACAGAACACTAAGCAGTTTCTCAGAAAGCTTCTTTCCAGATTTCCTCTGAGGATATTTCCTTTTTCAACATAGCCCTCTATGGGCTTTCAAATATCACTTTGCCAATTCCACAAGAACTGTCTTAGCGAAAGGCTTGATGAGGGGAAAGCTGTAACTCTGTGAGATGATTTCACAGAACACAAAGAAGTTTCTCAGAAAGCTTCTTTCTCTTTGTTATCGGAGGATATTTCCTTTGGCCCTATAGTCTTCAAAGGGATCCGAAATATCTGTTCTCAGATTCCACAGAAATAAGGCTAGCAAAGAGATCCACGAAATACAGATGTAACTCTGTGAGATGAATTAACAGAACACTAAGCAGTTTCTCAGAAAGCTTCTTTCCAGATTTCTTCTGAGGATATTTCCTTTTTCACCATAGCCCTCTATGGGCTTCCAAATATCACTTTGCCAATTCCACAAGAACTGTCTTAGCGAAAGGCTTCTTGAGGGGAAAGCTGTAACTCTGTGAGTTGATTTCACAGAACACAAAGAAGTTTCTCAGAAAGCTTCTTTTCTCTTTGTTATCGGAGGATATTTCCTTTGGCCCTATAGTCTTCAAAGGGATCCGAAATATCTGTTCTCAGATTCCACAGAAATAAGGCTAGCAAAGAGATCCACGAAATACAGATGTAACTCTGTGAGATGAATTAACAGAACACTAAGCAGTTTCTCAGAAATCTTCTTTCCAGATTTCCTCTGAGGATATTTCCTTTTTCACCATAGCCCTCTATGGGCTTCCAAATATCACTTTGCCAATTCCACAAGAAGTGTCTTAGCGAAAGTCTTCTTGAGGGGAAAGCTGTAACTCTGTGAGTTGATTTCACCGAATACAAGAAGTTTCTCAGAAAGCTTCTTTCTCTTTGTTATCGGAGGATATTTCCTTTGGCCCTATAGTCTTCAAAGGGATCCGAAATATCTGTTCTCAGATTCCACAGAAATAAGGCTAGCAAAGAGATCCACGAAATACAGATGTAACTCTGTGAGATGACCTAACAGAACACTAAGCATTTCTCAGAAAGCTTCTTTCCAGATTTCATCTGAGGATATTTCCTTTTTCACCATAGCCCTCTATGGGCTTCCAAATATCACTTTGCCAATTCCACAAGAACTGTCTTAGCGAAAGGCTTCTTGAGGGGAAAGCTGTAACTCTGTGAGTTGATTTCACAGAACACAAGAAGTTTCTCAGAAAGCTTCTTTCTCTTTGTTATCGGAGGATATTTCCTTTGGCCCTATAGTCTTCAAAGGGATCCGAAATATCTGTTCTCAGATTCCACAGAAATAAGGCTAGCAAAGAGATCCACGAAATACAGATGTAACTCTATGAGATGACCTAACAGAACACTAAGCATTTCTCAGAAAGTTTCTTTCCAGATTTCATCTGAGGATATTTCCTTTTTCACCATAGCCCTCTATGGGCTTCCAAATATCACTTTGCCAATTCCACAAGAACTGTCTTAGCGAAAGGCTTCTTGAGGGGAAAGCTGTAACTCTGTGAGTTGATTTCACAGAACACAAAGAAGTTTCTCAGAAAGCTTCTTTCTCTTTGTTATCGGAGGATATTTCCTTTGGCCCTATAGTCTTCAAAGGGTTCCGAAATATCTGTTCTCAGATTCCACAGAAATAAGGCTAGCAAAGAGATCCACGAAATACAGATGTAACTCTGTGAGATAAATTAACAGAACACTAAGCAGTTTCTCAGAAAGCTTCTTTCCAGATTTCCTCTGAGGATATTTCCTTTTTCAACATAGCCCTCTATGGGCTTCCAATATCACTTTGCCAATTCCACAAGAACTGTCTTAGCGAAAGGTTTCTTGAGGGGAAAGCTGTTACTCTTTGAGTTGATTTCACAGAACAAAAAGAAGTTTCTCAGAAAGCTTCTTTCTCTTTGTTATCGGAGGATATTTCCTTTGGCCCTATAGTCTTCAAAGGGATCCGAAATATCTGTTCTCAGATTCCACAGAAATAAGGCTAGCAAAGAGATCCACGAAATACAGATGTAACTCTGTGAGATGAATTAACAGAACACTAAGCAGTTTCTCTGAAAGCTTCTTTCCAGATTTCCTCTGAGGATATTTCCTTTTTCACCATAGCCCTCTATGGGCTTCCAAATATCACTTTGCCAATTCCACAAGAACTGTCTTAGCGAAAGGCTTCTTGAGGGGAAAGCTGTAACTCTGTGAGATGATTTCACAGAACACAAAGAAGTTTCTCAGAAAGCTTCTTTCTCTTTGTTATCGGAGGATATTTCCTTTGGCCCTATAGCCTTCAAAGGGATCCGAAATATATGTTCTCAGATTCCACAGAAATAAGGCTAGCAAAGAGATCCACGAAATACAGATGTAACTCTGTGAGATGAATTAACAGAACACTAAGCATTTCTCAGAATGCTTCTTTCCAGTTTTCGTCTGAGGATATTTCCTTTTTCACCATAGCCCTCTATGGGCTTCCAAATATCACTTTGCCAATTCCACAAGAACTGTCTTAGCGAAAGGCTTCTTGAGGGGAAAGCTATAACTCTGTGAGTTGATTTCACAGAACACAAAGAAGTTTCTCAGAAAGCTTCTTTCTCTTTGTTATCGGAGGATATTTCCTTTGGCCCTATAGTCTTCAAAGGGATCCGAAATATCTGTTCTCAGATTCCACAGAAATAAGGCGAGCAAAGAGATCCACGAAATACAGATGTAACTCTGTGAGATGAATTAACAGAACACTAAGCATTTTCTCAGAAAGCTTCTTTCCAGATTTACTCTGAGGATATTTCCTATTTCACCATAGCCCTCTATTGGCTTCCAAATATCACTTTGCCAATTCCACAAGAACTGTCTTAGCGAAAGGCTTCTTGAGGGGAAAGCTGTAACTCTGTGAGTTGATTTCACAGAACACAAAGAAGTTTCTCAGAAAGCTTCTTTCTCTTTGTTATCGGAGGATATTTCCTTTGGCCTTAGAGTCTTCTAAGGGATCCGAAATATCTGTTCTCAGATTCCACAGAAATAAGGCTAGCAAAGAGATCCACGAAATACAGATGTAACTCTGTGAGATGACCTAACAGAACACTAAGCATTTCTCAGAAAGCTTCTTTCCAGATTTCATCTGAGGATATTTCCTTTTTCACCATAGCCCTCTATGGGCTTCCAAATATCACTTTGCCAATTCCACAAGAAGTGTCTTAGCGAAAGGCTTCTTGAGGGGAAAGCTGTAACTCTGTGAGTTGATTTCACAGAACACAAAGAAGTTTCTCCGAAAGCTTCTTTCTCTTTGTTATCAGAGGATATTTCCTTTGGCCTTAGAGTCTTCTAAGGGATCCGAAATATCTGTTCTCAGATTCCACAGAAATAAGGCTAGCAAAGAGATCCACGAAATACAGATGTAACTCTGTGAGATGAATTAACAGAACACTAAGCAGTTTCACAGAAAGCTTCTTTCCAATTTCCTCTGAGGATATTTCCTTTTTCAACATAGCCCTCTATGGGCTTCCAAATATCACTTTGCCAATTCCACAAGAACTGTCTTAGCGAAAGGCTTCTTGAGGGGAAAGCTGTAACTCTGTGAGTTGATTTCACAGAACACAAAGAAGTTTCTCAGAAAGCTTCTTTCTCTTTGTTATCGGAGGATATTTCCTTTGGCCCTATAGTCTTCAAAGGGATCCGAAATATCTGTTCTCAGATTCCACAGAAATAAGGCGAGCAAAGAGATCCACGAAATACAGATGTAACTCTGTGAGATGAATTAACAGAACACTAAGCATTTTCTCAGTAAGCTTTCTCCCAGAATTCCTCTGAGGATATTTCCTTTTTCACCATAGCCCTCTATGGGCTTCCAAATATCACTTTGCCAATTCCACAAGAACTGTCTTAGCGAAAGGCTTCTTGAGGGGAAAGCTGTAACTCTGTGAGATGATTTCACAGAACACAAAGAAGTTTCTCAGAAAGATTCTTTCTCTTTGTTATCGGAGGATATTTCCTTTGGCCCTATAGACTTCAAAGGGATCCGAAATATCTGTTCTCAGATTCCACAGAAATAAGGCTAGCAAAGAGATCCACGAAATACAGATGTAACTCTGTGAGATGAATTAACAGAACACTAAGCAGTTTCTCAGAAAGCTTTTTTCCATATTTCCTCTGAGGATATTTCCTTTTTCACCTTAGCCCTCTATGGGCTTCCAAATATCACATTGCCAATTCCACAAGAACTGTCTTAGCGAAAGGCTTCTTGAGAGGAAAGCTGTAACTCAGTGAGATGATTTCACAGATCCCAAAGAAGTTTCTCAGAAAGCTTCTTTCTCTTTGTTATCGGAGGATATTTCCTTTGGCCCTATAGTCTTCAAAGGGATCCGAAATATCTGTTCTCAGATTCCACAGAAATAAGGCTAGCAAAGAGATCCACGAAATACAGATGTAACTCTGTGAGATGAACTAACAAAACACTAAGCAGTTTCTCAGAAAGCTTCTTTCCAGATTTCATCTGAGGATATTTCCTTTTTCACCATAGCCCTCTATGGGCTTCCAAATATCACTTTGCCAATTCCACAAGAACTGTCTTAGCGAAAGGCTTCTTGAGGGGAAAGCTGTAACTCTGTGAGTTGATTTCACAGAACACAAAGAAGTTTCTCAGAAAGCTTCTTTCTCTTTGTTATCGGGGGATATTTCCTTTGGCCCTATAGTCTTCAAAGGGATCCGAAATATCTGTTCTCAGATTCCACAGAAATAAGGCTAGCAAAGAGATCCACGAAATACAGATGTAACTCTGTGAGATAAATTAACAGAACACTAAGCAGTTTCTTAGAAAGCTTCTTTCCAGATTTCCTCTGAGGATATTTCGTTTTTCACCATAGCCCTCTATGGGCTTCCAATATCACTTTGTCAATTCCACAAGAACTGTCTTAGCGAAAGGCTTCTTGAGAGGAAAGCTGTAAATCAGTGAGATGATTTCACAGATCCCAAAGAAGTTTCTCAGAAAGCTTCTTTCTCTTTGTTATCAGAGGATATTTCCTTTGGCCTTAGAGTCTTCTAAGGGATCCGAAATATCTGTTCTCAGATTCCACAGAAATAAGGCTAGCAAAGAGATCCACGAAATACAGATGTAACTCTGTGAGATGAATTAACAGAACACTAAGCAGTTTCACAGAAAGCTTCTTTCCAATTTCCTCTGAGGATATTTCCTTTTTCACCATAGCCCTCTATGGGCTTCCAAATATCACTTTGCCAATTCCACAAGAACTGTCTTAGCGAAAGGCTTCTTGAGGGGAAAGCTGTAACTCTGTGAGTTGATTTCACAGAACACAAAGAAGTTTCTCAGAAAGCTTCTTTCTCTTTGTTATCGGAGGATATTTCCTTTGGCCCTATAGTCTTCAAAGGGATCCGAAATATCTGTTCTCAGATTCCACAGAAATAAGGCGAGCAAAGAGATCCACGAAATACAGATGTAACTCTGTGAGATGAATTAACAGAACACTAAGCATTTTCTCAGAAAGCTTCTTCCCAGATTTCCTCTGAGGATATTTCCTTTTTCACCATAGCCCTCTATGGGCTTCCAAATATCACTTTGCCAATTCCACAAGAACTGTCTTAGCGAAAGGCTTCTTGAGGGGAAAGCTGTAACTCTGTGAGTTGATTTCACAGAACACAAAGAAGTTTCTCAGAAAGCTTCTTTCTCTTTGTTATCGGAGGATATTTCCTTTGGCCCCATAGACTTCAAAGGGATCCGAAATATCTGTTCTCAGATTCCACAGAAATAAGGCTAGCAAAGAGATTCACGAAATACAGATGTAACTCTGTGAGATGAATTAACAGAACACTAAGCAGTTTCTCAGAAAGCTTTTTTCCATATTTCCTCTGAGGATATCTCCTTTTTCACCTTAGCCATCTATGGGCTTCCAAATATCACATTGCCAATTCCACAAGAACTGTCTTAGCGAAAGGCTTCTTGAGAGGAAAGCTGTAACTCAGTGAGATGATTTCACAGATCCCAAAGAAGTTTCTCAGAAAGCTTCTTTCTCTTTGTTATCGGAGGATATTTCCTTTGGCCCTATAGTCTTCAAAGGGATCCGAAATATCTGTTCTCAGATTCCACAGAAATAAGGCTAGCAAAGAGATCCACGAAATACAGATGTAACTCTGTGAGATGAACTAACAAAACACTAAGCAGTTTCTCAGAAAGCTTCTTTCCAGATTTCATCTGAGGATATTTCCTTTTTCACCATAGCCCTCTATGGGCTTCCAAATATCCCTTTGCCAATTCCACAACAACTGTCTTAGAGAAAGGCTTCTTGAGGGGAAAGCTGTAACTCTGTGAGTTGATTTCACAGAACACAAAGAAGTTTCTCAGGAAGCTTCTTTTCTCTTTGTTATCGGAGGATATATCCTTTGGCCCTATAGTCTTCAAAGGGATCCGAAATATCTGTTCTCAGATTCCACAGAAATAAGGCTAGCAAAGAGATCCACGAAATACAGATGTAACTCTGTGAGATGAATTAACAGAACACTAAGCATTTTCTCAGAAAGCTTCTTTCCAGATTTCCTCTGAGGATATTTCCTTTTTCACCCTAGCCCTCTATGGGCTTCCAAATATCACTTTGCCAATTCCACAAGAACTGTCTTAGCGAAAGGCTTCTTGAGGGGAAAGCTGTAACTCTGTGAGTTGATTTCACAGAACACAAGAAGTTTCTCAGAAAGCTTCTTTCTCTTTGTTATCGGAGGATATTTCCTTTGGCCCTATAGTCTTCAAAGGGATCCGAAATATCTGTTCTCAGATTCCACAGAAATAAGGCTAGCAAAGAGATCCACGAAATACAGATGTAACTCTGTGAGATGACCTAACAGAACACTAAGCATTTCTCAGAAAGCTTCTTTCCAGATTTCATCTTAGGATATTACCTTTTTCACCATAGCCCTCTATGGGCTTCCAAATATCACATTGCCAATTCCACAAGAACTGTCTTAGCGAAAGCCTTCTTGAGAGGAAAGCTGTAACTCAGTGAGATGATTTCACAGATCCCAAAGAAGTTTCTCAGAAAGCTTCTTTCTCTTTGTTATCGGAGGATATTTCCTTTGGCCCTATAGTCTTCAAAGGGATCCGAAATATCTGTTCTCAGATTCCACAGAAATAAGGCTAGCAAAGAGATCCACGAAATACAGATGTAACTCTGTGAGATGAACTAACAAAACACTAAGCAGTTTCTCAGAAAGCTTCTTTCCAGATTTCATCTGAGGATATTTCCTTTTTCACCATAGCCCTCTATGGGCTTCCAAATATCACTTTGCCAATTCCACAAGAACTGTCTTAGCGAAAGGCTTCTTGAGGGGAAAGCTGTAACTCTGTGAGTTGATTTCACAGAACACAAAGAAGTTTCTCAGAAAGCTTCTTTCTCTTTGTTATCGGGGGATATTTCCTTTGGCCCTATAGTCTTCAAAGGGATCCGAAATATCTGTTCTCAGATTCCACAGAAATAAGGCTAGCAAAGAGATCCACGAAATACAGATGTAACTCTGTGAGATAAATTAACAGAACACTAAGCAGTTTCTTAGAAAGCTTCTTTCCAGATTTCCTCTGAGGATATTTCGTTTTTCACCATAGCCCTCTATGGGCTTCCAATATCACTTTGTCAATTCCACAAGAACTGTCTTAGCGAAAGGCTTCTTGAGAGGAAAGCTGTAAATCAGTGAGATGATTTCACAGATCCCAAAGAAGTTTCTCAGAAAGCTTCTTTCTCTTTGTTATCAGAGGATATTTCCTTTGGCCTTAAAGTCTTCTAAGGGATCCGAAATATCTGTTCTCAGATTCCACAGAAATAAGGCTAGCAAAGAGATCCACGAAATACAGATGTAACTCTGTGAGATGAATTAACAGAACACTAAGCAGTTTCACAGAAAGCTTCTTTCCAATTTCCTCTGAGGATATTTCCTTTTTCACCATAGCCCTCTATGGGCTTTCAAATATCACTTTGCCAATTCCACAAGAACTGTCTTAGCGAAAGGCTTCTTGAGGGGAAAGCTGTAACTCTGTGAGTTGATTTCACAGAACACAAAGAAGTTTCTCAGAAAGCTTCTTTCTCTTTGTTATCGGAGGATATTTCCTTTGGCCCTATAGTCTTCAAAGGGATCCGAAATATCTGTTCTCAGATTCCACAGAAATAAGGCGAGCAAAGAGATCCACGAAATACAGATGTAACTCTGTGAGATGAATTAACAGAACACTAAGCATTTTCTCAGAAAGCTTCTTCCCAGATTTCCTCTGAGGATATTTCCTTTTTCACCATAGCCCTCTATGGGCTTCCAAATATCACTTTGCCAATTCCACAAGAACTGTCTTAGCGAAAGGCTTCTTGAGGGGAAAGCTGTAACTCTGTGAGTTGATTTCACAGAACACAAAGAAGTTTCTCAGAAAGCTTCTTTCTCTTTGTTATCGGAGGATATTTCCTTTGGCCCCATAGACTTCAAAGGGATCCGAAATATCTGTTCTCAGATTCCACAGAAATAAGGCTAGCAAAGAGATCCACGAAATACAGATGTAACTCTGTGAGATGAATTAACAGAACACTAAGCAGTTTCTCAGAAAGCTTTTTTCCATATTTCCTCTGAGGATATTTCCTTTTTCACCTTAGCCATCTATGGGCTTCCAAATATCACATTGCCAATTCCACAAGAACTGTCTTAGCGAAAGGCTTCTTGAGAGGAAAGCTGTAACTCAGTGAGATGATTTCACAGATCCCAAAGAAGTTTCTCAGAAAGCTTCTTTCTCTTTGTTATCGGAGGATATTTCCTTTGGCCCTATAGTCTTCAAAGGGATCCGAAATATCTGTTCTCAGATTCCACAGAAATAAGGCTAGCAAAGAGATCCACGAAATACAGATGTAACTCTGTGAGATGAACTAACAAAACACTAAGCAGTTTCTCAGAAAGCTTCTTTCCAGATTTCATCTGAGGATATTTCCTTTTTCACCATAGCCCTCTATGGGCTTCCAAATATCACTTTGCCAATTCCACAAGAACTGTCTTAGCGAAAGGCTTCTTGAGGGGAAAGCTGTAACTCTGTGAGTTGATTTCACAGAACACAAAGAAGTTTCTCAGAAAGCTTCTTTCTCTTTGTTATCGGAGGATATTTCCTTTGGCCCTATAGTCTTCAAAGGGATCCGAAATATCTGTTCTCAGATTCCACAGAAATAAGGCGAGCAAAGAGATCCACGAAATACAGATGTAACTCTGTGAGATGAATTAACAGAACACTAAGCATTTTCTCAGAAAGCTTCTTCCCAGATTTCCTCTGAGGATATTTCCTTTTTCACCATAGCCCTCTATGGGCTTCCAAATATCACTTTGCCAATTCCACAAGAACTGTCTTAGCGAAAGGCTTCTTGAGGGGAAAGCTGTAACTCTGTGAGTTGATTTCACAGAACACAAAGAAGTTTCTCAGAAAGCTTCTTTCTCTTTGTTATCGGAGGATATTTCCTTTGGCCCCATAGACTTCAAAGGGATCCGAAATATCTGTTCTCAGATTCCACAGAAATAAGGCTAGCAAAGAGATCCACGAAATACAGATGTAACTCTGTGAGATGAATTAACAGAACACTAAGCAGTTTCTCAGAAAGCTTTTTTCCATATTTCCTCTGAGGATATTTCCTTTTTCACCTTAGCCATCTATGGGCTTCCAAATATCACATTGCCAATTCCACAAGAACTGTCTTAGCGAAAGGCTTCTTGAGAGGAAAGCTGTAACTCAGTGAGATGATTTCACAGATCCCAAAGAAGTTTCTCAGAAAGCTTCTTTCTCTTTGTTATCGGAGGATATTTCCTTTGGCCCTATAGTCTTCAAAGGGATCCGAAATATCTGTTCTCAGATTCCACAGAAATAAGGCTAGCAAAGAGATCCACGAAATACAGATGTAACTCTGTGAGATGAACTAACAAAACACTAAGCAGTTTCTCAGAAAGCTTCTTTCCAGATTTCATCTGAGGATATTTCCTTTTTCACCATAGCCCTCTATGGGCTTCCAAATATCACTTTGCCAATTCCACAAGAACTGTCTTAGCGAAAGGCTTCTTGAGGGGAAAGCTGTAACTCTGTGAGTTGATTTCACAGAACACAAAGAAGTTTCTCAGAAAGCTTCTTTCTCTTTGTTATCGGGGGATATTTCCTTTGGCCCTATAGTCTTCAAAGGGATCCGAAATATCTGTTCTCAGATTCCACAGAAATAAGGCTAGCAAAGAGATCCACGAAATACAGATGTAACTCTGTGAGATAAATTAACAGAACACTAAGCAGTTTCTTAGAAAGCTTCTTTCCAGATTTCCTCTGAGGATATTTCGTTTTTCACCATAGCCCTCTATGGGCTTCCAATATCACTTTGTCAATTCCACAAGAACTGTCTTAGCGAAAGGCTTCTTGAGAGGAAAGCTGTAAATCAGTGAGATGATTTCACAGATCCCAAAGAAGTTTCTCAGAAAGCTTCTTTCTCTTTGTTATCAGAGGATATTTCCTTTGGCCTTAGAGTCTTCTAAGGGATCCGAAATATCTGTTCTCAGATTCCACAGAAATAAGGCTAGCAAAGAGATCCACGAAATACAGATGTAACTCTGTGAGATGAATTAACAGAACACTAAGCAGTTTCACAGAAAGCTTCTTTCCAATTTCCTCTGAGGATATTTCCTTTTTCACCATAGCCCTCTATGGGCTTCCAAATATCACTTTGCCAATTCCACAAGAACTGTCTTAGCGAAAGGCTTCTTGAGGGGAAAGCTGTAACTCTGTGAGTTGATTTCACAGAACACAAAGAAGTTTCTCAGAAAGCTTCTTTCTCTTTGTTATCGGAGGATATTTCCTTTGGCCCTATAGTCTTCAAAGGGATCCGAAATATCTGTTCTCAGATTCCACAGAAATAAGGCTAGCAAAGAGATCCACGAAATACAGATGTAACTCTGTGAGATGAATTAACAGAACACTAAGCATTTTCTCAGAAAGCTTCTTCCCAGATTTCCTCTGAGGATATTTCCTTTTTCACCATAGCCCTCTATGGGCTTCCAAATATCACTTTGCCAATTCCACAAGAACTGTCTTAGCGAAAGGCTTCTTGAGGGGAAAGCTGTAACTCTGTGAGTTGATTTCACAGAACACAAAGAAGTTTCTCAGAAAGCTTCTTTCTCTTTGTTATCGGAGGATATTTCCTTTGGCCCTATAGTCTTCAAAGGGATCCGAAATATCTGTTCTCAGATTCCACAGAAATAAGGCTAGCAAAGAGATCCACGAAATACAGATGTAACTCTGTGAGATGACCTAACAGAACACTAAGCATTTCTCAGAAAGCTTCTTTCCAGATTTCATCTGAGGATATTACCTTTTTCACCATAGCCCTCTATGGGCTTCCAAATATCACATTGCCAATTCCACAAGAACTGTCTTAGCGAAAGCCTTCTTGAGAGGAAAGCTGTAACTCAGTGAGATGATTTCACAGATCCCAAAGAAGTTTCTCAGAAAGCTTCTTTCTCTTTGTTATCGGAGGATATTTCCTTTGGCCCTATAGTCTTCAAAGGGATCCGAAATATCTGTTCTCAGATTCCACAGAAATAAGGCTAGCAAAGAGATCCACGAAATACAGATGTAACTCTGTGAGATGAACTAACAAAACACTAAGCAGTTTCTCAGAAAGCTTCTTTCCAGATTTCATCTGAGGATATTTCCTTTTTCACCATAGCCCTCTATGGGCTTCCAAATATCACTTTGCCAATTCCACAAGAACTGTCTTAGCGAAAGGCTTCTTGAGGGGAAAGCTGTAACTCTGTGAGTTGATTTCACAGAACACAAAGAAGTTTCTCAGAAAGCTTCTTTCTCTTTGTTATCGGGGGATATTTCCTTTGGCCCTATAGTCTTCAAAGGGATCCGAAATATCTGTTCTCAGATTCCACAGAAATAAGGCTAGCAAAGAGATCCACGAAATACAGATGTAACTCTGTGAGATAAATTAACAGAACACTAAGCAGTTTCTTAGAAAGCTTCTTTCCAGATTTCCTCTGAGGATATTTCGTTTTTCACCATAGCCCTCTATGGGCTTCCAATATCACTTTGTCAATTCCACAAGAACTGTCTTAGCGAAAGGCTTCTTGAGAGGAAAGCTGTAAATCAGTGAGATGATTTCACAGATCCCAAAGAAGTTTCTCAGAAAGCTTCTTTCTCTTTGTTATCAGAGGATATTTCCTTTGGCCTTAGAGTCTTCTAAGGGATCCGAAATATCTGTTCTCAGATTCCACAGAAATAAGGCTAGCAAAGAGATCCACGAAATACAGATGTAACTCTGTGAGATGAATTAACAGAACACTAAGCAGTTTCACAGAAAGCTTCTTTCCAATTTCCTCTGAGGATATTTCCTTTTTCACCATAGCCCTCTATGGGCTTCCAAATATCACTTTGCCAATTCCACAAGAACTGTCTTAGCGAAAGGCTTCTTGAGGGGAAAGCTGTAACTCTGTGAGTTGATTTCACAGAACACAAAGAAGTTTCTCAGAAAGCTTCTTTCTCTTTGTTATCGGAGGATATTTCCTTTGGCCCTATAGTCTTCAAAGGGATCCGAAATATCTGTTCTCAGATTCCACAGAAATAAGGCGAGCAAAGAGATCCACGAAATACAGATGTAACTCTGTGAGATGAATTAACAGAACACTAAGCATTTTCTCAGAAAGCTTCTTCCCAGATTTCCTCTGAGGATATTTCCTTTTTCACCATAGCCCTCTATGGGCTTCCAAATATCACTTTGCCAATTCCACAAGAACTGTCTTAGCGAAAGGCTTCTTGAGGGGAAAGCTGTAACTCTGTGAGTTGATTTCACAGAACACAAAGAAGTTTCTCAGAAAGCTTCTTTCTCTTTGTTATCGGAGGATATTTCCTTTGGCCCCATAGACTTCAAAGGGATCCGAAATATCTGTTCTCAGATTCCACAGAAATAAGGCTAGCAAAGAGATTCACGAAATACAGATGTAACTCTGTGAGATGAATTAACAGAACACTAAGCAGTTTCTCAGAAAGCTTTTTTCCATATTTCCTCTGAGGATATTTCCTTTTTCACCTTAGCCATCTATGGGCTTCCAAATATCACATTGCCAATTCCACAAGAACTGTCTTAGCGAAAGGCTTCTTGAGAGGAAAGCTGTAACTCAGTGAGATGATTTCACAGATCCCAAAGAAGTTTCTCAGAAAGCTTCTTTCTCTTTGTTATCGGAGGATATTTCCTTTGGCCCTATAGTCTTCAAAGGGATCCGAAATATCTGTTCTCAGATTCCACAGAAATAAGGCTAGCAAAGAGATCCACGAAATACAGATGTAACTCTGTGAGATGAACTAACAAAACACTAAGCAGTTTCTCAGAAAGCTTCTTTCCAGATTTCATCTGAGGATATTTCCTTTTTCACCATAGCCCTCTATGGGCTTCCAAATATCCCTTTGCCAATTCCACAACAACTGTCTTAGAGAAAGGCTTCTTGAGGGGAAAGCTGTAACTCTGTGAGTTGATTTCACAGAACACAAAGAAGTTTCTCAGGAAGCTTCTTTTCTCTTTGTTATCGGAGGATATTTCCTTTGGCCCTATAGTCTTCAAAGGGATCCGAAATATCTGTTCTCAGATTCCACAGAAATAAGGCTAGCAAAGAGATCCACGAAATACAGATGTAACTCTGTGAGATGAATTAACAGAACACTAAGCATTTTCTCAGAAAGCTTCTTTCCAGATTTCCTCTGAGGATATTTCCTTTTTCACCCTAGCCCTCTATGGGCTTCCAAATATCACTTTGCCAATTCCACAAGAACTGTCTTAGCGAAAGGCTTCTTGAGGGGAAAGCTGTAACTCTGTGAGTTGATTTCACAGAACACAAGAAGTTTCTCAGAAAGCTTCTTTCTCTTTGTTATCGGAGGATATTTCCTTTGGCCTTATAGTCTTCAAAGGGATCCGAAATATCTGTTCTCAGATTCCACAGAAATAAGGCTAGCAAAGAGATCCACGAAATACAGATGTAACTCTGTGAGATGACCTAACAGAACACTAAGCATTTCTCAGAAAGCTTCTTTCCAGATTTCATCTGAGGATATTACCTTTTTCACCATAGCCCTCTATGGGCTTCCAAATATCACATTGCCAATTCCACAAGAACTGTCTTAGCGAAAGCCTTCTTGAGAGGAAAGCTGTAACTCAGTGAGATGATTTCACAGATCCCAAAGAAGTTTCTCAGAAAGCTTCTTTCTCTTTGTTATCGGAGGATATTTCCTTTGGCCCTATAGTCTTCAAAGGGATCCGAAATATCTGTTCTCAGATTCCACAGAAATAAGGCTAGCAAAGAGATCCACGAAATACAGATGTAACTCTGTGAGATGAACTAAAAAAACACTAAGCAGTTTCTCAGAAAGCTTCTTTCCAGATTTCATCTGAGGATATTTCCTTTTTCACCATAGCCCTCTATGGGCTTCCAAATATCACTTTGCCAATTCCACAAGAACTGTCTTAGCGAAAGGCTTCTTGAGGGGAAAGCTGTAACTCTGTGAGTTGATTTCACAGAACACAAAGAAGTTTCTCAGAAAGCTTCTTTCTCTTTGTTATCGGGGGATATTTCCTTTGGCCCTATAGTCTTCAAAGGGATCCGAAATATCTGTTCTCAGATTCCACAGAAATAAGGCTAGCAAAGAGATCCACGAAATACAGATGTAACTCTGTGAGATAAATTAACAGAACACTAAGCAGTTTCTTAGAAAGCTTCTTTCCAGATTTCCTCTGAGGATATTTCGTTTTTCACCATAGCCCTCTATGGGCTTCCAATATCACTTTGTCAATTCCACAAGAACTGTCTTAGCGAAAGGCTTCTTGAGAGGAAAGCTGTAAATCAGTGAGATGATTTCACAGATCCCAAAGAAGTTTCTCAGAAAGCTTCTTTCTCTTTGTTATCAGAGGATATTTCCTTTGGCCTTAAAGTCTTCTAAGGGATCCGAAATATCTGTTCTCAGATTCCACAGAAATAAGGCTAGCAAAGAGATCCACGAAATACAGATGTAACTCTGTGAGATGAATTAACAGAACACTAAGCAGTTTCACAGAAAGCTTCTTTCCAATTTCCTCTGAGGATATTTCCTTTTTCACCATAGCCCTCTATGGGCTTCCAAATATCACTTTGCCAATTCCACAAGAACTGTCTTAGCGAAAGGCTTCTTGAGGGGAAAGCTGTAACTCTGTGAGTTGATTTCACAGAACACAAAGAAGTTTCTCAGAAAGCTTCTTTCTCTTTGTTATCGGAGGATATTTCCTTTGGCCCTATAGTCTTCAAAGGGATCCGAAATATCTGTTCTCAGATTCCACAGAAATAAGGCGAGCAAAGAGATCCACGAAATACAGATGTAACTCTGTGAGATGAATTAACAGAACACTAAGCATTTTCTCAGAAAGCTTCTTCCCAGATTTCCTCTGAGGATATTTCCTTTTTCACCATAGCCCTCTATGGGCTTCCAAATATCACTTTGCCAATTCCACAAGAACTGTCTTAGCGAAAGGCTTCTTGAGGGGAAAGCTGTAACTCTGTGAGTTGATTTCACAGAACACAAAGAAGTTTCTCAGAAAGCTTCTTTCTCTTTGTTATCGGAGGATATTTCCTTTGGCCCCATAGACTTCAAAGGGATCCGAAATATCTGTTCTCAGATTCCACAGAAATAAGGCTAGCAAAGAGATCCACGAAATACAGATGTAACTCTGTGAGATGAATTAACAGAACACTAAGCAGTTTCTCAGAAAGCTTTTTTCCATATTTCCTCTGAGGATATTTCCTTTTTCACCTTAGCCATCTATGGGCTTCCAAATATCACATTTCCAATTCCACAAGAACTGTCTTAGCGAAAGGCTTCTTGAGAGGAAAGCTGTAACTCAGTGAGATGATTTCACAGATCCCAAAGAAGTTTCTCAGAAAGCTTCTTTCTCTTTGTTATCGGAGGATATTTCCTTTGGCCCTATAGTCTTCAAAGGGATCCGAAATATCTGTTCTCAGATTCCACAGAAATAAGGCTAGCAAAGAGATCCATGAAATACAGATGTAACTCTGTGAGATGAACTAACAAAACACTAAGCAGTTTCTCAGAAAGCTTCTTTCCAGATTTCATCTGAGGATATTTCCTTTTTCACCATAGCCCTCTATGGGCTTCCAAATATCACTTTGCCAATTCCACAAGAACTGTCTTAGCGAAAGGCTTCTTGAGGGGAAAGCTGTAACTCTGTGAGTTGATTTCACAGAACACAAAGAAGTTTCTCAGAAAGCTTCTTTCTCTTTGTTATCGGGGGATATTTCCTTTGGCCCTATAGTCTTCAAAGGGATCCGAAATATCTGTTCTCAGATTCCACAGAAATAAGGCTAGCAAAGAGATCCACGAAATACAGATGTAACTCTGTGAGATAAATTAACAGAACACTAAGCAGTTTCTTAGAAAGCTTCTTTCCAGATTTCCTCTGAGGATATTTCGTTTTTCACCATAGCCCTCTATGGGCTTCCAATATCACTTTGTCAATTCCACAAGAACTGTCTTAGCGTAAGTCTCCTTGAGGAGAAAGCTGTAACTCTGTGAGTTGATTTCACAGAACACAAAGAAGTTTCTCAGAAAACTTCTTTCTCTTTGTTATCGGAGGATATTTCCTTTGGCCCTATAGTCTTCAAAGGGATCGGAAATATCTGTTCTCAGATTCCACAGAAATAAGGCTAGCAAAGAGATCCACGAAATACTGATGTAACTCTGTGAGATGAATTAACAGAACACTAAGCAGTTTCTCAGAAAGCTTCTTTCCAGATTTCATCTGAGGATATTTCCTTTTTCACCATAGCCCTCTATGGGCTTCCAAATATCACTTTGCCAATTCCACAAGAACTGACTTAGCAAAAGGCTTCTTGAGGGGAAAGCTGTAACTCTGTCAGATGATTTCACAGAACCCAAAGAAGTTTCTCAGAAAGCTTCTTTCTCTTTGTTATCGGAGGATATTTCCTTTGCCCCTATAGTCTTCAAAGGGATCCGAAATATCTGTTCTCAGATTCCACAGAAATAAGGCTAGCAAAGAGATCCACGAAATACAGATGTAACTCTGTGAGATGAATTAACAGAACACTAAGCAGTTTCTCAGAAAGCTTCTTTCCAGATTTCCTCTGAGGATATTTCCTTTTTCAACATAGCCCTCTATGGGCTATCAAATATCACTTTGCCAATTCCACAAGAACTGTCTTAGCGAAAGGCTTCTTGAGGGGAAAGCTGTAACTCTGTGAGTTGATTTCAAAGAACAAAAAGAAGTTTCTCAGAAAGCTTCTTTCTCTTTGTTATCGGAGGATATTTCCTTTGGCCCTATAGTCTTCAAAGGGATCCGAAATATGTGTTCTCAGATTCCACAGAAATAAGGCTAGCAAAGAGATTCACGAAATACAGATGTAACTCTGTGAGATGAATTAACAGAACACTAAGCAGTTTCTCAGAAAGCTTTTTTCCATATTTCCTCTGAGGATATTTCCTTTTTCACCTTAGCCATCTATGGGCTTCCAAATATCACATTGCCAATTCCACAAGAACTGTCTTAGCGAAAGGCTTCTTGAGAGGAAAGCTGTAACTCAGTGAGATGATTTCACAGATCCCAAAGAAGTTTCTCAGAAAGCTTCTTTCTCTTTGTTATCGGAGGATATTTCCTTTGGCCCTATAGTCTTCAAAGGGATCCGAAATATCTGTTCTCAGATTCCACAGAAATAAGGCTAGCAAAGAGATCCACGAAATACAGATGTAACTCTGTGAGATGAACTAACAAAACACTAAGCAGTTTCTCAGAAAGCTTCTTTCCAGATTTCATCTGAGGATATTTCCTTTTTCACCATAGCCCTCTATGGGCTTCCAAATATCCCTTTGCCAATTCCACAACAACTGTCTTAGAGAAAGGCTTCTTGAGGGGAAAGCTGTAACTCTGTGAGTTGATTTCACAGAACACAAAGAAGTTTCTCAGGAAGCTTCTTTTCTCTTTGTTATCGGAGGATATTTCCTTTGGCCCTATAGTCTTCAAAGGGATCCGAAATATCTGTTCTCAGATTCCACAGAAATAAGGCTAGCAAAGAGATCCACGAAATACAGATGTAACTCTGTGAGATGAATTAACAGAACACTAAGCATTTTCTCAGAAAGCTTCTTTCCAGATTTCCTCTGAGGATATTTCCTTTTTCACCCTAGCCCTCTATGGGCTTCCAAATATCACTTTGCCAATTCCACAAGAACTGTCTTAGCGAAAGGCTTCTTGAGGGGAAAGCTGTAACTCTGTGAGTTGATTTCACAGAACACAAGAAGTTTCTCAGAAAGCTTCTTTCTCTTTGTTATCGGAGGATATTTCCTTTGGCCTTATAGTCTTCAAAGGGATCCGAAATATCTGTTCTCAGATTCCACAGAAATAAGGCTAGCAAAGAGATCCACGAAATACAGATGTAACTCTGTGAGATGACCTAACAGAACACTAAGCATTTCTCAGAAAGCTTCTTTCCAGATTTCATCTGAGGATATTACCTTTTTCACCATAGCCCTCTATGGGCTTCCAAATATCACATTGCCAATTCCACAAGAACTGTCTTAGCGAAAGCCTTCTTGAGAGGAAAGCTGTAACTCAGTGAGATGATTTCACAGATCCCAAAGAAGTTTCTCAGAAAGCTTCTTTCTCTTTGTTATCGGAGGATATTTCCTTTGGCCCTATAGTCTTCAAAGGGATCCGAAATATCTGTTCTCAGATTCCACAGAAATAAGGCTAGCAAAGAGATCCACGAAATACAGATGTAACTCTGTGAGATGAACTAAAAAAACACTAAGCAGTTTCTCAGAAAGCTTCTTTCCAGATTTCATCTGAGGATATTTCCTTTTTCACCATAGCCCTCTATGGGCTTCCAAATATCACTTTGCCAATTCCACAAGAACTGTCTTAGCGAAAGGCTTCTTGAGGGGAAAGCTGTAACTCTGTGAGTTGATTTCACAGAACACAAAGAAGTTTCTCAGAAAGCTTCTTTCTCTTTGTTATCGGGGGATATTTCCTTTGGCCCTATAGTCTTCAAAGGGATCCGAAATATCTGTTCTCAGATTCCACAGAAATAAGGCTAGCAAAGAGATCCACGAAATACAGATGTAACTCTGTGAGATAAATTAACAGAACACTAAGCAGTTTCTTAGAAAGCTTCTTTCCAGATTTCCTCTGAGGATATTTCGTTTTTCACCATAGCCCTCTATGGGCTTCCAATATCACTTTGTCAATTCCACAAGAACTGTCTTAGCGAAAGGCTTCTTGAGAGGAAAGCTGTAAATCAGTGAGATGATTTCACAGATCCCAAAGAAGTTTCTCAGAAAGCTTCTTTCTCTTTGTTATCAGAGGATATTTCCTTTGGCCTTAAAGTCTTCTAAGGGATCCGAAATATCTGTTCTCAGATTCCACAGAAATAAGGCTAGCAAAGAGATCCACGAAATACAGATGTAACTCTGTGAGATGAATTAACAGAACACTAAGCAGTTTCACAGAAAGCTTCTTTCCAATTTCCTCTGAGGATATTTCCTTTTTCACCATAGCCCTCTATGGGCTTCCAAATATCACTTTGCCAATTCCACAAGAACTGTCTTAGCGAAAGGCTTCTTGAGGGGAAAGCTGTAACTCTGTGAGTTGATTTCACAGAACACAAAGAAGTTTCTCAGAAAGCTTCTTTCTCTTTGTTATCGGAGGATATTTCCTTTGGCCCTATAGTCTTCAAAGGGATCCGAAATATCTGTTCTCAGATTCCACAGAAATAAGGCGAGCAAAGAGATCCACGAAATACAGATGTAACTCTGTGAGATGAATTAACAGAACACTAAGCATTTTCTCAGAAAGCTTCTTCCCAGATTTCCTCTGAGGATATTTCCTTTTTCACCATAGCCCTCTATGGGCTTCCAAATATCACTTTGCCAATTCCACAAGAACTGTCTTAGCGAAAGGCTTCTTGAGGGGAAAGCTGTAACTCTG
The DNA here is from genome assembly GCF_043159975.1 of Macaca nemestrina. NCBI lineage: Eukaryota > Metazoa > Chordata > Mammalia > Primates > Cercopithecidae > Macaca > Macaca nemestrina. The sequence continues at coordinate 112,001,163 of NC_092131.1, read as the reverse complement.
TGAGTTGATTTCACAGAACACAAAGAAGTTTCTCAGAAAGCTTCTTTCTCTTTGTTATCGGAGGATATTTCCTTTGGCCCCATAGACTTCAAAGGGATCCGAAATATCTGTTCTCAGATTCCACAGAAATAAGGCTAGCAAAGAGATCCACGAAATACAGATGTAACTCTGTGAGATGAATTAACAGAACACTAAGCAGTTTCTCAGAAAGCTTTTTTCCATATTTCCTCTGAGGATATTTCCTTTTTCACCTTAGCCATCTATGGGCTTCCAAATATCACATTTCCAATTCCACAAGAACTGTCTTAGCGAAAGGCTTCTTGAGAGGAAAGCTGTAACTCAGTGAGATGATTTCACAGATCCCAAAGAAGTTTCTCAGAAAGCTTCTTTCTCTTTGTTATCGGAGGATATTTCCTTTGGCCCTATAGTCTTCAAAGGGATCCGAAATATCTGTTCTCAGATTCCACAGAAATAAGGCTAGCAAAGAGATCCATGAAATACAGATGTAACTCTGTGAGATGAACTAACAAAACACTAAGCAGTTTCTCAGAAAGCTTCTTTCCAGATTTCATCTGAGGATATTTCCTTTTTCACCATAGCCCTCTATGGGCTTCCAAATATCACTTTGCCAATTCCACAAGAACTGTCTTAGCGAAAGGCTTCTTGAGGGGAAAGCTGTAACTCTGTGAGTTGATTTCACAGAACACAAAGAAGTTTCTCAGAAAGCTTCTTTCTCTTTGTTATCGGGGGATATTTCCTTTGGCCCTATAGTCTTCAAAGGGATCCGAAATATCTGTTCTCAGATTCCACAGAAATAAGGCTAGCAAAGAGATCCACGAAATACAGATGTAACTCTGTGAGATAAATTAACAGAACACTAAGCAGTTTCTTAGAAAGCTTCTTTCCAGATTTCCTCTGAGGATATTTCGTTTTTCACCATAGCCCTCTATGGGCTTCCAATATCACTTTGTCAATTCCACAAGAACTGTCTTAGCGTAAGTCTCCTTGAGGAGAAAGCTGTAACTCTGTGAGTTGATTTCACAGAACACAAAGAAGTTTCTCAGAAAACTTCTTTCTCTTTGTTATCGGAGGATATTTCCTTTGGCCCTATAGTCTTCAAAGGGATCGGAAATATCTGTTCTCAGATTCCACAGAAATAAGGCTAGCAAAGAGATCCACGAAATACTGATGTAACTCTGTGAGATGAATTAACAGAACACTAAGCAGTTTCTCAGAAAGCTTCTTTCCAGATTTCATCTGAGGATATTTCCTTTTTCACCATAGCCCTCTATGGGCTTCCAAATATCACTTTGCCAATTCCACAAGAACTGACTTAGCAAAAGGCTTCTTGAGGGGAAAGCTGTAACTCTGTCAGATGATTTCACAGAACCCAAAGAAGTTTCTCAGAAAGCTTCTTTCTCTTTGTTATCGGAGGATATTTCCTTTGCCCCTATAGTCTTCAAAGGGATCCGAAATATCTGTTCTCAGATTCCACAGAAATAAGGCTAGCAAAGAGATCCACGAAATACAGATGTAACTCTGTGAGATGAATTAACAGAACACTAAGCAGTTTCTCAGAAAGCTTCTTTCCAGATTTCCTCTGAGGATATTTCCTTTTTCAACATAGCCCTCTATGGGCTATCAAATATCACTTTGCCAATTCCACAAGAACTGTCTTAGCGAAAGGCTTCTTGAGGGGAAAGCTGTAACTCTGTGAGTTGATTTCAAAGAACAAAAAGAAGTTTCTCAGAAAGCTTCTTTCTCTTTGTTATCGGAGGATATTTCCTTTGGCCCTATAGTCTTCAAAGGGATCCGAAATATGTGTTCTCAGATTCCACAGAAATAAGGCTAGCAAAGAGATCCACGAAATACAGATGTAACTCCGTGAGATGAATTAACAGAACACTAAGCAGTTTCTCAGAAAGCTTCTTTCCACATTTCTTCTGGGGATATTTCCTTTTTCACCATAGCTCTCTATGGGCTTCCAAATATCCCTTTGCCAATTCCACAAGAACTGTCTTAGAGAAAGGCTTCTTGAGGGGAAAGCTGTAACTCTGTGAGTTGATTTCACAGAACACAAAGAAGTTTCTCAGGAAGCTTCTTTTCTCTTTGTTATCGGAGGATATTTCCTTTGGCCCTATAGTCTTCAAAGGGATCCGAAATATCTGTTCTCAGATTCCACAGAAATAAGGCTAGCAAAGAGATCCACGAAATACAGATGTAACTCTGTGAGATGAATTAACAGAACACTAAGCAGTTTATCAGAAAGCTTCTTTCCAGATTTCCTCTGAGGATATTTCCTTTTTCACCATAGCCCTCTATGGGCTTCCAAATATCACTTTGCCAATTACACAAGAACTGTCTTAGCGAAAGGCTTCTTGAGGGGAAAGCTGTAACTCTGTGAGTTGATTTCACAGAACACAAGAAGATTCTCAGAAAGCTTCTTTCTCTTTGTTATCGGAGGATATTTCCTTTGGCCCTATAGTCTTCAAAGGGATCCGAAATATCTGTTCTCAGATTCCACAGAAATAAGGCTAGCAAAGAGATCCACGAAATACAGATGTAACTCTGTGAGATGACCTAACAGAACACTAAGCATTTCTCAGAAAGCTTCTTTCCAGATTTCATCTGAGGATATTACCTTTTTCACCATAGCCCTCTATGGGCTTCCAAATATCACTTTGCCAATTCCACAAGAACTGTCTTAGCGAAAGGCTTCTTGAGGGGAAAGCTGTAACTCTGTGAGTTGATTTCACAGAACACAAAGAAGTTTCTCTGAAAGCTTCTTTCTCTTTGTTATCGGAGGATATTTCCTTTGGCCCTATAGTCTTCAAAGGGTTCCGAAATATCTGTTCTCAGATTCCACAGAAATAAGGCTAGCAAAGAGATCCACGAAATACAGATGTAACTCTGTGAGATAAATTAACAGATCACTAAGCAGTTTCTCAGAAAGCTTCTTTCCAGATTTCCTCTGAGGATATTTCCTTTTTCACCATAGCCCTCTATGGGCTTCCAAATATCACTTTGCCAATTCCACAAGAACTGTCTTAGCGAAAGGCTTCTTGAGGGGAAAGCTGTAACTCTGTGAGTTGATTTCACAGAACACAAAGAAGTTTCTCAGAAAGCTTCTTTCTCTTTGTTATCGGAGGATATTTCCTTTGGCCCTATAGTCTTCAAAGGGATCCGAAATATCTGTTCTCAGATTCCACAGAAATAAGGCTAGCAAAGAGATCCACGAAATACAGATGTAACTCTGTGAGATGAACTAACAGAACACTAAGCAGTTTCTCAGAAAGCTTCTTTCCAGATTTCCTCTGAGGATATTTCCTTTTTCAACATAGCCCTCTATGGGCTTTCAAATATCACTTTGCCAATTCCACAAGAACTGTCTTAGCGAAAGGCTTGATGAGGGGAAAGCTGTAACTCTGTGAGATGATTTCACAGAACACAAAGAAGTTTCTCAGAAAGCTTCTTTCTCTTTGTTATCGGAGGATATTTCCTTTGGCCCTATAGTCTTCAAAGGGATCCGAAATATCTGTTCTCACATTCCACAGAAATAAGGCTAGCAAAGAGATCCACGAAATACAGATGTAACTCTGTGAGATGAATTAACAGAACACTAAGCAGTTTCTCAGAAAGCTTCTTTCCAGATTTCTTCTGAGGATATTTCCTTTTTCACCATAGCCCTGTATGGGCTTCCAAATATCACTTTGCCAATTCCACAAGAACTATCTTAGCGAAAGGCTTCTTGAGGGGAAAGCTGTAACTCTGTGAGTTGATTTCACAGAACACAAAGAAGTTTCTCAGAAAGCTTCTTTTCTCTTTGTTATCGGAGGATATTTCCTTTGGCCCTATAGTCTTCAAAGGGATCCGAAATATCTGTTCTCAGATTCCACAGAAATAAGGCTAGCAAAGAGATCCACGAAATACAGATGTAACTCTGTGAGATGAATTAACAGAACACTAAGCAGTTTCTCAGAAATCTTCTTTCCAGATTTCCTCTGAGGATATTTCCTTTTTCAACATAGCCCTCTATGGGCTTCCAAATATCACTTTGCCAATTCCACAAGAACTGTCTTAGCGAAAGTCTTCTTGAGGGGAAAGCTGTAACTCTGTGAGTTGATTTCACCGAACACAAGAAGTTTCTCAGAAAGCTTCTTTCTCTTTGTTATCGGAGGATATTTCCTTTGGCCCTATAGTCTTCAAAGGGATCCGAAATATCTGTTCTCAGATTCCACAGAAATAAGGCTAGCAAAGAGATCCACGAAATACAGATGTAACTCTGTGAGATGACCTAACAGAACACTAAGCATTTCTCAGAAAGCTTCTTTCCAGATTTCATCTGAGGATATTTCCTTTTTCACCATAGCCCTCTATGGGCTTCCAAATATCACTTTACCAATTCCACAAGAACTGTCTTAGCGAAAGGCTTCTTGAGGGGAAAGCTGTAACTCTGTGAGTTGATTTCACAGAACACAAGAAGTTTCTCAGAAAGCTTCTTTCTCTTTGTTATCGGAGGATATTTCCTTTGGCCCTATAGTCTTCAAAGGGATCCGAAATATCTGTTCTCAGATTCCACAGAAATAAGGCTAGCAAAGAGATCCACGAAATACAGATGTAACTCTATGAGATGACCTAACAGAACACTAAGCATTTCTCAGAAAGTTTCTTTCCAGATTTCATCTGAGGATATTTCCTTTTTCACCATAGCCCTCTATGGGCTTCCAAATATCACTTTGCCAATTCCACAAGAACTGTCTTAGCGAAAGGCTTCTTGAGGGGAAAGCTGTAACTCTGTGAGTTGATTTCACAGAACACAAAGAAGTTTCTCAGAAAGCTTCTTTCTCTTTGTTATCGGAGGATATTTCCTTTGGCCCTATAGTCTTCAAAGGGTTCCGAAATATCTGTTCTCAGATTCCACAGAAATAAGGCTAGCAAAGAGATCCACGAAATACAGATGTAACTCTGTGAGATAAATTAACAGAACACTAAGCAGTTTCTCAGAAAGCTTTTTTCCAGATTTCCTCTGAGGATGTTTCCTTTTTCACCATAGCCCTCTATGGGCTTCCAAATATCACTTTGCCAATTCCACAAGAACTGTCTTAGCGAAAGGCTTCTTGAGAGGAAAGCTGTAACTCAGTGAGATGATTTCACAGATCCCAAAGAAGTTTCTCAGAAAGCTTCTTTCTCTTTGTTATCGGAGGATATTTCCTTTGGCCCTATAGTCTTCAAAGGGATCCGAAATATCTGTTCTCAGATTCCACAGAAATAAGGCTAGCAAAGAGATCCAAGAAATACAGATGTAACTCTGTAAGATGAACTAACAAAACACTAAGCAGTTTCTCAGAAAGCTTCTTTCCAGATTTCATCTGAGGATATTTCCTTTTTCACCATAGCCCTCTATGGGCTTCCAAATATCACTTTTCCAATTCCACAAGAACTGTCTTAGCGAAAGGCTTCTTGAGGGGAAAGCTGCACTCTGTGAGTTGGTTTCACAGAACACAAAGAAGTTTTTCAGAAAGCTTCTTTCTCTTTGTTATCGGAGGATATTTTTTTTGGCCCTATAGTCTTCAAAGGGATCCGAAATATCTGTTCTCAGATTCCACAGAAATAAGGCTAGCAAAGAGATCCACGAAATACAGATGTAACTCTGTGAGATAAATTAACAGAACACTAAGCAGTTTCTTAGAAAGCTTCTTTCCAGATTTCCTCTGAGGATATTTCGTTTTTCACCATAGACCTCTAAGGGCTTCCAATATCACTTTGTCAATTCCACAAGAACTGTCTTAGTGAAAGGCTTCTTGAGGAGAAAGCTGTAACTCTGTGAGTTGATTTCACAGAACACAAAGAAGTTTCTCAGAAAACTTCTTTCTCTTTGTTATCGGAGGATATTTCCTTTGGCCCTATAGTCTTCAAAGGGATCCGAAATATCTGTTCTCAGATTCCACAGAAATAAGGCTAGCAAAGAGATCCACGAAATACAGATGTAACTCTGTGAGATGAATTAACAGAACACTAAGCAGTTTCTCAGAAAGCTTCTTTCAACATTTCTTCTGAGGATATTTCCTTTTTCACCATAGCTCTCTATGGGCTTCCAAATATCACTGCCAATTCCACAAGAATGGTCTTAGAGAAAGGCTTCTTGAGGGGAAAGCTGTAACTCTGTGAGTTGATTTCACAGAACACAAAGAAGTTTCTCAGGAAGCTTCTTTTCTCTTTGTTATCCGAGGATATTTCCTTTGGCCCTATAGTCTTCAAAGGGATCCGAAATATCTGTTCTCAGATTCCACAGAAATAAGGCTAGCAAAGAGATCCACGAAATACAGATGTAACTCTGTGAGATGAATTAACAGAACACTAAGCAGTTTCTCAGAAAGCTTCTTTCCAGATTTCCTCTGAGGATATTTCCTTTTTCACCATAGCCCTCTATGGGCTTCCAAATATCACTTTGCCAATTCCACAAGAACTGTCTTAGCGAAAGGCTTCCTGAGGGGAAAGCTGTAACTCTGTGAGTTGATTTCACAGAACACAAGAAGTTTCTCAGAAAGCTTCTTTCTCTTTGTTATCGGAGGATATTTCCTTTGGCCCTATAGTCTTCAAAGGGATCCGAAATATCTGTTCTCAGATTCCACAGAAATAAGGCTAGCAAAGAGATCCACGAAATACAGATGTAACTCTGTGAGATGACCTAACAGAACACTAAGCATTTCTCAGAAAGCTTCTTTCCAGATGTCATCTGAGGATATTTCCTTTTTCACCATAGCCCTGTATGGGCTTCCAAATATCACTTTGCCAATTCCACAATAACTGTCTTAGCGAAAGGCTTCTTGAGGGGAAAGCTGTAACTCTGTGAGTTGATTTCACAGAACACAAAGAAGTTTCTCAGAAAGCTTCTTTCTCTTTGTTATCGGAGGATATTTCCTTTGGCCCTATAGTCTTCAAAGGGATCCGAAATATCTGTTCTCAGATTCCACAGAAATAAGGCTAGCAAAGAGATCCACGAAATACAGATGTAACTCTGTGAGATGAATTAACAGAACACTAAGCAGTTTCTCAGAAAGCTTTTTTCCAGATTTCCTCTGAGGTTATTTCCTTTTTCACCATAGCCCTCTATGGGCTTCCAAATATCACTTTGCCAATTCCACAAGAACTGTCTTAGCGAAAGGCTTCTTGAGAGGAAAGCTGTAAATCAGTGAGATGATTTCACAGATCCCAAAGAAGTTTCTCAGAAAGCTTCTTTCTCTTTGTTATCAGAGGATATTTCCTTTGGCCTTAGAGTCTTCTAAGGGATCCGAAATATCTGTTCTCAGATTCCACAGAAATAAGGCTAGCAAAGAGATCCACGAAATACAGATGTAACTCTGTGAGATGACCTAACAGAACACTAAGCATTTCTCAGAAAGCTTCTTTCCAGATTTCATCTGAGGATATTTCCTTTTTCACCATAGCCCTCTATGGGCTTCCAAATATCACTTTGCCAATTCCACAAGAAGTGTCTTAGCGAAAGGCTTCTTGAGGGGAAAGCTGTAACTCTGTGAGTTGATTTCACAGAACACAAAGAAGTTTCTCCGAAAGCTTCTTTCTCTTTGTTATCGGAGGATATTTCCTTTGGCCCTATAGTCTTCAAAGGGTTCCGAAATATCTGTTCTCAGAATCCACAGAAATAAGGCTAGCAAAGAGATCCACGAAATACAGATGTAACTCTGTGAGATGAATTAACAGAACACTAAGCAGTTTCTCAGAAAGCTTCTTTCCACCTTTCCTCAGAGGATAATTCGTTTTTCACCATAGCCCTCTATGGGCTTCCAAATATCACTTTGCCAATTCCACAAGAACTGTCTTAATGAAAGGCTTCTTGAGGGGAAAGCTGTAACTCTGTGAGTTGATTTCACAGAACACAAAGAAGTTTCTCAGAAAGCTTCTTTTCTCTTTGTTATCGGAGGATATTTCCTTTGGCCCTATAGTCTTCAAAGGGATCCGAAATATCTGTTCTCAGATTCCACAGAAATAAGGCTAGCGAAGACATCCACGAAATACAGATGTAACTCTGTGAGATGAATTAACAGAACACTAAGCAGTTTCTCAGAAAGCTTCTTTCCAGATTTCCTCTGAGGATATTTCCTTTTTCACCATAGCCCTCTATGGGCTTCCAAATATCACTTTGCCAATTCCACAAGAACTGTCTTAGCGAAAGGCTTCTTGAGGGGAAAGCTGTAACTCTGTGAGTTGATTTCACAGAACACAAAGAAGTTTCTCAGAAAGCTTCTTTCTCTTTGTTATCGGAGGATATTTCCTTTGGCCCTATAGTCTTCAAAGGGATCCGAAATATCTGTTCTCAGATTCCACAGAAATAAGGCGAGCAAAGAGATCCACGAAATACAGATGTAACTCTGTGAGATGAATTAACAGAACACTAAGCATTTTCTCAGAAAGCTTCTTCCCAGATTTCCTCTGAGGATATTTCCTTTTTCACCATAGCCCTCTATGGGCTTCCAATTATCACTTTGCCAATTCCACAAGAACTGTCTTAGCGAAAGGCTTCTTGAGGGGAAAGCTGTAACTCTGTGAGTTGATTTCACAGAACACAAAGAAGCTTCTCAGAAAGCTTCTTTCTCTTTGTTATCGGAGGATATTTCCTTTGGCCCTAGGGTCTTCAAAGGGATCCGAAATATCTGTTCTCAGATTCCACAGAAATAAGGCTAGCAAAGAGATCCACGAAATACAGATGTAACTCTGTGAGATGAATTAACAGAACACTAAGCAGTTTCTCAGAAAGCTTTTTTCCAGATTTCCTCTGAGGATGTTTCCTTTTTCACCATAGCCCTCTATGGGCTTCCAAATATCACTTTGCCAATTCCACAAGAACTGTCTTAGCGAAAGGCTTCTTGAGAGGAAAGCTGTAACTCAGTGAGATGATTTCACAGATCCCAAAGAAGTTTCTCAGAAAGCTTCTTTCTCTTTGTTATCGGAGGATATTTCCTTTGGCCCTATAGTCTTCAAAGGGATCCGAAATATCTGTTCTCAGATTCCACAGAAATAAGGCTAGCAAAGAGATCCAAGAAATACAGATGTAACTCTGTAAGATGAACTAACAAAACACTAAGCAGTTTCTCAGAAAGCTTCTTTCCAGATTTCATCTGAGGATATTTCCTTTTTCACCATAGCCCTCTATGGGCTTCCAAATATCACTTTTCCAATTCCACAAGAACTGTCTTAGCGAAAGGCTTCTTGAGGGGAAAGCTGCACTCTGTGAGTTGATTTCACAGAACACAAAGAAGTTTTTCAGAAAGCTTCTTTCTCTTTGTTATCGGAGGATATTTTTTTTGGCCCTATAGTCTTCAAAGGGATCCGAAATATCTGTTCTCAGATTCCACAGAAATAAGGCTAGCAAAGAGATCCACGAAATACAGATGTAACTCTGTGAGATAAATTAACAGAACACTAAGCAGTTTCTTAGAAAGCTTCTTTCCAGATTTCCTCTGAGGATATTTCGTTTTTCACCATAGACCTCTAAGGGCTTCCAATATCACTTTGTCAATTCCACAAGAACTGTCTTAGTGAAAGGCTTCTTGAGGAGAAAGCTGTAACTCTGTGAGTTGATTTCACAGAACACAAAGAAGTTTCTCAGAAAACTTCTTTCTCTTTGTTATCGGAGGATATTTCCTTTGGCCCTATAGTCTTCAAAGGGATCCGAAATATCTGTTCTCAGATTCCACAGAAATAAGGCTAGCAAAGAGATCCACGAAATACAGATGTAACTCTGTGAGATGAATTAACAGAACACTAAGCAGTTTCTCAGAAAGCTTCTTTCAACATTTCTTCTGAGGATATTTCCTTTTTCACCATAGCTCTCTATGGGCTTCCAAATATCACTGCCAATTCCACAAGAACGGTCTTAGAGAAAGGCTTCTTGAGGGGAAAGCTGTAACTCTGTGAGTTGATTTCACAGAACACAAAGAAGTTTCTCAGGAAGCTTCTTTTCTCTTTGTTATCCGAGGATATTTCCTTTGGCCCTATAGTCTTCAAAGGGATCCGAAATATCTGTTCTCAGATTCCACAGAAATAAGGCTAGCAAAGAGATCCACGAAATACAGATGTAACTCTGTGAGATGAATTAACAGAACACTAAGCAGTTTCTCAGAAAGCTTCTTTCCAGATTTCCTCTGAGGATATTTCCTTTTTCACCATAGCCCTCTATGGGCTTCCAAATATCACTTTGCCAATTCCACAAGAACTGTCTTAGCGAAAGGCTTCCTGAGGGGAAAGCTGTAACTCTGTGAGTTGATTTCACAGAACACAAGAAGTTTCTCAGAAAGCTTCTTTCTCTTTGTTATCGGAGGATATTTCCTTTGGCCCTATAGTCTTCAAAGGGATCCGAAATATCTGTTCTCAGATTCCACAGAAATAAGGCTAGCAAAGAGATCCACGAAATACAGATGTAACTCTGTGAGATGACCTAACAGAACACTAAGCATTTCTCAGAAAGCTTCTTTCCAGATGTCATCTGAGGATATTTCCTTTTTCACCATAGCCCTGTATGGGCTTCCAAATATCACTTTGCCAATTCCACAATAACTGTCTTAGCGAAAGGCTTCTTGAGGGGAAAGCTGTAACTCTGTGAGTTGATTTCACAGAACACAAAGAAGTTTCTCAGAAAGCTTCTTTCTCTTTGTTATCGGAGGATATTTCCTTTGGCCCTATAGTCTTCAAAGGGATCCGAAATATCTGTTCTCAGATTCCACAGAAATAAGGCTAGCAAAGAGATCCACGAAATACAGATGTAACTCTGTGAGATGAATTAACAGAACACTAAGCAGTTTCTCAGAAAGCTTTTTTCCAGATTTCCTCTGAGGTTATTTCCTTTTTCACCATAGCCCTCTATGGGCTTCCAAATATCACTTTGCCAATTCCACAAGAACTGTCTTAGCGAAAGGCTTCTTGAGAGGAAAGCTGTAAATCAGTGAGATGATTTCACAGATCCCAAAGAAGTTTCTCAGAAAGCTTCTTTCTCTTTGTTATCAGAGGATATTTCCTTTGGCTTTAGAGTCTTCTAAGGGATCCGAAATATCTGTTCTCAGATTCCACAGAAATAAGGCTAGCAAAGAGATCCACGAAATACAGATGTAACTCTGTGAGATGACCTAACAGAACACTAAGCATTTCTCAGAAAGCTTCTTTCCAGATTTCATCTGAGGATATTTCCTTTTTCACCATAGCCCTCTATGGGCTTCCAAATATCACTTTGCCAATTCCACAAGAAGTGTCTTAGCGAAAGGCTTCTTGAGGGGAAAGCTGTAACTCTGTGAGTTGATTTCACAGAACACAAAGAAGTTTCTCCGAAAGCTTCTTTCTCTTTGTTATCGGAGGATATTTCCTTTGGCCCTATAGTCTTCAAAGGGTTCCGAAATATCTGTTCTCAGAATCCACAGAAATAAGGCTAGCAAAGAGATCCACGAAATACAGATGTAACTCTGTGAGATGAATTAACAGAACACTAAGCAGTTTCTCAGAAAGCTTCTTTCCACCTTTCCTCAGGGGATAATTCGTTTTTCACCATAGACCTCTATGGGCTTCCAAATATCACTTTGCCAATTCCACAAGAACTGTCTTAATGAAAGGCTTCTTGAGGGGAAAGCTGTAACTCTGTGAGTTGATTTCACAGAACACAAAGAAGTTTCTCAGAAAGCTTCTTTTCTCTTTGTTATCGGAGGATATTTCCTTTGGCCCTATAGTCTTCAAAGGGATCCGAAATATCTGTTCTCAGATTCCACAGAAATAAGGCTAGCGAAGACATCCACGAAATACAGATGTAACTCTGTGAGATGAATTAACAGAACACTAAGCAGTTTCTCAGAAAGCTTCTTTCCAGATTTCCTCTGAGGATATTTCCTTTTTCACCATAGCCCTCTATGGGCTTCCAAATATCACTTTGCCAATTCCACAAGAACTGTCTTAGCGAAAGGCTTCTTGAGGGGAAAGCTGTAACTCTGTGAGTTGATTTCACAGAACACAAAGAAGTTTCTCAGAAAGCTTCTTTCTCTTTGTTATCGGAGGATATTTCCTTTGGCCCTATAGTCTTCAAAGGGATCCGAAATATCTGTTCTCAGATTCCACAGAAATAAGGCGAGCAAAGAGATCCACGAAATACAGATGTAACTCTGTGAGATGAATTAACAGAACACTAAGCATTTTCTCAGAAAGCTTCTTCCCAGATTTCCTCTGAGGATATTTCCTTTTTCACCATAGCCCTCTATGGGCTTCCAAATATCACTTTGCCAATTCCACAAGAACTGTCTTAGCGAAAGGCTTCTTGAGGGGAAAGCTGTAACTCTGTGAGTTGATTTCACAGAACACAAAGAAGCTTCTCAGAAAGCTTCTTTCTCTTTGTTATCGGAGGATATTTCCTTTGGCCCTATAGTCTTCAAAGGGATCCGAAATATCTGTTCTCAGATTCCACAGAAATAAGGCTAGCAAAGAGATCCACGAAATACAGATGTAACTCTGTGAGATGAATTAACAGAACACTAAGCAGTTTCTCAGAAAGCTTTTTTCCAGATTTCCTCTGAGGATGTTTCCTTTTTCACCATAGCCCTCTATGGGCTTCCAAATATCACTTTGCCAATTCCACAAGAACTGTCTTAGCGAAAGGCTTCTTGAGAGGAAAGCTGTAACTCAGTGAGATGATTTCACAGATCCCAAAGAAGTTTCTCAGAAAGCTTCTTTCTCTTTGTTATCGGAGGATATTTCCTTTGGCCCTATAGTCTTCAAAGGGATCCGAAATATCTGTTCTCAGATTCCACAGAAATAAGGCTAGCAAAGAGATCCAAGAAATACAGATGTAACTCTGTAAGATGAACTAACAAAACACTAAGCAGTTTCTCAGAAAGCTTCTTTCCAGATTTCATCTGAGGATATTTCCTTTTTCACCATAGCCCTCTATGGGCTTCCAAATATCACTTTTCCAATTCCACAAGAACTGTCTTAGCGAAAGGCTTCTTGAGGGGAAAGCTGCACTCTGTGAGTTGATTTCACAGAACACAAAGAAGTTTTTCAGAAAGCTTCTTTCTCTTTGTTATCGGAGGATATTTTTTTTGGCCCTATAGTCTTCAAAGGGATCCGAAATATCTGTTCTCAGATTCCACAGAAATAAGGCTAGCAAAGAGATCCACGAAATACAGATGTAACTCTGTGAGATAAATTAAAAGAACACTAAGCAGTTTCTTAGAAAGCTTCTTTCCAGATTTCCTCTGAGGATATTTCGTTTTTCACCATAGACCTCTAAGGGCTTCCAATATCACTTTGTCAATTCCACAAGAACTGTCTTAGTGAAAGGCTTCTTGAGGAGAAAGCTGTAACTCTGTGAGTTGATTTCACAGAACACAAAGAAGTTTCTCAGAAAACTTCTTTCTCTTTGTTATCGGAGGATATTTCCTTTGGCCCTATAGTCTTCAAAGGGATCCGAAATATCTGTTCTCAGATTCCACAGAAATAAGGCTAGCAAAGAGATCCACGAAATACAGATGTAACTCTGTGAGATGAATTAACAGAACACTAAGCAGTTTCTCAGAAAGCTTCTTTCAACATTTCTTCTGAGGATATTTCCTTTTTCACCATAGCTCTCTATGGGCTTCCACATATCACTGCCAATTCCACAAGAACGGTCTTAGAGAAAGGCTTCTTGAGGGGAAAGCTGTAACTCTGTGAGTTGATTTCACAGAACACAAAGAAGTTTCTCAGGAAGCTTCTTTTCTCTTTGTTATCCGAGGATATTTCCTTTGGCCCTATAGTCTTCAAAGGGATCCGAAATATCTGTTCTCAGATTCCACAGAAATAAGGCTAGCAAAGAGATCCACGAAATACAGATGTAACTCGGTGAGATGAATTAACAGAACACTAAGCAGTTTCTCAGAAAGCTTCTTTCCAGATTTCCTCTGAGGATATTTCCTTTTTCACCATAGCCCTCTATGGGCTTCCAAATATCACTTTGCCAATTCCACAAGAACTGTCTTAGCGAAAGGCTTCCTGAGGGGAAAGCTGTAACTCTGTGAGTTGATTTCACAGAACACAAGAAGTTTCTCAGAAAGCTTCTTTCTCTTTGTTATCGGAGGATATTTCCTTTGGCCCTATAGTCTTCAAAGGGATCCGAAATATCTGTTCTCAGATTCCACAGAAATAAGGCTAGCAAAGAGATCCACGAAATACAGATGTAACTCTGTGAGATGACCTAACAGAACACTAAGCATTTCTCAGAAAGCTTCTTTCCAGATGTCATCTGAGGATATTTCCTTTTTCACCATAGCCCTGTATGGGCTTCCAAATATCACTTTGCCAATTCCACAATAACTGTCTTAGCGAAAGGCTTCTTGAGGGGAAAGCTGTAACTCTGTGAGTTGATTTCACAGAACACAAAGAAGTTTCTCCGAAAGCTTCTTTCTCTTTGTTATCGGAGGATATTTCCTTTGGCCCTATAGTCTTCAAAGGGTTCCGAAATATCTGTTCTCAGATTCCACAGAAATAAGGCTAGCAAAGAGATCCACGAAATACAGATGTAACTCTGTGAGATAAATTAACAGATCACTAAGCAGTTTCTCAGAAAGCTTCTTTCCAGATTTCCTCTGAGGATATTTCCTTTTTCACCGTGGCCCTCTATGGGCTTCCAAATATCACTTTGCCAATTCCACAAGAACTGTCTTAGCGAAAGGCTTCTTGAGGGGAAAACTGTAACTCTGTGAGTTTATTTCACAGAACACAAAGAAGTTTCTCAGAAAGCTTCTTTCTCTTTGTTATCGGAGGATATTTCCTTTGGCCCTATAGTCTTCAAAGGGATCCGAAATATCTGTTCTCAGATTCCACAGAAATAAGGCTAGCAAAGAGATCCAAGAAATACAGATGTAACTCTGTAAGATGAACTAACAAAACACTAAGCAGTTTCTCAGAAAGCTTCTTTCCAGATTTCATCTGAGGATATTTCCTTTTTCACCATAGCCCTCTATGGGCTTCCAAATATCACTTTTCCAATTCCACAAGAACTGTCTTAGCGAAAGGCTTCTTGAGGGGAAAGCTGCACTCTGTGAGTTGATTTCACAGAACACAAAGAAGTTTTTCAGAAAGCTTCTTTCTCTTTGTTATCGGAGGATATTTCCTTTGGCCCTATAGTCTTCAAAGGGATCCGAAATATCTGTTCTCAGATTCCACAGAAATAAGGCTAGCAAAGAGATCCACGAAATACAGATGTAACTCTGTGAGATAAATTAACAGAACACTAAGCAGTTTCTTAGAAAGCTTCTTTCCAGATTTCCTCTGAGGATATTTCGTTTTTCACCATAGACCTCTAAGGGCTTCCAATATCACTTTGTCAATTCCACAAGAACTGTCTTAGCGAAAGGCTTCTTGAGGAGAAAGCTGTAACTCTGTGGGTTGATTTCACAGAACACAAAGAAGTTTCTCAGAAAACTTCTTTCTCTTTGTTATCGGAGGATATTTCCTTTAGCCCTATAGTCTTCAAAGGGATCCGAAATATCTGTTCTCAGATTCCACAGAAATAAGGCTAGCAAAGAGATCCACGAAATACAGATGTAACTCTGTGAGATGAATTAACAGAACACTAAGCAGTTTCTCAGAAAGCTTCTTTCAACATTTCTTCTGAGGATATTTCCTTTTTCACCATAGCTCTCTATGGGCTTCCAAATATCACTGCCAATTCCACAAGAACGGTCTTAGAGAAAGGCTTCTTGAGGGGAAACCTGTAACTCTGTGAGTTGATTTCACAGAACACAAAGAAGTTTCTCAGGAAGCTTCTTTTCTCTTTGTTATCCGAGGATATTTCCTTTGGCCCTATAGTCTTCAAAGGGATCCGAAATATCTGTTCTCAGATTCCACAGAAATAAGGCTAGCAAAGAGATCCACGAAATACAGATGTAACTCTGTGAGATGAATTAACAGAACACTAAGCAGTTTCTCAGAAAGCTTCTTTCCAGATTTCCTCTGAGGATATTTCCTTTTTCACCATAGCCCTCTAAGGGCTTCCAAATATCACTTTGCCAATTCCACAAGAACTGTCTTAGCGAAAGGCTTCTTGAGGGGAAAGCTGTAACTCTGTGAGTTGATTTCACAGAACACAAAGAAGTTTCTCCGAAAGCTTCTTTCTCTTTGTTATCGGAGGATATTTCCTTTGGCCCTATAGTCTTCAAAGGGTTCCGAAATATCTGTTCTCAGATTCCACAGAAATAAGGCTAGCAAAGAGATCCACGAAATACAGATGTAACTCTGTGAGATAAATTAACAGATCACTAAGCAGTTTCTCAGAAAGCTTCTTTCCAGATTTCCTCTGAGGATATTTCCTTTTTCACCGTGGCCCTCTATGGGCTTCCAAATATCACTTTGCCAATTCCACAAGAACTGTCTTAGTGAAAGGCTTCTTGAGGGGAAAGCTGTAACTCTGTGAGTTTATTTCACAGAACACAAAGAAGTTTCTCAGAAAGCTTCTTTCTCTTTGTTATCGGAGGATATTTCCTTTGGCCCTATAGTCTTCAACGGGATCCGAAATATCTGTTCTCAGATTCCACAGAAATAAGGCTAGCGAAGACATCCACGAAATACAGATGTAACTCTGTGAGATGAATTAACAGAACACTAAGCAGTTTCTCAGAAAGCTTCTTTCCAGATTTCCTCTGAGGATATTTCCTTTTTCACCATAGCCCTCTATGGGCTTCCAAATATCACTTTGCCAATTCCACAAGAACTGTCTTAGCGAAAGGCTTCTTGAGGGGAAAGCTGTAACTCTGTGAGTTGATTTCACAGAACACAAAAAGTTTCTCAGAAAGCTTCTTTCTCTTTGTTATCGGAGGATATTTCCTTTGGCCCTATAGTCTCCAAAGGGATCCGAAATATCTGTTCTCAGATTCCACAGAAATAAGGCGAGCAAAGAGATCCACGAAATACAGATGTAACTCTGTGAGATGAATTAACAGAACACTAAGCATTTTCCCAGAAAGCTTCTTCCCAGATTTCCTCTGAGGATATTTCCTTTTTCACCATAGCCCTCTATGGGCTTCCAAATATCACTTTGCCAATTCCACAAGAACTGTCTTAGCGAAAGGCTTCTTGAGGGGAAAGCTGTAACTCTGCGAGTTGATTTCACAGAACACAAAGAAGTTTCTCAGAAAGCTTCTTTCTCTTTGTTATCGGAGGATATTTCCTTTGGCCCTATAGTCTTCAAAGGGATCCGAAATATCTGTTCTCAGATTCCACAGAAATAAGGCTAGCAAAGAGATCCACGAAATACAGATGTAACTCTGTGAGATGAATTAACAGAACAGTAAGCAGTTTCTCAGAAAGCTTTTTTCCAGATTTCCTCTGAGGATATTTCCTTTTTCACCATAGCCCTCTATGGGCTTCCAAATATCACTTTGCCAATTCCACAAGAACTGTCTTAGCGAAAGACTTCTTGAGAGGAAAGCTGTAACTCAGTGAGATGATTTCACAGATCCCAAAGAAGTTTCTCAGAAAGCTTCTTTCTCTTTGTTTTCGGAGGATATTTCCTTTGGCCCTATAGTCTTCATAGGGATCCGAAATATCTGTTCTCAGATTCCACAGAAATAAGGCTAGCAAAGAGATCCACGAAATACAGATGTAACTCTGTGAGATGAACTAACAAAACACTAAGCAGTTTCTCAGAAAGCTTCTTTCCAGATTTCATCTGAGGATATTTCCTTTTTCACCATAGCCCTCTATGGGCTTCCAAATATCACTTTTCCAATTCCACAAGAACTGTCTTAGCGAAAGGCTTCTTGAGGGGAAAGCTGTAACTCTGTGAGTTGATTTCACAGAACACAAAGAAGTTTCTCAGAAAGCTTCTTTCTCTTTGTTATCGGAGGATATTTCCTTTGGCCCTATATTCTTCAAAGGGATCCGAAATATCTGTTCTCAGATTCCACAGAAATAAGGCTAGCAAAGAGATCCACGAAATACAGATGAAAGTCTGTGAGATAAATTAACAGAACACTAAGCAGTTTCTTAGAAACTTCTTTCCAGATTTCCTCTGAGGATATTTCGTTTTTCACCATAGCCCTCTATGGGCTTCCAATATCACTTTGTCAATTCCACAAGAACTGTCTTAGCGAAAGGCTTCTTGAGGAGAAAGCTGTAACTCTGTGAGTTGATTTCACAGAACACAAAGAAGTTTCTCAGAAAACTTCTTTCTCTTTGTTATCGGAGGATATTTCCTTTGGCCCTATAGTCTTCAAAGGGATCCGAAATATCTGTTCTCAGATTCCACAGAAATAAGGCTAGCAAAGAGATCCACGAAATACAGATGTAACTCTGTGAGATGAATTAACAGAACACTAAGCAGTTTCTCAGAAAGCTTCTTTCAACATTTCTTCTGAGGATATTTCCTTTTTCACCATAGCCCTCTGTGGGCTTCCAAATATCACTTTGCCAATTCCACAAGAACTGTCTTAGCGAAAGGCTTCTTGTGGGGAAAGCTGTAGCTCTGTGAGTTGATTTCACAGAACACAAAGAAGTTTCTCAGAAAGCTCCTTTCTCTTTGTTATCGGAGGATATTTCCTTTGGCCCTATAGTCTTCAAAGGGATCCGAAATATCTGTTCTCAGATTCCACAGAAATAATGCTAGCAAAGAGATCCACCAAATACAGATGTAACTCTGTGAGATAAATTAACAGAACACTAAGCAGTTTCTCAGAAAGCTTCTTTCCAGATTTCCTCTGAGGATATTTCCTTTTTCGCCATAGCCCTCTTTGGGCTTCCAAATATCACTTTGCCAATTCCAAAAGAACTGTCTTAGCGAAAGGCTTCTTGAGCGGAAAGCTGTAACTCTGTGCGATGATTTCACAGAACACAAAGCAGTTTCTCATAAAGCTTCTTTCTCTTTGTTATCGGAGGATATTTCTTTTGACCATATAGTCTTCAAAGGGATCCGAAATGTCTGTTCTCAGATACCTCAGAAATAAGTCTAGCAAAGAGATCCAGGAAGTACAGATGTAACTCTGTGAGATGAATCAACAGAACACTAAGCAGTTTCTCAGAAAGCTTCTTTCCACATTTCATCTGATGATATTTCCTTTTTCACCATAGCCCTCCATGGGATTCCAAATATCACGTTGCCAATTCCACAAGAACTGTCTTAGAGAAAGGCTTCTTGAGGGGAGAGCTGTAACTCTGTGAGTTGATTTCACAGAACACAAAGAAGTTTCTCAGGAAGCTTCTTTTCTCTTTGTTATCCGAGGATATTTCCTTTGGCCCTATAGTCTTCAAAGGAATCCGAAATATCTGTTCTCAGATTCCACAGAAATAAGGCTAGCAAAGAGATCCACGAAATACAGATGTAACTCTGTGAGATGAATTAACAAGACACTAAGCAGTTTCTCAGAAAGCTTCTTTCCAGATTTCCTCTGAGGATATTTCCTTTTTCACCATAGCCCTCTATGGGCTTCCAAATATCACTTTGCCAATTGCACAAGAACTGTCTTAGCGAAAGGCTTCTTGAGGGGAAAGCTGTAACTCTGTGAGTTGATTTCACAGAACACAAGAAGTTTCTCAGAAAGCTTCTTTCTCTTTGTTATCGGAGGATATTTCCTTTGGCCCTATAGTCTTCAAAGGAATCCGAAATATCTGTTCTCAGATTCCACAGAAATAAGGCTAGCAAAGAGATCCACGAAATACAGATGTAACTCTGTGAGATGACCTAACAGAACACTAAGCATTTCTCAGAAAGCTTCTTTCCAGATGTCATCTGAGGATATTTCCTTTTTCACCATAGCCCTGTATGGGCTTCCAAATATCACTTTGCCAATTCCACAAGAACTGTCTTAGCGAAAGGCTTCTTCAGGGGAAAGCTGTAACTCTGTGAGTTTATTTCACAGAACACAAAGAAGTTTCTCCGAAAGCTTCTTTCTCTTTGTTATCGGAGGATATTTCCTTTGGCCCTATAGTCTTCAAAGGGTTCCGAAATATCTGTTCTCAAATTCCACAGAAATAAGGCTAGCAAAGAGATCCACGAAATACAGATGTAACTCTGTGAGATAAATTAACAGATCACTAAGCAGTTTCTCAGAAAGCTTCTTTCTAGATTTCCTCTTAGGATATTTCCTTTTTCACCATAGCCCTCTATGGGCTTCCAAATATCACTTTGCCAATTCCACAAGAACTGTCTTAGCGAAAGGCTTCTTGAGGGGAAAGCTGTAACTCTGTGAGTTGATTTCACAGAACACAAAGAAATTTCTCAGAAAGCTTCTTTCTCTTTGTTATCGGAGGATATTTCCTTTGGCCCTATAGTCTTCAACGGGATCCGAAATATCTGTTCTCAGATTCCACAGAAATAAGGCTAGCAAAGAGATCCACGAAATACAGATGTAACTCTGTGAGATGAATTAACAGAACACTAAGCAGTTTCTGAGAAAGCTTCTTTCCAGATTTCCTCTGAGGATATTTCCTTTTTCACCGTGGCCCTCTATGGGCTTCCAAATATCACTTTGCCAATTCCACAAGAACTGTCTTAGCGAAAGGCTTCTTGAGGGGAAAGCTGTAACTCTGTGAGTTGATTTCACAGAACACAAAGAAGTTTCTCAGAAAGCTTCTTTCTCTTTGTTATCGGAGGATATTTCCTTTGGCCCTATAGTCTTCAAAGGGATCCGAAATATCTGTTCTCAGATTCCACAGAAATAAGGCTAGCAAAGAGATCCACCAAATACAGATGTAACTCTGTGAGATAAATTAACAGAACACTAAGCAGTTTCTCAGAAAGCTTCTTTCCAGATTTCCTCTGAGGATATTTCCTTTTTCGCCATAGCCCTCTTTGGGCTTCCAAATATCACTTTGCCAATTCCAAAAGAACTGTCTTAGCGAAAGGCTTCTTGAGCGGAAAGCTGTAACTCTGTGCGATGATTTCACAGAACACAAAGCAGTTTCTCATAAAGCTTCTTTCTCTTTGTTATCGGAGGATATTTCTTTTGACCCTATAGTCTTCAAAGGGATCCGAAATGTCTGTTCTCAGATACCTCAGAAATAAGTCTAGCAAAGAGATCCAGGAAGTACAGATGTAACTCTGTGAGATGAATCAACAGAACACTAAGCAGTTTCTCAGAAAGCTTCTTTCCACATTTCATCTGATGATATTTCCTTTTTCACCATAGCCCTCCATGGGATTCCAAATATCACGTTGCCAATTCCACAAGAACTGTCTTAGAGAAAGGCTTCTTGAGGGGAGAGCTGTAACTCTGTGAGTTGATTTCACAGAACACAAAAAGTTTCTCAGAAAGCTTCTTTCTCTTTGTTATCGGAGGATATTTCCTTTGGCCCTATAGTCTCCAAAGGGATCCGAAATATCTGTTCTCAGATTCCACAGAAATAAGGCGAGCAAAGAGATCCACGAAATACAGATGTAACTCTGTGAGATGAATTAACAGAACACTAAGCATTTTCCCAGAAAGCTTCTTCCCAGATTTCCTCTGAGGATATTTCCTTTTTCACCATAGCCCTCTATGGGCTTCCAAATATCACTTTGCCAATTCCACAAGAACTGTCTTAGCGAAAGGCTTCTTGAGGGGAAAGCTGTAACTCTGCGAGTTGATTTCACAGAACACAAAGAAGTTTCTCAGAAAGCTTCTTTCTCTTTGTTATCGGAGGATATTTCCTTTGGCCCTATAGTCTTCAAAGGGATCCGAAATATCTGTTCTCAGATTCCACAGAAATAAGGCTAGCAAAGAGATCCACGAAATACAGATGTAACTCTGTGAGATGAATTAACAGAACAGTAAGCAGTTTCTCAGAAAGCTTTTTTCCAGATTTCCTCTGAGGATATTTCCTTTTTCACCATAGCCCTCTATGGGCTTCCAAATATCACTTTGCCAATTCCACAAGAACTGTCTTAGCGAAAGACTTCTTGAGAGGAAAGCTGTAACTCAGTGAGATGATTTCACAGATCCCAAAGAAGTTTCTCAGAAAGCTTCTTTCTCTTTGTTTTCGGAGGATATTTCCTTTGGCCCTATAGTCTTCATAGGGATCCGAAATATCTGTTCTCAGATTCCACAGAAATAAGGCTAGCAAAGAGATCCACGAAATACAGATGTAACTCTGTGAGATGAACTAACAAAACACTAAGCAGTTTCTCAGAAAGCTTCTTTCCAGATTTCATCTGAGGATATTTCCTTTTTCACCATAGCCCTCTATGGGCTTCCAAATATCACTTTTCCAATTCCACAAGAACTGTCTTAGCGAAAGGCTTCTTGAGGGGAAAGCTGTAACTCTGTGAGTTGATTTCACAGAACACAAAGAAGTTTCTCAGAAAGCTTCTTTCTCTTTGTTATCGGAGGATATTTCCTTTGGCCCTATATTCTTCAAAGGGATCCGAAATATCTGTTCTCAGATTCCACAGAAATAAGGCTAGCAAAGAGATCCACGAAATACAGATGAAAGTCTGTGAGATAAATTAACAGAACACTAAGCAGTTTCTTAGAAACTTCTTTCCAGATTTCCTCTGAGGATATTTCGTTTTTCACCATAGCCCTCTATGGGCTTCCAATATCACTTTGTCAATTCCACAAGAACTGTCTTAGCGAAAGGCTTCTTGAGGAGAAAGCTGTAACTCTGTGAGTTGATTTCACAGAACACAAAGAAGTTTCTCAGAAAACTTCTTTCTCTTTGTTATCGGAGGATATTTCCTTTGGCCCTATAGTCTTCAAAGGGATCCGAAATATCTGTTCTCAGATTCCACAGAAATAAGGCTAGCAAAGAGATCCACGAAATACAGATGTAACTCTGTGAGATGAATTAACAGAACACTAAGCAGTTTCTCAGAAAGCTTCTTTCAACATTTCTTCTGAGGATATTTCCTTTTTCACCATAGCCCTCTGTGGGCTTCCAAATATCACTTTGCCAATTCCACAAGAACTGTCTTAGCGAAAGGCTTCTTGTGGGGAAAGCTGTAGCTCTGTGAGTTGATTTCACAGAACACAAAGAAGTTTCTCAGAAAGCTCCTTTCTCTTTGTTATCGGAGGATATTTCCTTTGGCCCTATAGTCTTCAAAGGGATCCGAAATATCTGTTCTCAGATTCCACAGAAATAATGCTAGCAAAGAGATCCACCAAATACAGATGTAACTCTGTGAGATAAATTAACAGAACACTAAGCAGTTTCTCAGAAAGCTTCTTTCCAGATTTCCTCTGAGGATATTTCCTTTTTCGCCATAGCCCTCTTTGGGCTTCCAAATATCACTTTGCCAATTCCAAAAGAACTGTCTTAGCGAAAGGCTTCTTGAGCGGAAAGCTGTAACTCTGTGCGATGATTTCACAGAACACAAAGCAGTTTCTCATAAAGCTTCTTTCTCTTTGTTATCGGAGGATATTTCTTTTGACCATATAGTCTTCAAAGGGATCCGAAATGTCTGTTCTCAGATACCTCAGAAATAAGTCTAGCAAAGAGATCCAGGAAGTACAGATGTAACTCTGTGAGATGAATCAACAGAACACTAAGCAGTTTCTCAGAAAGCTTCTTTCCACATTTCATCTGATGATATTTCCTTTTTCACCATAGCCCTCCATGGGATTCCAAATATCACGTTGCCAATTCCACAAGAACTGTCTTAGAGAAAGGCTTCTTGAGGGGAGAGCTGTAACTCTGTGAGTTGATTTCACAGAACACAAAAAGTTTCTCAGAAAGCTTCTTTCTCTTTGTTATCGGAGGATATTTCCTTTGGCCCTATAGTCTCCAAAGGGATCCGAAATATCTGTTCTCAGATTCCACAGAAATAAGGCGAGCAAAGAGATCCACGAAATACAGATGTAACTCTGTGAGATGAATTAACAGAACACTAAGCATTTTCCCAGAAAGCTTCTTCCCAGATTTCCTCTGAGGATATTTCCTTTTTCACCATAGCCCTCTATGGGCTTCCAAATATCACTTTGCCAATTCCACAAGAACTGTCTTAGCGAAAGGCTTCTTGAGGGGAAAGCTGTAACTCTGCGAGTTGATTTCACAGAACACAAAGAAGTTTCTCAGAAAGCTTCTTTCTCTTTGTTATCGGAGGATATTTCCTTTGGCCCTATAGTCTTCAAAGGGATCCGAAATATCTGTTCTCAGATTCCACAGAAATAAGGCTAGCAAAGAGATCCACGAAATACAGATGTAACTCTGTGAGATGAATTAACAGAACAGTAAGCAGTTTCTCAGAAAGCTTTTTTCCAGATTTCCTCTGAGGATATTTCCTTTTTCACCATAGCCCTCTATGGGCTTCCAAATATCACTTTGCCAATTCCACAAGAACTGTCTTAGCGAAAGACTTCTTGAGAGGAAAGCTGTAACTCAGTGAGATGATTTCACAGATCCCAAAGAAGTTTCTCAGAAAGCTTCTTTCTCTTTGTTTTCGGAGGATATTTCCTTTGGCCCTATAGTCTTCATAGGGATCCGAAATATCTGTTCTCAGATTCCACAGAAATAAGGCTAGCAAAGAGATCCACGAAATACAGATGTAACTCTGTGAGATGAACTAACAAAACACTAAGCAGTTTCTCAGAAAGCTTCTTTCCAGATTTCATCTGAGGATATTTCCTTTTTCACCATAGCCCTCTATGGGCTTCCAAATATCACTTTTCCAATTCCACAAGAACTGTCTTAGCGAAAGGCTTCTTGAGGGGAAAGCTGTAACTCTGTGAGTTGATTTCACAGAACACAAAGAAGTTTCTCAGAAAGCTTCTTTCTCTTTGTTATCGGAGGATATTTCCTTTGGCCCTATATTCTTCAAAGGGATCCGAAATATCTGTTCTCAGATTCCACAGAAATAAGGCTAGCAAAGAGATCCACGAAATACAGATGAAAGTCTGTGAGATAAATTAACAGAACACTAAGCAGTTTCTTAGAAACTTCTTTCCAGATTTCCTCTGAGGATATTTCGTTTTTCACCATAGCCCTCTATGGGCTTCCAATATCACTTTGTCAATTCCACAAGAACTGTCTTAGCGAAAGGCTTCTTGAGGAGAAAGCTGTAACTCTGTGAGTTGATTTCACAGAACACAAAGAAGTTTCTCAGAAAACTTCTTTCTCTTTGTTATCGGAGGATATTTCCTTTGGCCCTATAGTCTTCAAAGGGATCCGAAATATCTGTTCTCAGATTCCACAGAAATAAGGCTAGCAAAGAGATCCACGAAATACAGATGTAACTCTGTGAGATGAATTAACAGAACACTAAGCAGTTTCTCAGAAAGCTTCTTTCAACATTTCTTCTGAGGATATTTCCTTTTTCACCATAGCCCTCTGTGGGCTTCCAAATATCACTTTGCCAATTCCACAAGAACTGTCTTAGCGAAAGGCTTCTTGTGGGGAAAGCTGTAGCTCTGTGAGTTGATTTCACAGAACACAAAGAAGTTTCTCAGAAAGCTCCTTTCTCTTTGTTATCGGAGGATATTTCCTTTGGCCCTATAGTCTTCAAAGGGATCCGAAATATCTGTTCTCAGATTCCACAGAAATAATGCTAGCAAAGAGATCCACCAAATACAGATGTAACTCTGTGAGATAAATTAACAGAACACTAAGCAGTTTCTCAGAAAGCTTCTTTCCAGATTTCCTCTGAGGATATTTCCTTTTTCGCCATAGCCCTCTTTGGGCTTCCAAATATCACTTTGCCAATTCCAAAAGAACTGTCTTAGCGAAAGGCTTCTTGAGCGGAAAGCTGTAACTCTGTGCGATGATTTCACAGAACACAAAGCAGTTTCTCATAAAGCTTCTTTCTCTTTGTTATCGGAGGATATTTCTTTTGACCATATAGTCTTCAAAGGGATCCGAAATGTCTGTTCTCAGATACCTCAGAAATAAGTCTAGCAAAGAGATCCAGGAAGTACAGATGTAACTCTGTGAGATGAATCAACAGAACACTAAGCAGTTTCTCAGAAAGCTTCTTTCCACATTTCATCTGATGATATTTCCTTTTTCACCATAGCCCTCCATGGGATTCCAAATATCACGTTGCCAATTCCACAAGAACTGTCTTAGAGAAAGGCTTCTTGAGGGGAGAGCTGTAACTCTGTGAGTTGATTTCACAGAACACAAAGAAGTTTCTCAGGAAGCTTCTTTTCTCTTTGTTATCCGAGGATATTTCCTTTGGCCCTATAGTCTTCAAAGGAATCCGAATTATCTGTTCTCAGATTCCACAGAAATAAGGCTAGCAAAGAGATCCACGAAATACAGATGTAACTCTGTGAGATGAATTAACAAGACACTAAGCAGTTTCTCAGAAAGCTTCTTTCCAGATTTCCTCTGAGGATATTTCCTTTTTCACCATAGCCCTCTATGGGCTTCCAAATATCACTTTGCCAATTGCACAAGAACTGTCTTAGCGAAAGGCTTCTTGAGGGGAAAGCTGTAACTCTGTGAGTTGATTTCACAGAACACAAGAAGTTTCTCAGAAAGCTTCTTTCTCTTTGTTATCGGAGGATATTTCCTTTGGCCCTATAGTCTTCAAAGGAATCCGAAATATCTGTTCTCAGATTCCACAGAAATAAGGCTAGCAAAGAGATCCACGAAATACAGATGTAACTCTGTGAGATGACCTAACAGAACACTAAGCATTTCTCAGAAAGCTTCTTTCCAGATGTCATCTGAGGATATTTCCTTTTTCACCATAGCCCTGTATGGGCTTCCAAATATCACTTTGCCAATTCCACAAGAACTGTCTTAGCGAAAGGCTTCTTCAGGGGAAAGCTGTAACTCTGTGAGTTTATTTCACAGAACACAAAGAAGTTTCTCCGAAAGCTTCTTTCTCTTTGTTATCGGAGGATATTTCCTTTGGCCCTATAGTCTTCAAAGGGTTCCGAAATATCTGTTCTCAAATTCCACAGAAATAAGGCTAGCAAAGAGATCCACGAAATACAGATGTAACTCTGTGAGATAAATTAACAGATCACTAAGCAGTTTCTCAGAAAGCTTCTTTCTAGATTTCCTCTTAGGATATTTCCTTTTTCACCATAGCCCTCTATGGGCTTCCAAATATCACTTTGCCAATTCCACAAGAACTGTCTTAGCGAAAGACTTCTTGAGGGGAAAGCTGTAACTCTGTGAGTTGATTTCACAGAACACAAAGAAATTTCTCAGAAAGCTTCTTTCTCTTTGTTATCGGAGGATATTTCCTTTGGCCCTATAGTCTTCAACGGGATCCGAAATATCTGTTCTCAGATTCCACAGAAATAAGGCTAGCAAAGAGATCCACGAAATACAGATGTAACTCTGTGAGATGAATTAACAGAACACTAAGCAGTTTCTGAGAAAGCTTCTTTCCAGATTTCCTCTGAGGATATTTCCTTTTTCACCGTGGCCCTCTATGGGCTTCCAAATATCACTTTGCCAATTCCACAAGAACTGTCTTAGCGAAAGGCTTCTTGAGGGGAAAGCTGTAACTCTGTGAGTTGATTTCACAGAACACAAAGAAGTTTCTCAGAAAGCTTCTTTCTCTTTGTTATCGGAGGATATTTCCTTTGGCCCTATAGTCTTCAAAGGGATCCGAAATATCTGTTCTCAGATTCCACAGAAATAAGGCTAGCAAAGAGATCCACCAAATACAGATGTAACTCTGTGAGATAAATTAACAGAACACTAAGCAGTTTCTCAGAAAGCTTCTTTCCAGATTTCCTCTGAGGATATTTCCTTTTTCGCCATAGCCCTCTTTGGGCTTCCAAATATCACTTTGCCAATTCCAAAAGAACTGTCTTAGCGAAAGGCTTCTTGAGCGGAAAGCTGTAACTCTGTGCGATGATTTCACAGAACACAAAGCAGTTTCTCATAAAGCTTCTTTCTCTTTGTTATCGGAGGATATTTCTTTTGACCCTATAGTCTTCAAAGGGATCCGAAATGTCTGTTCTCAGATACCTCAGAAATAAGTCTAGCAAAGAGATCCAGGAAGTACAGATGTAACTCTGTGAGATGAATCAACAGAACACTAAGCAGTTTCTCAGAAAGCTTCTTTCCACATTTCATCTGATGATATTTCCTTTTTCACCATAGCCCTCCATGGGATTCCAAATATCACGTTGCCAATTCCACAAGAACTGTCTTAGAGAAAGGCTTCTTGAGGGGAGAGCTGTAACTCTGTGAGTTGATTTCACAGAACACAAAGAAGTTTCTCAGGAAGCTTCTTTTCTCTTTGTTATCCGAGGATATTTCCTTTGGCCCTATAGTCTTCAAAGGAATCCGAAATATCTGTTCTCAGATTCCACAGAAATAAGGCTAGCAAAGAGATCCACGAAATACAGATGTAACTCTGTGAGATGTATTAACAAGACACTAAGCAGTTTCTCAGAAAGCTTCTTTCCAGATTTCCTCTGAGGATATTTCCTTTTTCACCATAGCCCTCTATGGGCTTCCAAATATCATTTTGCCAATTCCACAAGAACTGTCTTAGCGAAAGGCTTCTTGAGGGGAAAGCTGTAACTCTGTGAGTTGATTTCACAGAACACAAGAAGTTTCTCAGAAAGCTTCTTTCTCTTTGTTATCGGAGGATATTTCCTTTGGCCCTATAGTCTTCAAAGGGATCCGAAATATCTGTTCTCAGATTCCACAGAAATAAGGCTAGCAAAGAGATCCACGAAATACAGATGTAACTCTGTGAGATGACCTAACAGAACACTAAGCATTTCTCAGAAAGCTTCTTTCCAGATGTCATCTGAGGATATTTCCTTTTTCACCATAGCCCTGTAAGGGCTTCCAAATATCACTTTGCCAATTCCACAAGAACAGTCTTAGCGAAAGGCTTCTTCAGGGGAAAGCTGTAACTCTGTAAGTTTATTTCACAGAACACAAAGAAGTTTCTCCGAAAGCTTCTTTCTCTTTGTTATCGGAGGATATTTCCTTTGGCCCTATAGTCTTCAAAGGGTTCCGAAATATCTGTTCTCAAATCCCACAGAAATAAGGCTAGCCAAGAGATCCACGAAATACAGATGTAACTCTGTGAGATAAATTAACAGATCACTAAGCAGTTTCTCAGAAAGCTTCTTTCTAGATTTCCTCTTAGGATATTTCCTTTTTCACCATAGCCCTCTATGGGCTTCCAAATATCACTTTGCCAATTCCACAAGAACTGTCTTAGCGAAAGGCTTCTTGAGGGGAAAGCTGTAACTCTGTGAGTTTATTTCACAGAACACAAAGAAGTTTCTCAGAAAGCTTCTTTCTCTTTGTTATCGGAGGATATTTCCTTTGGCCCTAGAGTCTTCAAAGGGATCCGAAATATCTGTTCTCAGATTCCACAGAAATAAGGCTAGCAAAGAGATCCACGAAATACAGATGTAACTCTGTGAGATGAATTAACAGAACACTAAGCAGTTTCTGAGAAAGCTTCTTTCCAGATTTCCTCTGAGGATATTTCCTTTTTCACCGTGGCCCTCTATGGGCTTCCAAATATCACTTTGCCAATTCCACAAGAACTGTCTTAGCGAAAGGCTTCTTGAGGGGAAAGCTGTAACTCTGTGAGTTGATTTCACAGAACACAAAGAAGTTTCTCAGAAAGCTTCTTTCTCTTTGTTATCGGAGGATATTTCCTTTGGCCCTATAGTCTTCAAAGGGATCCGAAATATCTGTTCTCAGATTCAACAGAAATAAGGCGAGCAAAGAGATCCACGAAATACAGATGTAACTCTGTGAGATGAACTAACAGAACACTAAGCAGTTTCTCAGAAAGCTTCTTTCCAGATTTCCTCTGAGGATATTTCCTTTTTCGCCATAGCCCTCTTTGGGCTTCCAAATATCACTTTGCCAATTCCAAAAGAACTGTCTTAGCGAAAGGCTTCTTGAGCGGAAAGCTGTAACTCTGTGCGATGATTTCACAGAACACAAAGCAGTTTCTCATAAAGCTTCTTTCTCTTTGTTATCGGAGGATATTTCTTTTGACCCTATAGTCTTCAAAGGGATCCGAAATGTCTGTTCTCAGATACCTCAGAAATAAGTCTAGCAAAGAGATCCAGGAAGTACAGATGTAACTCTGTGAGATGAATCAACAGAACACTAAGCAGTTTCTCAGAAAGCTTCTTCCCAGATTTCCTCTGAGGATATTTCCTTTTTCACCATAGCCCACTATGGGCTTCCAAATATCACTTTGCCAATTCCACAAGAACTGTCTTAGCGAAAGGCTTCTTGAGAGGAAACCTGTAACTCAGTGAGATGATTTCACAGATCCCAAAGAAGTTTCTCAGAAAGCTTCTTTCTCTTTGTTATCGGAGGATATTTCCTTTGGCCCTATAGTCTTCAAAGGGATCCGAAATATCTGTTCTCAGATTCCACAGAAATAAGGCTAGCAAAGAGATCCACGAAATACAGATGTAACTCTGTGAGATGAACTAACAAAACACTAAGCAGTTTCTCAGAAAGCTTCTTTCCAGATTTCCTCTGAGGATATTTCCTTTTTCACCATAGCCCTCTATGGGCTTCCAAATATCACTTTGCCAATTCCACAAGAACTGTCTTAGCGAAAGGCTTCTTGAGGGGAAAGCTGTAACTCTGTGAGTTGATTTCACAGAACACAAAGAAGTTTCTCAGAAAGCTTCTTTCTCTTTGTTATCGGAGGATATTTCCTTTGGCCCTATAATCTTCAAAGGGATCCGAAATATCTGTTCTCAGATTCCACAGAAATAAGGCTAGCAAAGAGATCCACGAAATACAGATGTAACTCTGTGAGATAAATTAACAGAACACTAAGCAGTTTCTTAGAAAGCTTCTTTCCAGATTTCCTCTGAGGATATTTCGTTTTTCACCATAGCCATCTATGGGCTTCCAATATCACTTTGTCAATTCCACAAGAACTGTCTTAGCGAAAGGCTTCTTGAGGAGAAAGCTGTAACTCTGTGAGTTTATTTCACAGAACACAAAGAAGTTTCTCAGAAAACTTCTTTCTCTTTGTTATCGGAGGATATTTCCTTTGGCCCTATAGTCTTCAAAGGGATCGGAAATATCCGTTCTCAGATTCCACAGAAATAAGGCTAGCAAAGAGATCCACGAAATACAGATGTAACTCTGTGAGATGAATTAACAGAACACTAAGCAGTTTCTCAGAAAGCTTCTTTCCAGATTTCATCTGAGGATATTTCCTTTTTCACCACAGCCCTCTATGGGCTTCCAAATATCACTTTGCCAATTCCACAAGAACTGTCTTAGCGAAAGGCTTCTTGAGGGGAAAGCTGTAACTCTTTCAGATGATTTCACAGAACCCAAAGAAGTTTCTCAGAAAGCTTCTTTCTCTTTGTTATCGGAGGATATTTCCTTTGGCCCTATAGTCTTCAAAGGGATCCGAAATATCTGTTCTCAGATTCCACAGAAATAAGGCTAGCAAAGAGATCCACGAAATACAGATGTAACTCTGTGAGATGAATTAACAGAACACTAAGCAGTTTCTCAGAAAGCTTCTTTCCAGATTTCATCTGAGGATATTTCCTTTTTCACCATCGCCCTCTATGGGCTTCCAAATATCACTTTGCCAATTCCACAAGAACTGTCTTAGCGAAAGGCTTCTTGAGGGGAAAGCTGTAACTCTGTGAGTTTATTTCACAGAACACAAAGAAGTTTCTCAGAAAGCTTCTTTCTCTTTGTTATCGGAGGATATTTCCTTTGGCCCTAGAGTCTTCAAAGGGATCCGAAATATCTGTTCTCAGATTCCACAGAAATAAGGCTAGCAAAGAGATCCACGAAATACAGATGTAACTCTGTGAGATGAATTAACAGAACACTAAGCAGTTTCTGAGAAAGCTTCTTTCCAGATTTCCTCTGAGGATATTTCCTTTTTCACCGTGGCCCTCTATGGGCTTCCAAATATCACTTTGCCAATTCCACAAGAACTGTCTTAGCGAAAGGCTTCTTGAGGGGAAAGCTGTAACTCTGTGAGTTGATTTCACAGAACACAAAGAAGTTTCTCAGAAAGCTTCTTTCTCTTTGTTATCGGAGGATATTTCCTTTGGCCCTATAGTCTTCAAAGGGATCCGAAATATCTGTTCTCAGATTCAACAGAAATAAGGCG
Source organism: Macaca nemestrina (assembly GCF_043159975.1). Classification (NCBI taxonomy): domain Eukaryota; kingdom Metazoa; phylum Chordata; class Mammalia; order Primates; family Cercopithecidae; genus Macaca; species Macaca nemestrina. The sequence continues at coordinate 111,969,164 of NC_092131.1, read as the reverse complement.
AGCAAAGAGATCCACGAAATACAGATGTAACTCTGTGAGATGAACTAACAGAACACTAAGCAGTTTCTCAGAAATCTTCTTTCCAGATTTCCTCTGAGGATATTTCCTTTTTCGCCATAGCCCTCTTTGGGCTTCCAAATATCACTTTGCCAATTCCAAAAGAACTGTCTTAGCGAAAGGCTTCTTGAGCGGAAAGCTGTAACTCTGTGCGATGATTTCACAGAACACAAAGCACTTTCTCATAAAGCTTCTTTCTCTTTGTTATCGGAGGATATTTCTTTTGACCCTATAGTCTTCAAAGGGATCCGAAATGTCTGTTCTCAGATACCTCAGAAATAAGTCTAGCAAAGAGATCCAGGAAGTACAGATGTAACTCTGTGAGATGAATCAACAGAACACTAAGCAGTTTCTCAGAAAGCTTCTTCCCAGATTTCCTCTGAGGATATTTCCTTTTTCACCATAGCCCTCTATGGGCTTCCAAATATCACTTTGCCAATTCCACAAGAACTGTCTTAGCGAAAGGCTTCTTGAGAGGAAACCTGTAACTCAGTGAGATGATTTCACAGATCCCAAAGAAGTTTCTCAGAAAGCTTCTTTCTCTTTGTTATCGGAGGATATTTCCTTTGGCCCTATAGTCTTCAAAGGGATCCGAAATATCTGTTCTCAGATTCCACAGAAATAAGGCTAGCAAAGAGATCCACGAAATACAGATGTAACTCTGTGAGATGAACTAACAAAACACTAAGCAGTTTCTCAGAAAGCTTCTTTCCAGATTTCCTCTGAGGATATTTCCTTTTTCACCATAGCCCTCTATGGGCTTCCAAATATCACTTTGCCAATTCCACAAGAACTGTCTTAGCGAAAGGCTTCTTGAGGGGAAAGCTGTAACTCTGTGAGTTGATTTCACAGAACACAAAGAAGTTTCTCAGAAAGCTTCTTTCTCTTTGTTATCGGAGGATATTTCCTTTGGCCCTATAATCTTCAAAGGGATCCGAAATATCTGTTCTCAGATTCCACAGAAATAAGGCTAGCAAAGAGATCCACGAAATACAGATGTAACTCTGTGAGATAAATTAACAGAACACTAAGCAGTTTCTTAGAAAGCTTCTTTCCAGATTTCCTCTGAGGATATTTCGTTTTTCACCATAGCCCTCTATGGGCTTCCAATATCACTTTGTCAATTCCACAAGAACTGTCTTAGCGAAAGGCTTCTTGAGGAGAAAGCTGTAACTCTGTGAGTTTATTTCACAGAACACAAAGAAGTTTCTCAGAAAACTTCTTTCTCTTTGTTATCGGAGGATATTTCCTTTGGCCCTATAGTCTTCAAAGGGATCGGAAATATCCGTTCTCAGATTCCACAGAAATAAGGCTAGCAAAGAGATCCACGAAATACAGATGTAACTCTGTGAGATGAATTAACAGAACACTAAGCAGTTTCTCAGAAAGCTTCTTTCCAGATTTCATCTGAGGATATTTCCTTTTTCACCACAGTCCTCTATGGGCTTCCAAATATCACTTTGCCAATTCCACAAGAACTGTCTTAGCGAAAGGCTTCTTGAGGGGAAAGCTGTAACTCTTTCAGATGATTTCACAGAACCCAAAGAAGTTTCTCAGAAAGCTTCTTTCTCTTTGTTATCGGAGGATATTTCCTTTGGCCCTATAGTCTTCAAAGGGATCCGAAATATCTGTTCTCAGATTCCACAGAAATAAGGCTAGCAAAGAGATCCACGAAATACAGATGTAACTCTGTGAGATGAATTAACAGAACACTAAGCAGTTTCTCAGAAAGCTTCTTTCCAGATTTCCTCTGAGGATATTTCCTTTTTCAACATCGCCCTCTATGGGCTTCCAAATATCACTTTGCCAATTCCACAAGAACTGTCTTAGCGAAAGGCTTCTTGAGGGGAAAGCTGTAACTCTGTGAGTTGATTTCAAAGAACAAAAAGAAGTTTCTCAGAAAGCTTCTTTCTCTTTGTTATCGGAGGATATTTCCTTTGGCCCTATAGTCTTCAAAGGGATCCGAAATATCTGTTCTCAGATTCCACAGAAATAAGGCTAGCAAAGAGATCCACGAAATACAGATGTAACTCAGTGAGATGAATTAACAGAACACTAAGCAGTTTCTCAGAAAGCTTCTTTCAACATTTCTTCTGAGGATATTTCCTTTTTCACCATAGCTCTCTATGGGCTTCCAAATATCACTTTGCCAATTCCACAAGAACTGTCTTAGCGAAAGGCTTCTTGAGGGGAAAGCTGTAACTCTGTTAGTTGATTTCACAGAACACAAAGAAGTTTCTCAGGAAGCTTCTTTTCTCTTTGTTATCCGAGGATATTTCCTTTGGCCCTATAGTCTTCAAAGGGATCCGAAATATCTGTTCTCAGATTCCACAGAAATAAGGCTAGCAAAGAGATCCACGAAATACAGATGTAACTCTGTGAGATAAATTAACAGATCACTAAGCAGTTTCTCAGAAAGCTTCTTTCTAGATTTCCTCTTAGGATATTTCCTTTTTCACCATAGCCCTCTATGGGCTTCCAAATATCACTTTGCCAATTCCACAAGAACTGTCTTAGCGAAAGGCTTCTTGAGGGGAAAGCTGTAACTCTGTGAGTTTATTTCACAGAACACAAAGAAGTTTCTCAGAAAGCTTCTTTCTCTTTGTTATCGGAGGATATTTCCTTTGGCCCTATAGTCTTCAACGGGATCCGAAATATCTGTTCTCAGATTCCACAGAAATAAGGCTAGCAAAGAGATCCACGAAATACAGATGTAACTCTGTGAGATGAATTAACAGAACACTAAGCAGTTTCTGAGAAAGCTTCTTTCCAGATTTCCTCTGAGGATATTTCCTTTTTCACCGTGGCCCTCTATGGGCTTCCAAATATCACTTTGCCAATTCCACAAGAACTGTCTTAGCGAAAAGCTTCTTGAGGGGAAAGCTGTAACTCTGTGAGTTGATTTCACAGAACACAAAGAAGTTTCTCAGAAAGCTTCTTTCTCTTTGTTATCGGAGGATATTTCCTTTGGCCCTATAGTCTTCAAAGGGATCCGAAATATCTGTTCTCAGATTCCACAGAAATAAGGCTAGCAAAGAGATCCACGAAATACAGATGTAACTCTGTGAGATGAACTAACAAAACACTAAGCAGTTTCTCAGAAAGCTTCTTTCCAGATTTCCTCTGAGGATATTTCCTTTTTCACCATAGCCCTCTATGGGCTTCCAAATATCACTTTGCCAATTCCACAAGAACTGTCTTAGCGAAAGGCTTCTTGAGGGGAAAGCTGTAACTCTGTGAGTTGATTTCACAGAACACAAAGAAGTTTCTCAGAAAGCTTCTTTCTCTTTGTTATCGGAGGATATTTCCTTTGGCCCTATAATCTTCAAAGGGATCCGAAATATCTGTTCTCAGATTCCACAGAAATAAGGCTAGCAAAGAGATCCACGAAATACAGATGTAACTCTGTGAGATAAATTAACAGAACACTAAGCAGTTTCTTAGAAAGCTTCTTTCCAGATTTCCTCTGAGGATATTTCGTTTTTCACCATAGCCCTCTATGGGCTTCCAATATCACTTTGTCAATTCCACAAGAACTATCTTAGCGAAAGGCTTCTTGAGGAGAAAGCTGTAACTCTGTGAGTTTATTTCACAGAACACAAAGAAGTTTCTCAGAAAACTTCTTTCTCTTTGTTATCGGAGGATATTTCCTTTGGCCCTATAGTCTTCAAAGGGATCGGAAATATCCGTTCTCAGATTCCACAGAAATAAGGCTAGCAAAGAGATCCACGAAATACAGATGTAACTCTGTGAGATGAATTAACAGAACACTAAGCAGTTTCTCAGAAAGCTTCTTTCCAGATTTCATCTGAGGATATTTCCTTTTTCACCACAGCCCTCTATGGGCTTCCAAATATCACTTTGCCAATTCCACAAGAACTGTCTTAGCGAAAGGCTTCTTGAGGGGAAAGCTGTAACTCTTTCAGATGATTTCACAGAACCCAAAGAAGTTTCTCAGAAAGCTTCTTTCTCTTTGTTATCGGAGGATATTTCCTTTGGCCCTATAGTCTTCAAAGGGATCCGAAATATCTGTTCTCAGATTCCACAGAAATAAGGCTAGCAAAGAGATCCACGAAATACAGATGTAACTCTGTGAGATGAATTAACAGAACACTAAGCAGTTTCTCAGAAAGCTTCTTTCAACATTTCTTCTGAGGATATTTCCTTTTTCACCATAGCTCTCTATGGGCTTCCAAATATCACTTTGCCAATTCCACAAGAACTGTCTTAGCGAAAGGCTTCTTGAGGGGAAAGCTGTAACTCTGTGAGTTGATTTCACAGAACACAAAGAAGTTTCTCAGGAAGCTTCTTTTCTCTTTGTTATCCGAGGATATTTCCTTTGGCCCTATAGTCTTCAAAGGGATCCGAAATATCTGTTCTCAGATTCCACAGAAATAAGGCTAGCAAAGAGATCCACGAAATACAGATGTAACTCTGTGAGATAAATTAACAGATCACTAAGCAGTTTCTCAGAAAGCTTCTTTCTAGATTTCCTCTTAGGATATTTCCTTTTTCACCATAGCCCTCTATGGGCTTCCAAATATCACTTTGCCAATTCCACAAGAACTGTCTTAGCGAAAGGCTTCTTGAGGGGAAAGCTGTAACTCTGTGAGTTTATTTCACAGAACACAAAGAAGTTTCTCAGAAAGCTTCTTTCTCTTTGTTATCGGAGGATATTTCCTTTGGCCCTATAGTCTTCAACGGGATCCGAAATATCTGTTCTCAGATTCCACAGAAATAAGGCTAGCAAAGAGATCCACGAAATACAGATGTAACTCTGTGAGATGAATTAACAGAACACTAAGCAGTTTCTGAGAAAGCTTCTTTCCAGATTTCCTCTGAGGATATTTCCTTTTTCACCGTGGCACTCTATGGGCTTCCAAATATCACTTTGCCAATTCCACAAGAACTGTCTTAGCGAAAGGCTTCTTGAGGGGAAAGCTGTAACTCTGTGAGTTGATTTCACAGAACACAAAGAAGTTTCTCAGAAAGCTTCTTTCTCTTTGTTATCGGAGGATATTTCCTTTGGCCCTATAGTCTTCAAAGGGATCCGAAATATCTGTTCTCACATTCCACAGAAATAAGGCTAGCAAAGAGATCCACGAAATACAGATGTAACTCTGTGAGATGAATTAACAGAACACTAAGCAGTTTCTCAGAAAGCTTCTTTCCAGATTTCCTCTGAGGATATTTCCTTTTTCACCATAGCCCTCTATGGGCTTCCAAATATCACTTTGCCAATTCCACAAGAACTGTCTTAGCGAAAGGCTTCTTGAGGGGAAAGCTGTAACTCTGTGAATTGATTTCACAGAACACAAAGAAGTTTCTCAGAAAGCTTCTTTCTCTTTGTTATCGGAGGATATTTCCTTTGGCCCTATAGTCTTCAAAGGGATCCGAAATATCTGTTCTCAGATTCCACAGAAATAAGGCGAGCAAAGAGATCCACGAAATACAGATGTAACTCTGTGAGATGAATTAACAGAACACTAAGCAGTTTCTCAGAAAGCTTTTTTCCAGATTTCATCTGAGGATATTTCCTTTTTCACCATAGCCCTCTATGGGCTTCCAAATATCACTTTGCCAATTCCACAAGAACTGTCTTAGCGAAAGGCTTCTTGAGAGGAAAGCTGTAACTCAGTGAGATGATTTCACAGATCCCAAAGAAGTTTCTCAGAAAGCTTCTTTCTCTTTGTTATCGGAGGATATTTCCTTTGGCCCTATAGTCTTCAAAGGGATCCGAAATATCTGTTCTCAGATTCCACAGAAATAAGGCTAGCAAAGAGATCCACGAAATACAGATGTAACTCTGTGAGATGAATCAACAGAACACTAAGCAGTTTCTCAGAAAGCTTCTTTCCAGATTTCTTCTGAGGATATTTCCTTTTTCACCATAGCCCTCCATGGGCTTCCAAATATCACTTTGCCAATTCCACAAGAACTGTCTCAGCGAAAGGCTTCTTGAGGGGAAAGCTGTAACTCTGTGAGATGATTTCACAGAACGCAAAGAAGTTTCTCAGAAAGCTTCTTTCTCTTTGTTATCGGAGGATATTTCCTTTGGCCCTATAGTCTTCAAAGGGATCCGAAATATCTGTTCTCAGATTCCACAGAAATAAGGCTAGCAAAGAGATCCACGAAATACAGATGTAACTCTGTGAGATGAACTAACAAAACACTAAGCAGTTTCTCAGAAAGCTTCTTTCCAGATTTCATCTGAGGATATTTCCTTTTTCACCATAGCCCTCTATGGGCTTCCAAATATCACTTTGCCAATTCCACAAGAACTGTCTTAGCGAAAGCCTTCTGAGGGGAAAGCTGTAACTCTGTGAGTTGATTTCACAGAACACAAAGAAGTTTCTCAGAAAGCTTCTTACTCTTTGTTATCGGAGGACATTTCCTTTGGCCCTATAATCTTCAAAGGGATCCGAAATGTCTGTTCTCAGATTCCACAGAAATAAGGCTAGCAAAGAGATCCACGAAATACAGATGTAACTCTGTGAGATAAATTAACAGAACACTAAGCAGTTTCTTAGAAAGCTTCTTTCCAGATTTCCTCTGAGGATATTTCGTTTTTCACCATAGCCCTCTATGGGCTTCAAATATCACTTTGTCAATTCCACAAGAACTGTCTTAGCGAAAGGATTCCTGAGGAGAAAGCTGTAACTCTGTGAGTTTATTTCACAGAACCCAAAGAAGTTTCTCAGAAAACTTCTTTCTCTTTGTTATCGGAGGATATTTCCTTTGGCCCTATAGTCTTCAAAGGGATCCGAAATATCTGTTCTCAGATTCCACAGAAATAAGGCTGGCAAAGAGATCCACGAAATACAGATGTAACTCTGTGAGATGAATTAACAGAACACTAAGCAGTTTCTCAGAAAGCTTCTTTCCAGATTTCCTCTGAGGATATATCCTTTTTCACCATAGCCCTCTATGGGCTTCCAAATATCACTTTGCCAATTCCACAAGAACTGTCTTAGCGAAAGGCTTCTTGAGGGGAAAGCTGTAACTCTGTGAGTTGATTTCAAAGAACAAAAAGAAGTTTCTCAGAAAGCTTCTTTCTCTTTGTTATCGGAGGATATTTCCTTTGGCCCTATAGTCTTCAAAGGGATCAGAAATATCTGTTCTCAGATTCCACAGAAATAAGGCTAGCAAAGAGATCCACGAAATACAGATGTAACTCTGTGAGATGAATTAACAGAACACTAAGCAGTTTCTCAGAAAGCTTCTTTCAACATTTCTTCTGAGGATATTTCCTTTTTCACCATAGCTCTCTATGGGCTTCCAAATATCACTTTGCCAATTCCACAAGAACTGTCTTAGCGAAAGGCTTCTTGAGGGGAAAGCTGTAACTCTGTGAGTTGATTTCACAGAACACAAAGAAGTTTCTCAGGAAGCTTCTTTTCTCTTTGTTATCCGAGGATATTTCCTTTGGCCCTATAGTCTTCAAAGGGATCCGAAATATCTGTTCTCAGATTCCACAGAAATAAGGCTAGCAAGGAGATCCACGAAATACAGATGTAACTCTGTGAGATGAATTAACAGAACACTAAGCAGTTTCTCAGAAAGCTTCTTTCCAGATTTCCTCTGAGGATATTTCCTTTTTCACCATAGCCCTCTATGGGCTTCCAAATATCACTTTGCCAATTCCACAAGAACTGTCTTAGCGAAAGGCTTCTTGAGGGGAAAGCTGTAACTCTGTGAGTTGATTTCACAGAACACAAGAAGTTTCTCAGAAAGCTTCTTTCTCTTTGTTATCAGAGGATATTTCCTTTGGCCCTATAGTCTTCAAAGGGATCCGAAATATCTGTTCTCAGATTCCACAGAAATAAGGCTAGCAAAGAGATTCACGAAATACAGATGTAACTCTGTGAGATGACCTAACAGAACACTAAGCATTTCTCAGAAAGCTTCTTTCCAGATTTCATCTGATGATATTTCCTTTTTCACCATAGCCCTCTATGGGCTTCCAAATATCACTTTGCCAATTCCACAAGAACTGTCTTAGCGAAAGGCTTCTTGACGGGAAAGCTGTAACTCTGTGAGTTGATTTCACAGAACACAAAGAAGTTTCTCCGAAAGCTTCTTTCTCTTTGTTATCGGAGGATATTTCCTTTGGCACTATAGTCTTCAAAGGGTTCCGAAATATCTGTTCTCAGATTCCACAGAAATAAGGCTAGCAAAGAGATCCACGAAATACAGATGTAACTCTGTGAGATAAAGTAACAGATCACTAAGCAGTTTCTCAGGAAGCTTCTTTCCAGATATCCTCTGAGGATATTTCCTTTTTCACCATAGCCCTCTATGGGCTTCCAAATATCACTTTGCCAATTCCACAAGAACTGTCTTAGCGAAAGGCTTCTTGAGGGGAAAGCTGTAACTCTGTGAGGTTATTTCACAGAACACAAAGAAGTTTCTCAGAAAGCTTCTTTCTCTTTGTTATCGGAGGATATTTCCTTTGGCCCTATAGTCTTCAACGGGATCCGAAATATCTGTTCTCACATTCCACAGAAATAAGGCTAGCAAAGAGATCCACGAAATACAGATGTAACTCTGTGAGATGAATTAACAGAACACTAAGCAGTTTCTCAGAAAGCTTCTTTCCAGATTTCCTCTGAGGATATTTCCTTTTTCACCATAGCCCTCTATGGGCTTCCAAATATCACTTTGCCAATTCCACAAGAACTGTCTTAGCGAAAGGCTTCTTGAGGGGAAAGCTGTAACTCTGTGAGTTGATTTCACAGAACACAAAGAAGGTTCTCAGAAAGCTTCTTTCTCTTTGTTATCGGAGGATATTTCCTTTGGCCCTATAGTCTTCAAAGGGATCCGAAATATCAGTTCTCAGATTCCACAGAAATAAGGCGAGCAAAGAGATCCACGAAATACAGATGTAACTCTGTGAGATGAATTAACAGAACACTAAGCAGATTCTCAGAAAGCTTTTTTCCAGATTTCATCTGAGGATATTTCCTTTTTCAGCATAGCCCTCTATGGGCTTCCAAATATCACTTTGCCAATTCCACAAGAACTGTCTTAGCGAAAGGCTTCTTGAGGGGAAAGCTGTAACTCTGTGAGTTGATTTCAAAGAACAAAAAGAAGTTTCTCAGAAAGCTTCTTTCTCTTTGTTATCGGAGGATATTTCCTTTGGCCCTATAGTCTTCAAAGGGATCCGAAATATCTGTTCTCAGATTCCACAGAAATAAGGCTAGCAAAGAGATCCACGAAATACAGATGTAACTCTGTGAGATGAATTAACAGAACACTAAGCAGTTTCTCAGAAAGCTTCTTTCCACATTTCTTCTGAGGATATTTCCTTTTTCACCATAGCTCTCTATGGGCTTCCAAATATCACTTTGCCAATTCCACAAGAACTGTCTTAGCGAAAGGCTTCTTGAGGGGAAAGCTGTAACTCTGTGAGTTGATTTCACAGAACACAAAGAAGTTTCTCCGAAAGCTTCTTTTCTCTTTGTTATCCGAGGATATTTCCTTTGGCCCTATAGTCTTCAAAGGGATCCGAAATATCTGTTCTCAGATTCCACAGAAATAAGGCTAGCAAAGAGATCCACGAAATACAGATGTAACTCTGTGAGATGAATTAACAGAACACTAAGCAGTTTCTCAGAAAGCTTCTTTCCAGATTTCCTCTGAGGATATTTCCTTTTTCACCATAGCCCTCTATGGGCTTCCAAATATCACTTTGCCAATTCCACAAGAACTGTCTTAGCGAAAGGCTTCTTGAGGGGAAAGCTGTAACTCTGTGAGTTGATTTCACAGAACACAAGAAGTTTCTCAGAAAGCTTCTTTTTCTTTGTTATCAGAGGATATTTCCTTTGGCCCTATAATCTTCAAAGGGATCCGAAATATCTGTTCTCAGATTCCACAGAAATAAGGCTAGCAAAGAGATTCACGAAATACAGATGTAACTCTGTGAGATGACCTAACAGAACACTAAGCATTTCTCAGAAAGCTTCTGTCCAGATTTCATCTGAGGATATTTCCTTTTTCACCATAGCCCTCTATGGGCTTCCAAATATCACTTTGCCAATTCCACAACAACTGTCTTAGCGAAAGGCTTCTTGAGGGGAAAGCTGTAACTCTGTGAGGTTATTTCACAGAACACAAAGAAGTTTCTCAGAAAGCTTCTTTCTCTTTGTTATCGGAGGATATTTCCTTTGGCCCTATAGTCTTCAAAGGGATCCGAAATATCTGTTCTCACATTCCACAGAAATAAGGCTAGCAAAGAGATCCACGAAATACAGATGTAACTCTGTGAGATGAATTAACAGAACACTAAGCAGTTTCTCAGAAAGCTTTTTTCCAGATTTCATCTGAGGATATTTCCTTTTTCAGCATAGCCCTCTATGGGCTTCCAAATATCACTTTGCCAATTCCACAAGAACTGTCTTAGCGAAAGGCTTCTTGAGAGGAAAGCTGTAACTCAGTGAGATGATTTCACAGATCCCAAAGAAGTTTCTCAGAAAGCTTCTTTCTCTTTGTTATCGGAGGATATTTCCTTTGGCCCTATAGTCTTCAAAGGGATCCGAAATATCTGTTCTCAGATTCCACAGAAATAAGGCTAGCAAAGAGATCCACGAAATACAGATGTAACTCTGTGAGATGAACTAACAAAACACTAAGCAGTTTCTCAGATAGCTTCTTTCCTGATTTCTTCTGAGGATATTTCCTTTTTCAACATAGCCCTCTATGGGCTTCCAAATATCACTTTGCCAATTCCACAAGAACTGTCTTAGCGAAAGGCTTCTTGACGGGAAAGCTGTAACTCTGTGAGTTGATTTCACAGAACACAAAGAAGTTTCTCAGAAAGCTTCTTTCTCTTTGTTATCGGAGGATATTTCCTTTGGCCCTATAATCTTCAAAGGGATCCGAAATATCTGTTCTCAGATTCCACAGAAATAAGGCTAGCAAAGAGATCCACGAAATACAGATGTAACTCTGTGAGATAAATTAACAGAACACTAAGCAGTTTCTCAGAAAGCTTCTTTCCAGATTTCCTCTGAGGATATTTCCTTTTTCGCCATAGCCCTCTTTGGGCTTCCAAATATCACTTTGCCAATTCCAAAAGAACTGTCTTAGCGAAAGGCTTCTTGAGCGGAAAGCTGTAACTCTATGCGATGATTTCACAGAACACAAAGCAGTTTCTCATAAAGCTTCTTTCTCTTTGTTATCGGAGGATATTTCTTTTGACCCTATAGTCTTCAAAGGGATCCGAAATGTCTGTTCTCAGATACCTCAGAAAGAAGTCTAGCAAAGAGATCCAGGAAGTACAGATGTAACTCTGTGAGATGAATCAACAGAACACTAAGCAGTTTCTCAGAAAGCTTCTTTCCAGATTTCATCTGATGATATTTCCTTTTTCACCATAGCCCTCCATTTGATTCCAAATATCACTTTGCCAATTCCACAAGAACTGTCTTAGCGAAAGGCTTCTTGAGGGAAAAGTTGTAACTCTGTGAGTTGATTTCACAGAACACAAAGAAGTTTCTCAGAAAGCTTCTTTCTCTTTGTTATCGGAGGATATTTCCTTTGGCCCTATAGTCTTCAAAGGGATCCGAAATATCTGTTCTCAGATTCCACAGAAATAAGGCTAGCAAAGAGATCCACGAAATACAGATGTAACTCTGTGAGATGAATCAACAGAACACTAAGCAGTTTCTCAGAAAGCTTCTTTCCAGATTTCATCTGAGGATATTTCCTTTTTCACCATAGCCCTCCATGGGCTTCCAAATATCACTTTGCCAATTCCACAAGAACTGTCTCAGCAAAAGGCTTCTTGAGGGGAAAGCTGTAACTCTGTGAGATGATTTCACAGAACGCAAAGAAGTTTTTCCGAAAGCTTCTTTCTCTTTGTTATCGGACGATATTTCCTTTGGCCCTATAGTCTTCAACGGGATCCGAAATATCTGTTCTCAGATTCCACAGAAAAAAGGCTAGCAAAGAGATCCACGAAATACAGATGTAACTCTGTGAGATAAATTAATAGAACACTAAGCAGTTTCTCAGAAAGCTTCTTTCCAAATTCCCTCTGAGGATATTTCCTTTTTCACCATAGCCCTCTATGGGCTTCCAAATATCACTTTGCCAATTCCACAAGAACTGTCTAAGCGAAAGGCTTCTTGAGGGTAAAGCTGTAACTCTGTGTGATGATTTCACAGAAACCAAAGAAGTTTCTCAAAAAGCTTCTTACTCTTTGTTATCGGAGGATATTTCCTTTGGCCGTATAGTCTCCAAAGGGATCCGAAATATCTGTTCTCAGATTCCACAGAAATAAGGCTAGCAAAGAGATCCAAGAAATACAGATGTAACTCTGTGAGATGAATTAACAGAACACTAAGCAGTTTCTCAGAAAGCTTCTTTCCAGATTTCATCTGAAGATATTTCCTTTTTCACCATAGCCCTCTATGGGCTTCCAAATATCACTTTGCCAATTCCACAAGAACTGTCTTAGCGAAAGGCTTCTTGAGGGGAAAGCTGTAACTCTGTGAGTTGATTTCACAGAACACAAAGAAGTTTCTCAGAAAGCTTCTTTCTCTTTGTTATCGGAGGATATTTCTTTTGGCCCTATAGTCTTCAAAGGGATCCGAAATATCTGTTCTCAGATTCCACAGAAATAAGGCTAGCAAAGAGATCCACGAAATACAGATGTAACTCTGTGAGATGAATTAACAGAACACTAAGCAGTTTCTCAGAAAGCTTCTTTCCAGATTTCATCTGAGGATATTTCCTTTTTCACCATAGCCCTCTAAGGGCTTCCAAATATCACTTTGCCAATTCCACAAGAACTGTCTTAGCGAAAGGCTTCTTGAGGGGAAAGCTGTAACTCTGTGAGTTGATTTCACAGAACACAAAGAAGTTTCTCAGAAAGCTTCTTTCTCTTTGTTATCGGAGGATATTTCCTTTGGCCCTATAGTCTTCAAAGGGATCCGAAATATCTGTTCTCAGATTCCACAGAAATAAGGCTAGCAAAGAAATCCACGAAATACAGATGTAACTCTGTGAGATGAATTAACAGAACACTAAGCAGTTTCTCAGAAAGCTTCTTTCAACATTTCTTCTGAGGATATTTCCTTTTTCACCATAGCTCTCTATGGGCTTCCAAATATCACTTTGCCAATTCCACAAGAACTGTCTTAGCGAAAGGCTTCTTGAGGGGAAAGCTGTAACTCTGTGAGTTGATTTCACAGAATACAAAGAAGTTTCTCAGGAAGCTTCTTTTCTCTTTGTTATCCGAGGATATTTCCTTTGGCCCTATAGTCTTCAAAGGAATCCGAAATATCTCTTCTCAGATTCCACAGAAATAAGGCTAGCAAAGAGATCCACGAAATACAGATGTAACTCTGTGAGATGAATTAACAGAACACTAAGCAGTTTCTCAGAAAGCTTCTTTCCAGATTTCCTCTGAGGATATTTCCTTTTTCACCATAGCCCTCTATGGGCTTCCAAATATCACTTTGCCAATTCCAGAAGAACTGTCTTAGCGAAAGGCTTCTTGAGGGGAAAGCTGTAACTCTGTGAGTTGATTTCACAGAACACAAGAAGTTTCTCAGAAAGCTTCTTTCTCTTTGTTATCAGTGGATATTTCCTTTGGCCCTATAGTCTTCAAAGGGATCCGAAATATCTGTTCTCAGATTCCACAGAAATAAGGCTAGCAAAGAGATTCACGAAATACAGATGTAACTCTGTGAGATGACCTAACAGAACACTAAGCATTTCTCAGAAAGCTTCTTTCCAGATTTCATCTGAGGATATTTCCTTTTTCACCATAGCCCTCTATGGGCTTCCAAATATCACTTTGCCAATTCCACAAGAACTGTCTTAGCGAAAGGCTTCTTGAGGGGAAAGCTGTAACTCTGTGAGTTGATTTCACAGAACACAAAGAAGTTTCTCCGAAAGCTTCTTTCTCTTTGTTATCGGAGGATATTTCCTTTGGCATTATAGTCTTCAAAGGGTTCCGAAATATCTGTTCTCAGATTCCACAGAAATAAGGCTAGCAAAGGGATCCACGAAATACAGATGTAACTCTGTGAGATAAAGTAACAGATCACTAAGCAGTTTCTCAGGAAGCTTCTTTCCAGATATCGTCTGAGGATATTTCCTTTTTCACCATAGCCCTCTATGGGCTTCCAAATATCACTTTCCCAATTCCACAAGAACTGTCTTAGCGAAAGGCTTCTTGAGGGGAAAGCTGTAACTCTGTGAGGTTATTTCACAGAACACAAAGAAGTTTCTCAGAAAGCTTCTTTCTCTTTGTTATCGAAGGATATTTCCTTTGGCCCTATAGTCTTCAACGGGATCCGAAATATCTGTTCTCACATTCCACAGAAATAAGGCTAGCAAAGAGATCCACGAAATACAGATGTAACTCTGTGAGATGAATTAACAGAACACTAAGCAGTTTCTCAGAAAGCTTCTTTCCAGATTTCCTCTGAGGATATTTCGTTTTTCACCATAGCCCTCTATGGGCTTCCAAATATCACTTTGCCAATTCCACAAGAACTGTCTTAGCGAAAGGCTTCTTGAGGGGAAAGCTGTAACTCTGTGAGTTGATTTCACAGAACACAAAGAAGGTTCTCAGAAAGCTTCTTTCTCTTTGTTATCGGAGGATATTTCCTTTGGCCCTATAGTCTTCAAAGGGATCCGAAATATCAGTTCTCAGATTCCACAGAAATAAGGCGAGCAAAAGATCCACGAAATACAGATGTAACTCTGTGAGATGAATTAACAGAACACTAAGCAGTTTCTCAGAAAGCTTTTTTCCAGATTTCATCTGAGGATATTTCCTTTTTCAGCATAGCCCTCTATGGGCTTCCAAATATCACTTTGCCAATTCCACAAGAACTGTCTTAGCGAAAGGCTTCTTGAGGGGAAAGCTGTAACTCTGTGAGTTGATTTCAAAGAACAAAAAGAAGTTTCTCAGAAAGCTTCTTTCTCTTTGTTATCGGAGGATATTTCCTTTGGCCCTATAGTCTTCAAAGGGATCCGAAATATCTGTTCTCAGATTCCACAGAAATAAGGCTAGCAAAGAGATCCACGAAATACAGATGTAACTCTGTGAGATGAATTAACAGAACACTAAGCAGTTTCTCAGAAAGCTTCTTTCAACATTTCTTCTGAGGATATTTCCTTTTTCACCATAGCTCTCTATGGGCTTCCAAATATCACTTTGCCAATTCCACAAGAACTGTCTTAGCGAAAGGCTTCTTGAGGGGAAAGCTGTAACTCTGTGAGTTGATTTCACAGAACACAAAGAAGTTTCTCAGGAAGCTTCTTTTCTCTTTGTTATCCGAGGATATTTCCTTTGGCCCTATAGTCTTCAAAGGGATCCGAAATATCTGTTCTCAGATTCCACAGAAATAAGGCTAGCAAAGAGATCCACGAAATACAGATGTAACTCTGTGAGATGAATTAACAGAACACTAAGCAGTTTCTCAGAAAGCTTCCTTCCAGATTTCCTCTGAGGATATTTCCTTTTTCACCATAGCCCTCTATGGGCTTCCAAATATCACTTTGCCAATTCCACAAGAACTGTCTTAGCGAAAGGCTTCTTGAGGGGAAAGCTGTAACTCTGTGAGTTGATTTCACAGAACACAAGAAGTTTCTCAGAAAGCTTCTTTCTCTTTGTTATCAGAGGATATTTCCTTTGGCCCTATAGTCTTCAAAGGGATCCGAAATATCTGTTCTCAGATTCCACAGAAATAAGGCTAGCAAAGAGATTCACGAAATACAGATGTAACTCTGTGAGATGACCTAACAGAACACTAAGCATTTCTCAGAAAGCTTCTTTCCAGATTTCATCTGAGGATATTTCCTTTTTCACCATAGCCCTCTATGGGCTTCCAAATATCACTTTGCCAATTCCACAAGAACTGTCTTAGCGAAAGGCTTCTTGAGGGGAAAGCTGTAACTCTGTGAGTTGATTTCACAGAACACAAAGAAGTTTCTCCGAAAGCTTCTTTCTCTTTGTTATCGGAGGATATTTCCTTTGGCACTCTAGTCTTCAAAGGGTTCCGAAATATCTGTTCTCAGATTCCACAGAAATAAGGCTAGCAAAGAGATCCACGAAATACAGATGTAACTCTGTGAGATAAAGTAACAGATCACTAAGCAGTTTCTCAGGAAGCTTCTTTCCAGATATCCTCTGAGGATATTTCCTTTTTCACCATAGCCCTCTATGGGCTTCCAAATATCACTTTGCCAATTCCACAAGAACTGTCTTAGCGAAAGGCTTCTTGAGGGGAAAGCTGTAACTCTGTGAGGTTATTTCACAGAACACAAAGAAGTTTCTCAGAAAGCTTCTTTCTCTTTGTTATCGGAGGATATTTCCTTTGGCCCTATAGTCTTCAACGGGATCCGAAATATCTGTTCTCACATTCCACAGAAATAAGGCTAGCAAAGGGATCCACGAAATACAGATGTAACTCTGTGAGATGAATTAACAGAACACTAAGCAGTTTCTCAGAAAGCTTCTTTCCAGATTTCCTCTGAGGATATTTCCTTTTTCACCATAGCCCTCTATGGGCTTCCAAATATCACTTTGCCAATTCCACAAGAACTGTCTTAGGGAAAGGCTTCTTGAGGGGAAAGCTGTAACTCTGTGAGTTGATTTCACAGAACACAAAGAAGGTTCTCAGAAAGCTTCTTTCTCTTTGTTATCGGAGGATATTTCCTTTGGCCCTATAGTCTTCAAAGGGATCCGAAATATCAGTTCTCAGATTCCACAGAAATAAGGCGAGCAAAAGATCCACGAAATACAGATGTAACTCTGTGAGATGAATTAACAGAACACTAAGCAGTTTCTCAGAAAGCTTTTTTCCAGATTTCATCTGAGGATATTTCCTTTTTCAGCATAGCCCTCTATGGGCTTCCAAATATCACTTTGCCAATTCCACAAGAACTGTCTTAGCGAAAGGCTTCTTGAGGGGAAAGCTGTAACTCTGTGAGTTGATTTCAAAGAACAAAAAGAAGTTTCTCAGAAAGCTTCTTTCTCTTTGTTATCGGAGGATATTTCCTTTGGCCCTATAGTCTTCAAAGGGATCCGAAATATCTGTTCTCAGATTCCACAGAAATAAGGCTAGCAAAGAGATCCACGAAATACAGATGTAACTCTGTGAGATGAATTAACAGAACACTAAGCAGTTTCTCAGAAAGCTTCTTTCAACATTTCTTCTGAGGATATTTCCTTTTTCACCATAGCTCTCTATGGGCTTCCAAATATCACTTTGCCAATTCCACAAGAACTGTCTTAGCGAAAGGCTTCTTGAGGGGAAAGCTGTAACTCTGTGAGTTGATTTCACAGAACACAAAGAAGTTTCTCAGGAAGCTTCTTTTCTCTTTGTTATCCGAGGATATTTCCTTTGGCCCTATAGTCTTCAAAGGGATCCGAAATATCTGTTCTCAGATTCCACAGAAATAAGGCTAGCAAAGAGATCCACGAAATACAGATGTAACTCTGTGAGATGAATTAACAGAACACTAAGCAGTTTCTCAGAAAGCTTCCTTCCAGATTTCCTCTGAGGATATTTCCTTTTTCACCATAGCCCTCTATGGGCTTCCAAATATCACTTTGCCAATTCCACAAGAACTGTCTTAGCGAAAGGCTTCTTGAGGGGAAAGCTGTAACTCTGTGAGTTGATTTCACAGAACACAAGAAGTTTCTCAGAAAGCTTCTTTCTCTTTGTTATCAGAGGATATTTCCTTTGGCCCTATAGTCTTCAAAGGGATCCGAAATATCTGTTCTCAGATTCCACAGAAATAAGGCTAGCAAAGAGATTCACGAAATACAGATGTAACTCTGTGAGATGACCTAACAGAACACTAAGCATTTCTCAGAAAGCTTCTTTCCAGATTTCATCTGAGGATATTTCCTTTTTCACCATAGCCCTCTATGGGCTTCCAAATATCACTTTGCCAATTCCACAAGAACTGTCTTAGCGAAAGGCTTCTTGAGGGGAAAGCTGTAACTCTGTGAGTTGATTTCACAGAACACAAAGAAGTTTCTCCGAAAGCTTCTTTCTCTTTGTTATCGGAGGATATTTCCTTTGGCACTCTAGTCTTCAAAGGGTTCCGAAATATCTGTTCTCAGATTCCACAGAAATAAGGCTAGCAAAGAGATCCACGAAATACAGATGTAACTCTGTGAGATAAAGTAACAGATCACTAAGCAGTTTCTCAGGAAGCTTCTTTCCAGATATCCTCTGAGGATATTTCCTTTTTCACCATAGCCCTCTATGGGCTTCCAAATATCACTTTGCCAATTCCACAAGAACTGTCTTAGCGAAAGGCTTCTTGAGGGGAAAGCTGTAACTCTGTGAGGTTATTTCACAGAACACAAAGAAGTTTCTCAGAAAGCTTCTTTCTCTTTGTTATCGGAGGATATTTCCTTTGGCCCTATAGTCTTCAACGGGATCCGAAATATCTGTTCTCACATTCCACAGAAATAAGGCTAGCAAAGGGATCCACGAAATACAGATGTAACTCTGTGAGATGAATTAACAGAACACTAAGCAGTTTCTCAGAAAGCTTCTTTCCAGATTTCCTCTGAGGATATTTCCTTTTTCACCATAGCCCTCTATGGGCTTCCAAATATCACTTTGCCAATTCCACAAGAACTGTCTTAGGGAAAGGCTTCTTGAGGGGAAAGCTGTAACTCTGTGAGTTGATTTCACAGAACACAAAGAAGGTTCTCAGAAAGCTTCTTTCTCTTTGTTATCGGAGGATATTTCCTTTGGCCCTATAGTCTTCAAAGGGATCCGAAATATCAGTTCTCAGATTCCACAGAAATAAGGCGAGCAAAAGATCCACGAAATACAGATGTAACTCTGTGAGATGAATTAACAGAACACTAAGCAGTTTCTCAGAAAGCTTTTTTCCAGATTTCATCTGAGGATATTTCCTTTTTCAGCATAGCCCTCTATGGGCTTCCAAATATCACTTTGCCAATTCCACAAGAACTGTCTTAGCGAAAGGCTTCTTGAGGGGAAAGCTGTAACTCTGTGAGTTGATTTCAAAGAACAAAAAGAAGTTTCTCAGAAAGCTTCTTTCTCTTTGTTATCGGAGGATATTTCCTTTGGCCCTATAGTCTTCAAAGGGATCCGAAATATCTGTTCTCAGATTCCACAGAAATAAGGCTAGCAAAGAGATCCACGAAATACAGATGTAACTCTGTGAGATGAATTAACAGAACACTAAGCAGTTTCTCAGAAAGCTTCTTTCAACATTTCTTCTGAGGATATTTCCTTTTTCACCATAGCTCTCTATGGGCTTCCAAATATCACTTTGCCAATTCCACAAGAACTGTCTTAGCGAAAGGCTTCTTGAGGGGAAAGCTGTAACTCTGTGAGTTGATTTCACAGAACACAAAGAAGTTTCTCCGAAAGCTTCTTTTCTCTTTGTTATCCGAGGATATTTCCTTTGGCCCTATAGTCTTCAAAGGGATCCGAAATATCTGTTCTCAGATTCCACAGAAATAAGGCTAGCAAAGAGATCCACGAAATACAGATGTAACTCTGTGAGATGAATTAACAGAACACTAAGCAGTTTCTCAGAAAGCTTCTTTCCAGATTTCCTCTGAGGATATTTCCTTTTTCACCATAGCCCTCTATGGGCTTCCAAATATCACTTTGCCAATTCCACAAGAACTGTCTTAGCGAAAGGCTTCTTGAGGGGAAAGCTGTAACTCTGTGAGTTGATTTCACAGAACACAAGAAGTTTCTCAGAAAGCTTCTTTCTCTTTGTTATCAGAGGATATTTCCTTTGGCCCTATAGTCTTCAAAGGGATCCGAAATATCTGTTCTCAGATTCCACAGAAAAAAGGCTAGCAAAGAGATTCACGAAATACAGATGTAACTCTGTGAGATGACCTGACAGAACACTAAGCATTTCTCAGAAAGCTTCTTTCCAGATTTCATCTGAGGATATTTCCTTTTTCACCATAGCCCTCTATGGGCTTCCAAATATCACTTTGCCAATTCCACAAGAACTGTCTTAGCGAAAGGCTTCTTGAGGGGAAAGCTGTAACTCTGTGAGTTGATTTCACAGAACACAAAGAAGTTCCTCCGAAAGCTTCTTTCTCTTTGTTATCGGAGGATATTTCCTTTGGCACTATAGTCTTCAAAGGGTTCCGAAATATCTGTTCTCAGATTCCACAGAAATAAGGCTAGCAAAGAGATCCACGAAATACAGATGTAACTCTGTGAGATAAATTAACAGATCACTAAGCAGTTTCTCAGAAAGCTTCTTTCCAGATATCCTCTGAGGATATTTCCTTTTTCACCATAGCCTTCTATGGGCTTCCAAATATCACTTTGCCAATTCCACAAGAACTGTCTTAGCGAAAGGCTTCTTGAGGGGAAAGCTGTAGCTCTGTGAAGTTATTTCACAGAACACAAAGAAGTTTCTCAGAAAGCTTCTTTCTCTTTGTTATCGGAGGATATTTCCTTTGGCCCTATAGTCTTCAACGGGATCCGAAATATCTATTCTCACATTCCACAGAAATAAGGCTAGCAAAGAGATCCACGAAATACAGATGTAACTCTGTGAGATGAATTAACAGAACACTAAGCAGTTTCTCAGAAAGCTTTTTTCCAGATTTCATCTGAGGATATTTCCTTTTTCAGCATAGCCCTCTATGGGCTTCCAAATATCACTTTGCCAATTCCACAAGAACTGTCTTAGCGAAAGGCTTCTTGAGAGGAAAGCTGTAACTCAGTGAGATGATTTCACAGATCCCAAAGAAGTTTCTCAGAAAGCTTCTTTCTCTTTGTTAGCGGAGGATATTTCCTTTGGCCCTATAGTCTTCAAAGGGATCCGAAATATCTGTTCTCAGATTCCACAGAATAAGGCTAGCAAAGAGATCCACGAAATACAGATGTAACTCTGTGAGATGAACTAACAAAACACTAAGCAGTTTCTCAGAAAGCTTCTTTCCAGATTTCTTCTGAGGATATTTCCTTTTTCAACATAGCCCTCTATGGGCTTCCAAATATCACTTTGCCAATTCCACAAGAACTGTCTTAGCGAAAGGCTTCTTGACGGGAAAGCTGTAACTCTGTGAGTTGATTTCACAGAACACAAAGAAGTTTCTTAGAAAGCTTCTTTCTCTTTGTTATCGGAGGATATTTCCTTTGGCCCTATAGTCTTCAAAGGGATCCGAAATATCTGTTCTCAGATTCCACAGAAATAAGGCTAGCAAAGAGATCCACGAAATACAGATGTAACTCTGTGAGATAAATTAACAGAACACTAAGCAGTTTCTCAGAAAGCTTCTTTCCAGATTTCCTCTGAGGATATTTCCTTTTTCGCCATAGCCCTCTTTGGGCTTCCAAATATCACTTTGCCAATTCCAAAAGAACTGTCTTAGCGAAAGGCTTCTTGAGCGGAAAGCTGTAAGTCTGTGCGATGATTTCACAGAACACAAAGCAGTTTCTCATAAAGCTTCTTTCTCTTTGTTATCGGAGGATATTTCTTTTGACCCTATAGTCTTCAAAGGGATCCGAAATGTCTGTTCTCAGATACCTCAGAAATAAGTCTAGCAAAGAGATCCAGGAAGTACAGATGTAACTCTGTGAGATGAATCAATAGAACACTAAGCAGTTTCTCAGAAAGCTTCTTTCCAAATTTTCTCTGAGGATATTTCCTTTTTCACCATAGCCCTCTATGGGCTTCCAAATATCACTTTGCCAATTCCACAAGAACTGTCTAAGCGAAAGGCTTCTTGAGGGTAAAGCTGTAACTCTGTGTGATGATTTCACAGAAACCAAAGAAGTTTCTCAAAAAGCTTCTTACTCTTTGTTATCGGAGGATATTTCCTTTGGCCGTATGGTCTCCAAAGGGATCCGAAATATCTGTTCTCAGATTCCACAGAAATAAGGCTAGCAAAGAGATCCAAGAAATACAGATGTAACTCTGTGAGATGAATTAACAGAACACGAAGCAGTTTCTCAGAAAGCTTCTTTCCAGATTTCATCTGAAGATATTTCCTTTTTCACCATAGCCCTCTATGGGCTTCCAAATATCACTTTGCCAATTCCACAAGAACTGTCTTAGCGAAAGGCTTCTTGAGGGGAAAGCTGTAACTCTGTGAGTTGATTTCACAGAACACAAAGAAGTTTCTCAGAAAGCTTCTTTCTCTTTGTTATCGGAGGATATTTCTTTTGGCCCTATAGTCTTCAAAGGGATCCGAAATATCTGTTCTCAGATTCCACAGAAATAAGGCTAGCAAAGAGATCCACGAAATACAGATGTAACTCTGTGAGATGAATTAACAGAACACTAAGCAGTTTCTCAGAAAGCTTCTTTCCAGATTTCATCTGAGGATATTTCCTTTTTCACCATAGCCCTCTAAGGGCTTCCAAATATCACTTTGCCAATTCCACAAGAACTGTCTTAGCGAAAGGCTTCTTGAGGGGAAAGCTGTAACTCTGTGAGTTGATTTCACAGAACACAAAGAAGTTTCTCAGAAAGCTTCTTTCTGTTTGTTATCGGAGGATATTTCCTTTGGCCCTATAGTCTTCAAAGGGATCCGAAATATCTGTTCTCAGATTCCACAGAAATAAGGCTAGCAAAGAAATCCACGAAATACAGATGTAACTCTGTGAGATGAATTAACAGAACACTAAGCAGTTTCTCAGAAAGCTTCTTTCAACATTTCTTCTGAGGATATTTCCTTTTTCACCATAGCTCTCTATGGGCTTCCAAATATCACTTTGCCAATTCCACAAGAACTGTCTTAGCGAAAGGCTTCTTGAGGGGAAAGCTGTAACTCTGTGAGTTGATTTCACAGAACACAAAGAAGTTTCTCAGGAAGCTTCTTTTCTCTTTGTTATCCGAGGATATTTCCTTTGGCCCTATAGTCTTCAAAGGAATCCGAAATATCTGTTCTCAGATTCCACAGAAATAAGGCTAGCAAAGAGATCCACGAAATACAGATGTAACTCTGTGAGATGAATTAACAGAACACTAAGCAGTTTCTCAGAAAGCTTCTTTCCAGATTTCCTCTGAGGATATTTCCTTTTTCACCATAGCCCTCTATGGGCTTGCAAATATCACTTTGCCAATTCCACAAGAACTGTCTTAGCGAAAGGCTTCTTGAGGGGAAAGCTGTAACTCTGTGAGTTGATTTCACAGAACACAAGAAGTTTCTCAGAAAGCTTCTTTCTCTTTGCTATCAGAGGATATTTCCTTTGGCCCTATAGTCTTCAAAGGGATCCGAAATATCTGTTCTCAGATTCCACAGAAATAAGGCTAGCAAAGAGATCCACGAAATACAGATGTAACTCTGTGAGATGAATTAACAGAACACTAAGCAGTATCTCAGAAAGCTTCTTTCCAGATTTCATCTGAGGATATTTCCTTTTTCACCATAGCCCTCTATGGGCTTCCAAATATCACTTTGCCAATTCCACAAGAACTGTCTTAGCAAAAGGCTTCTAGAGGGAAAAGCTGTAACTCTGTGAGATGATTTCACAGAACACAAAGAAGTTTCTCAAAAAGCTTCTTTCTCTTTGTTATAGGAGGATATTTCCTTTGGCCCTATAGTCTCCAAAGGGATCCGAAATGTGTGTTCTCAGATTCCACAGAAATAAGGCTAGCAGAGAGATCCACGAAATACAGATGTAACTCGGTGAGATAAATAAACAGAACATTAAGCAGTTTCTCAGAAAGCTTCTTTCCAGATTTCCTCTGAGGATATTTCCTTTTTCACCATAGCCCTCTATGGGATTCCAAATATCACTTTGCCAAAACCACAAGAACTGTCTTAGCGAAAGGCTTCTTGAGGGAAAAGTTGTAACTCTGTGAGTTGATTTCACAGAACACAAAGAAGTTTCTCAGAAAGCTTCTTTCTCTTTGTTATCGGAGGATATTTCCTTTGGCCCTATAGTCTTCAAAGGGATCCGAAATATCTGTTCTCAGATTCCACAGAAATAAGGCTAGCAAAGAGATCCACGAAATACAGATGTAACTCTGTGAGATGAACTAACAGAACACTAAGCAGTTTCTCAGGAAGCTTCTTTCCAGATTTCCTCTGAGGATATTTCCTTTTTCACCATAGGCCTCTATGGGCTTCCAAATATCACTTTGCCAATTCCACAAGAACTGTCTTAGCGAAAGGCTTCTTGAGGGGAAAGCTGTAACTCTGTGAGATGATTTCAAAGAACAAAAAGATGTTTCTCAAAATGCTCCTTTCTCCTTGTTATCGGAGGATATTTCCTTTGGCCCTATAGTCTCCAAAAGGATCCGAAATATCTGTTCTCAGATTCCACAGAAATAAGGCTAGCAAAGAGATCCACGAAATACAGATGTAACTCTGTGAGATGAATTAACAGAACACTAAGCAGTTTCTCAGAAAGCTTCTTTCCAGATTTCATCTGAGGATATTTCCTTTTTCACCATAGCCCTCTAAGGGCTTCCAAATATCACTTTGCCAATTCCACAAGAACTGTCTTAGCCAAAGGCTTCTTGAGGGGAAAGCTGTAACTCTGTGAGTTGATTTCACAGAACACAAAGAAGTTTCTCAGAAAGCTTCTCTCTCTTTGTTATCGGAGGATATTTCCTTTAGCCCTATAGTCTCCAAAGGGATCCTAAATATCTCTTCTCAGATTCCACAGAAATAAGGCTAGCAAAGAGATCCACGAAATACAGATGTAACTCTGTGAGATGAATTAACAGAACACTAAGCAGTTTCTCAGAAAGCTTCTTTCCAGATTTCCTCTGAGGATATTTCCTTTTTCACCATAGCCCTCTATGGGCTTCCAAATATCACTTTGCCAATTCCACAAGAACTGTCTTAGCGAAAGGCTTCTTGAGGGGAAAGCTGTAACTCTGTGAGTTGATTTCACAGAACACAAAGAAGTTTCTCAGAAAGCTTCTTTCTCTTTGTTATCGGAGGATATTTCCTTTGGCCCTATAGTCTTCAAAGGGATCCGAAATATCTGTTCTCAGATTCCACAGAAATAAGGCTAGCAAAGAAATCCACGAAATACAGATGTAACTCTGTGAGATGAATTAACAGAACACTAAGAAGTTTCTCAGAAAGCTTCTTTCAACATTTCTTCTGAGGATAATTCCTTTTTCACCATAGCTCTCTATGGGCTTCCAAATATCACTTTGCCAATTCCAGAAGAACTGTCTTAGCGAAAGGCTTCTTGAGGGGAAAGCTGTAACTCTGTGAGTTGATTTCACAGAACACAAAGAAGTTTCTCAGGAAGCTTCTTTTCTCTTTGTTATCCGAGGATATTTCCTTTGGCCCTATAGTCTTCAAAGGAATCCGAAATATCTGTTCTCAGATTCCACAGAAATAAGGCTAGCAAAGAGATCCACGAAATACAGATGTAACTCTGTGAGATGAATTAACAGAACACTAAGCAGTTTCTCAGAAAGCTTCTTTCCAGATTTCCTCTGAGGATATTTCCTTTTTCACCATAGCCCTCTATGGGCTTCCAAATATCACTTTGCCAATTCCACAAGAACTGTCTTAGCGAAAGGCTTCTTGAGAGGAAAGCTGTAACTCTGTGAGTTGATTTCACAGAACACAAGAAGTTTCTCAGAAAGCTTCTTTCTCTTTGTTATCAGAGGATATTTCCTTTGGCCCTATAGTCTTCAAAGGGATCCGAAATATCTGTTCTCAGATTCCACAGAAATAAGGCTAGCAAAGAGATCCACGAAATACAGATGTAACTCTGTGAGATGAATTAACAGAACACTAAGCAGTTTCTCAGAAAGCTTCTTTCCAGATTTCATCTGAGGATATTTCCTTTTTCACCATAGCCCTCTATGGGCTTCCAAATATCACTTTGCCAATTCCACAAGAACTGTCTTAGCAAAAGGCTTTTAGAGGGAAAAGCTGTAACTCTGTGAGATGATTTCACAGAACACAAAGAAGTTTCTCAAAAAGCTTCTTTCTCTTTGTTATAGGAGGATATTTCCTTTGGCCCTATAGTCTCCAAAGGGATCCGAAATGTGTGTTCTCAGATTCCACAGAAATAAGGCTAGCAAAGAGATCCACGAAATACAGATGTAACTCGGTGAGATAAATAAACAGAACATTAAGCAGTTTCTCAGAAAGCTTCTTTCCAGATTTCCTCTGAGGATATTTCCTTTTTCACCATAGCCCTCTATGGGCTTCCAAATATCACTTTGCCAAAACCACAAGAACTGTCTTAGCGAAAGGCTTCTTGAGGGAAAAGTTGTAACTCTGTGAGTTGATTTCACAGAACCCAAAGAAGTTTCTCAAAAAGCTTCTTTCTCTTTGTTATCGGAGGATATTTCCTTTGGCCCTATAGTCTCCAAAGGGATCCGAAATGTGTGTTCTCAGATTCCACAGAAATAAGGCTAGCAAAGAGATCCACGAAATACAGATGTAACTCGGTGAGATAAATAAAAAGAACACTAAGCAGTTTCTCAGAAAGCTTCTTTCCAGATTTCCTCTGAGGATATTTCCTTTTTCACCATAGCCCTCTATGGACTTCCAAATATCACTTTGCCAATTCCACAAGAACTGTCTTGGCGAAAGGCTTCTTGAGGGAAATGTTGTAACTCTGTGAGTTGATTTCACAGAACACAAAGAAGTTTCTCAAAAAGCTTCTTTCTCTTTGTTAGCGGAGGATATTTCCTTTGGCCCTATAGTCTCCAAAGGGATCCGAAATATCTGTTCTCAGATTCCACAGAAATAAGGCTAGCAAAGAGATCCACGAAATACAGATGTAACTCTGTGAGATGAATTAACAGAACACTAAGGAGTTTCTCAGAAAGCTTCTTTCCAGATTTCATCTGAGGATATTTCCTTTTTTACCATAGCCCTCTATGGGCTTCCAAATATCACTTTGCCAATTCCACAAGAACTGTCTTAGCGAAAGGCTTCTTGAGGGAATAGTTGTAACTCTGTGAGATGATTTCACAGAACACAAAGAAGTTTCTCAGAAAGCTTCTTTCTCTTTGTTATCGGAGGATATTTCCTTTGGCCCTATAGTCTTCAAAGGGATCCGAAATATCTGTTCTCAGATTCCACAGAAATAAGACTAGCAAAGAGATCCACGAAATACAGATGGAACTCTGTGAGATGAACTAACAGAACACTAAGCAGTTTCTCAGAAAGCTTCTTTCCAGATTTCATCTGAGGATATTTCCTTTTTAATCATCGCCCTCTATGGGCTTCCAAATATCACTTTGCCAATTCCACAAGAACTGTCTTAGCGAAAGGCTTCTTGAGGGGAAAGCTGTAACTCTGTGAGATGATTTCACAGAACACAAAGAAGTTTCTCAGAAAGCTTCTTTCTCTTTGTTATCGGAGGATATTTCCTTTGGCCCTATAGTCTTCAAAGGGATCCGAAATATCTCTTCTCAGATTCCACAGAAATAAGGCTAGCAAAGACATCCACGAAATACAGATGTAACTCTGTGAGATGAATTAACAGAACACTAAGCAGTTTCTCAGAAAGCTTCTTTCCAGATTTCCTCTGAGGATATTTCCTTTTTCACCATAGCCCTCCATGGGCTTCCAAATATCACTTTGCCAATTCAACAAGAACTGTCTTAGCGAAAGGCTTCTTGAGGGGAAAGCTGTAACTCTCTGAGATGATTTCAAAGAACACAAAGATGTTTCTCAAAATGCTCCTTTCTCCTTGTTATCGGAGGAAATTTCCTTTGGCCCTATAGTCTCCAAAGCGATCCGAAATATCTGTTCTCAGATTCCACAGAAATAAGGCTAGCAAAGAGATCCACGAAATACAGATGTAACTCTGTGAGATGAATCAACAGAACACTAAGCAGTTTCTCAGAAAGCTTCTTTCCAGATTTCATCTGAGGATATTTCCTTTTTCACCATAGCCCTCCATGGGCTTCCAAATATCACTTTGCCAATTCCACAAGAACTGTCTCAGCGAAAGGCTTCTTGAGGGGAAAGCTGTAACTCTCTGAGATGATTTCACAGAAGGCAAAGAAGTTTCTCAGGAAGCTTCTTTCTCTTTGTTATCGGAGGATATTTCCTTTGGCCCTATAGTCTCCAAAGGGATCTGAAATGTGTGTTCTCAGATTCCACAGAAATAAGGCTAGCAAAGAGATCCACGAAATACAGATGTAACTCGGTGAGATAAATAAACAGAACACTAAGCAGTTTCTCAGAAAGCTTCTTTGCAGATTTCATCTGAGGATATTTCCTTTTTCACCATAGCCCTCTATGGGCTTCCAAATATCACTTTACCAATTCCACAAGAACTGTCTTAACGAAAGGCTTCTTGAGGGAAAAGTTGTAACTCTGTGAGTTGATTTCACAGAACACAAAGAAGTTTCTCAGAAAGCTTCTTTCTCTTTGTTATCGGAGGATATTTCCTTTGGCCCTATAGTCTTCAAAGGGATCCGAAATATCTCTTCTCAGATTCCACAGAAATAAGGCTAGCAAAGAGATCCACGAAATACAGATGTAACTCTGTGATATGAACTAACAGAACACTAAGCAGTTTCTCAGGAAGCTTCTTTCCAGATTTCCTCTGAGGATATTTCCTTTTTTACCATAGCCCTCTAAGGGGTTCCAAATATCACTTTGCCAATTCCACAAGAACTGTCTTAGCGAAAGGCTTCTTGAGGGGAAAGCTGTAACTCTGTGAGATGATTTCAAAGAACAAAAAGATGTTTCTCAAAATGCTCCTTTCTCCTTGTTATCGGAGGATATTTCCTTTGGCCCTATAGTCTCCAAAAGGATCCGAAATATCTGTTCTCAGATTCCACAGAAATAAGGCTAGCAAAGAGATCCACGAAATACAGATGTAACTCTGTGAGATGAATTAACAGAACACTAAGCAGTTTCTCAGAAAGCTTCTTTCCAGATTTCATCTGAGGATATTTCCTTTTTCACCATAGCCCTCTAAGGGCTTCCAAATATCACTTTGCCAATTCCACAAGAACTGTCTTAGCCAAAGGCTTCTTGAGGGGAAAGCTGTAACTCTGTGAGTTGATTTCACAGAACACAAAGAAGTTTCTCAGAAAGCTTCTTTCTCTTTGTTATCGGAGGATATTTCCTTTAGCCCTATAGTCTCCAAAGGGATCCGAAATATCTCTTCTCAGATTCCACAGAAATAAGGCTAGCAAAGAGATCCACGAAATACAGATGTAACTCTGTGAGATGAATTAACAGAACACTAAGCAGTTTCTCAGAAAGCTTCTTTCCAGATTTCATCTGAGGATATTTCCTTTTTCACCATAGCCCTCTATGGGCTTCCAAATATCACTTTGCCAATTCCACAAGAACTGTCTTATCGAAAGTCTTCTTGAAGGGAAAGCTGTAACTCTGTGAGTTGATTTCACAGAACACAAAGAAGTTTCTCAGAAAGCTTCTTTCTCTTTGTTATCGTAGGATATTTACTTTGGCCCTATAGTCTTCAAAGGGATCCGAAATATCTGTTCTCAGATTCCACAGAAATAAGGCTAGCAAAGAGATCCACGAAATACAGATGTAACTCTGTGAGATGAACTAGCAGAACACTAAGCAGTTTCTCAGAAATCTTCTCTCCAGATTTCATCTGAGGATATTTCCTTTTTCACCACAGCCCTCTATGGGCTTCCAAATATCACTTTGCCAATTCCACAATAACTGTCTAAGCGAAAGGCTTCTTGAGGGGAAAGCTGTAACTCTGTGAGTTGATTTCACAGAACACAAAGAAGTTTCTCAGAAAGCTTCTTTCTCTTTTTTATCGGAGGATATTTCCTTTGGCCCTATAGTCTTCAAAGGGATCCGAAATGTCTGTTCTCAGATTCCACAGAAATAAAGCTAGCAAAGAGATCCATGAAATACAGATGTAAACCTGTGAGATGAATTAAGAGAATACTAAGCACTTTCTCAGAAAGCTTCTTTCCAGATTTCATCTGAGGATATTTCCTTTTTCCCCATAGCCCTCTATGGGCTTCCAAATATCACTTTGCCAATTCCACAAGAACTGTCTTAGCGAAAGGCTTCTTGAGGGGAAAGCTGTAACTCTGTGAGATGATTTCACAGAACACAAAGAAGTTTCTCAGAAAGCTTCTTTCTCTTTGTTATCGGAGGATATTTCCTTTGGCCCTATAGTCTTCAAAGGGATCCGAAATATCTCTTCTCAGATTCCACAGAAATAAGGCTAGCAAAGACATCCACGAAATACAGATGTAACTCTGTGAGATGAATTAACAGAACACTAAGCAGTTTCTCAGAAAGCTTCTTTCCAGATTTCCTCTGAGGATATTTCCTTTTTCACCATAGCCCTCCATGGGCTTCCAAATATCACTTTGCCAATTCAACAAGAACTGTCTTAGCGAAAGGCTTCTTGAGGGGAAAGCTGTAACTCTCTGAGATGATTTCAAAGAACACAAAGATGTTTCTCAAAATGCTCCTTTCTCCTTGTTATCGGAGGAAATTTCCTTTGGCCCTATAGTCTCCAAAGCGATCCGAAATATCTGTTCTCAGATTCCACAGAAATAAGGCTAGCAAAGAGATCCACGAAATACAGATGTAACTCTGTGAGATGAATCAACAGAACACTAAGCAGTTTCTCAGAAAGCTTCTTTCCAGATTTCATCTGAGGATATTTCCTTTTTCACCATAGCCCTCCATGGGCTTCCAAATATCACTTTGCCAATTCCACAAGAACTGTCTCAGCGAAAGGCTTCTTGAGGGGAAAGCTGTAACTCTCTGAGATGATTTCACAGAACGCAAAGAAGTTTCTCAGAAAGCTTCTTTCTCTTTGTTATCGGAGGATATTTCCTTTGGCCCTATAGTCTCCAAAGGGATCTGAAATGTGTGTTCTCAGATTCCACAGAAATAAGGCTAGCAAAGAGATCCACGAAATACAGATGTAACTCGGTGAGATAAATAAACAGAACACTAAGCAGTTTCTCAGAAAGCTTCTTTCCAGATTTCATCTGAGGATATTTCCTTTTTCACCATAGCCCTCTATGGGCTTCCAAATATCACTTTACCAATTCCACAAGAACTGTCTTAACGAAAGGCTTCTTGAGGGAAAAGTTGTAACTCTGTGAGTTGATTTCACAGAACACAAAGAAGTTTCTCAGAAAGCTTCTTTCTCTTTGTTATCGGAGGATATTTCCTTTGGCCCTATAGTCTTCAAAGGGATCCGAAATATCTCTTCTCAGATTCCACAGAAATAAGGCTAGCAAAGAGATCCACGAAATACAGATGTAACTCTGTGAGATGAACTAACAGAACACTAAGCAGTTTCTCAGGAAGCTTCTTTCCAGATTTCCTCTGAGGATATTTCCTTTTTTACCATAGCCCTCTAAGGGGTTCCAAATATCACTTTGCCAATTCCACAAGAACTGTCATATCGAAAGTCTTCTTGAAGGGAAAGCTGTAACTCTGTGAGTTGATTTCACAGAACACAAAGAAGTTTCTCAGAAAGCTTCTTTCTCTTTGTTATCGTAGGATATTTACTTTGGCCCTATAGTCTTCAAAGGGATCCGAAATATCTGTTCTCAGATTCCACAGAAATAAGGCTAGCTAAGAGATCCACGAAATACAGATGTAACTCTGTGAGATGAACTAGCAGAACACTAAGCAGTTTCTCAGAAATCTTCTCTCCAGATTTCATCTGAGGATATTTCCTTTTTCACCTTAGCCCTCTATGGGCTTCCAAATATCACTTTGCCAATTCCACAAGAACTGTCTAAGCGAAAGGCTTCTTGAGGGGAAAGCTGTAACTCTGTGAGTTGATTTCACAGAACACAAAGAAGTTTCTCAGAAAGCTTCTTTCTCTTTTTTATCGGAGGATATTTCCTTTGGCCCTATAGTCTTCAAAGGGATCCGAAATGTCTGTTCTCAGATTCCACAGAAATAAAGCTAGCAAAGAGATCCATGAAATACAGATGTAAATCTGTGAGATGAATTAAGAGAATACTAAGCACTTTCTCAGAAAGCTTCTTTCCAGATTTCATCTGAGGATATTTCCTTTTTCCCCATAGCCCTCTATGGGCTTCCAAATATCACTTTGCCAATTCAACAAGAACTGTCTTAGCGAAAGGCTTCTTGAGGGGAAAGCTGTAACTCTGTGAGATGATTTCACAGAACACAAAGAAGTTTCTCAGAAAGCTTCTTTCTCTCTGTTATCAGAGGATGTTTCCTTTGGCCCTATAGTCTTCAAATGGATCCGAAATATCTGTTCTCAGATTCCACAGAAATAAGGCTAGCAAAGAGATCCACGAAATACAGATGTAACTCTGTGAGATGAATTAACAGAACACTAAGCAGTTTCTCAGAAAGCTTCTTTCCAGATTTCATCTGAGGATATTTCCTTTTTCACCATAGCCCTCTAAGGGCTTCCAAATATCACTTTGCCAATTCCACAAGAATTGTCTTAGCCAAAGGCTTCTTGAGGGGAAAGCTGTAACTCTGTGAGTTGATTTCACAGAACACAAAGAAGTTTCTCAGAAATCTTCTCTCTCTTTGTTATCGGAGGATATTTCCTTTAGCCCTATAGTCTCCAAAGGGATCCGAAATATCTCTTCTCAGATTCCACAGAAATAAGGCTAGCAAAGAGATCCACGAAATACAGATGTAACTCTGTGAGATGAATTAACAGAACACTAAGCAGTTTCTCAGAAAGCTTCTTTCCAGATTTCATCTGAGGATATTTCCTTTTTCACCATAGCCCTCTATGGGCTTCCAAATATCACTTTGCCAATTCCAAAAGAACTGTCTTAGCGAAAGGCTTCTTGAGGGGAAAGCTGTAACTCTGTGAGATGATTTCACAGAACCCAAAGAAGTTTCTCAAAAAGCTTCTCTCTCTTTGTTATCGGAGGATATTTCCTTTGGCCCTATAGTCTCCAAAGGGATCCGAAATATCTGTTCTCAGATTCCACAGAAATAAGGCTAGCAAATAGATCCACGAAACACAGATATAACGCTGTGAGATGAATTAACAGAACACTAAGCAGTTTCTCTGAAAGATTCTTTCCATATATCCTCTGAGGATATTTCCTTTTTCACCATAGCCCTCTATGGGCTTCCAAATATCACTTTGCCAATTCCACAAGAACTGTCTAATCGAAAGGCTTCTTGATGGGAAAGTTGTAACTCTGTGAGTTGATTTCACAGAACACAAAGAAGTTTCTCAGAAAGCTTCTTTCTCTTTGTTATCGGAGGATATTTCCTTTGGCCCTATAGTCTTCAAAGGGATCCGAAATATCTGTTCTCAGATTCCACAGAAATAAGGCTAGCAAAGAGATCCACGAAATACAGATGTAACTCTGTGAGATGAATTAACAGAACACTAAGGAGTTTCTCAGAAAGCTTCTTTCCAGATTTCATCTGAGGATATTTCCTTTTTTACCATAGCCCTGTATGGGCTTCCAAATATCACTTTGCCAATTCCACAAGAACTGTCTTAGCGAAAGGCTTCTTGAGGGAAAAGTTGTAACTCTGTGAGATGATTTCACAGAACACAAAGAAGTTTCTCAGAAAGCTTCTTTCTCTTTGTTATCGGAGGATATTTCCTTTGGCCCTATAGTCTTCAATGGGATCCGAAATATCTGTTCTCAGATTCCACAGAAATAAGGCTAGCAAAGAGATCCACGAAATACAGATGTAACTCTGTGAGATGAACTAACAGAACACTAAGCAGTTTCTCAGAAAGCTTCTTTCCAGATTTCATCTGAGGATATTTCCTTTTTAATCATCGCCCTCTATGGGCTTCCAAATATCACTTTGCCAATTCCACAAGAACTGTCTTAGCGAAAGGCTTCTTGAGGGGAAAGCTGGATCTCTGTGAGATGATTTCACAGAACACAAAGAAGTTTCTCAGAAAGCTTCTTTCTCTTTGTTATCGGAGGATATTTCATTTGGCCCTATATACTTTGCCAATTCCACAAGAACTGTCTTAGCGAAAGGCTTCTTGAGGGGAAAGCTGTAACTCTGTGAGATGATTTCAAAGAACAAAAAGATGTTTCTCAAAATGCTCCTTTCTCCTTGTTATCGGAGGATATTTCCTTTGGCCCTATAGTCTCCAAAAGGATCCGAAATATCTGTTCTCAGATTCCACAGAAATAAGGCTAGCAAAGAGATCCACGAAATACAGATGTAACTCTGTGAGATGAATTAACAGAACACTAAGCAGTTTCTCAGAAAGCTTCTTTCCAGATTTCATCTGAGGATATTTCCTTTTTCACCATAGCCCTCTAAGGGCTTCCAAATATCACTTTGCCAATTCCACAAGAACTGTCTTAGCCAAAGGCTTCTTGAGGGGAAAGCTGTAACTCTGTGAGTTGATTTCACAGAACACAAAGAAGTTTCTCAGAAAGCTTCTCTCTCTTTGTTATCGGAGGATATTTCCTTTAGCCCTATAGTCTCCAAAGGGATCCGAAATATCTCTTCTCAGATTCCACAGAAATAAGGCTAGCAAAGAGATCCACGAAATACAGATGTAACTCTGTGAGATGAATTAACAGAACACTAAGCAGTTTCTCAGAAAGCTTCTTTCCAGATTTCCTCTGAGGATATTTCCTTTTTCACCATAGCCCTCTATGGGCTTCCAAATATCACTTTGCCAATTCCACAAGAACTGTCTTAGCGAAAGGCTTCTTGAGGGGAAAGCTGTAACTCTGTGAGTTGATTTCACAGAACACAAAGAAGTTTCTCAGAAAGCTTCTTTCTCTTTGTTATCGGAGGATATTTCCTTTGGCCCTATAGTCTTCAAAGGGATCCGAAATATCTGTTCTCAGATTCCACAGAAATAAGGCTAGCAAAGAAATCCACGAAATACAGATGTAACTCTGTGAGATGAATTAACAGAACACTAAGAAGTTTCTCAGAAAGCTTCTTTCAACATTTCTTCTGAGGATATTTCCTTTTTCACCATAGCTCTCTATGGGCTTCCAAATATCACTTTGCCAATTCCAGAAGAACTGTCTTAGCGAAAGGCTTCTTGAGGGGAAAGCTGTAACTCTGTGAGTTGATTTCACAGAACACAAAGAAGTTTCTCAGGAAGCTTCTTTTCTCTTTGTTATCCGAGGATATTTCCTTTGGCCCTATAGTCTTCAAAGGAATCCGAAATATCTGTTCTCAGATTCCACAGAAATAAGGCTAGCAAAGAGATCCACGAAATACAGATGTAACTCTGTGAGATGAATTAACAGAACACTAAGCAGTTTCTCAGAAAGCTTCTTTCCAGATTTCCTCTGAGGATATTTCCTTTTTCACCATAGCCCTCTATGGGCTTCCAAATATCACTTTGCCAATTCCACAAGAACTGTCTTAGCGAAAGGCTTCTTGAGGGGAAAGCTGTAACTCTGTGAGTTGATTTCACAGAACACAAGAAGTTTCTCAGAAAGCTTCTTTCTCTTTGTTATCAGAGGATATTTCCTTTGGCCCTATAGTCTTCAAAGGGATCCGAAATATCTGTTCTCAGATTCCACAGAAATAAGGCTAGCAAAGAGATCCACGAAATACAGATGTAACTCTGTGAGATGAATTAACAGAACACTAAGCAGTTTCTCAGAAAGCTTCTTTCCAGATTTCATCTGAGGATATTTCCTTTTTCACCATAGCCCTCTATGGGCTTCCAAATATCACTTTGCCAATTCCACAAGAACTGTCTTAGCAAAAGGCTTTTAGAGGGAAAAGCTGTAACTCTGTGAGATGATTTCACAGAACACAAAGAAGTTTCTCAAAAAGCTTCTTTCTCTTTGTTATAGGAGGATATTTCCTTTGGCCCTATAGTCTCCAAAGGGATCCGAAATGTGTGTTCTCAGATTCCACAGAAATAAGGCTAGCAAAGAGATCCACGAAATACAGATGTAACTCGGTGAGATAAATAAACAGAACATTAAGCAGTTTCTCAGAAAGCTTCTTTCCAGATTTCCTCTGAGGATATTTCCTTTTTCACCATAGCCCTCTATGGGCTTCCAAATATCACTTTGCCAAAACCACAAGAACTGTCTTAGCGAAAGGCTTCTTGAGGGAAAAGTTGTAACTCTGTGAGTTGATTTCACAGAACCCAAAGAAGTTTCTCAAAAAGCTTCTTTCTCTTTGTTATCGGAGGATATTTCCTTTGGCCCTATAGTCTCCAAAGGGATCCGAAATGTGTGTTCTCAGATTCCACAGAAATAAGGCTAGCAAAGAGATCCACGAAATACAGATGTAACTCGGTGAGATAAATAAAAAGAACACTAAGCAGTTTCTCAGAAAGCTTCTTTCCAGATTTCCTCTGAGGATATTTCCTTTTTCACCATAGCCCTCTATGGACTTCCAAATATCACTTTGCCAATTCCACAAGAACTGTCTTGGCGAAAGGCTTCTTGAGGGAAATGTTGTAACTCTGTGAGTTGATTTCACAGAACACAAAGAAGTTTCTCAAAAAGCTTCTTTCTCTTTGTTAGCGGAGGATATTTCCTTTGGCCCTATAGTCTCCAAAGGGATCCGAAATATCTGTTCTCAGATTCCACAGAAATAAGGCTAGCAAAGAGATCCACGAAATACAGATGTAACTCTGTGAGATGAATTAACAGAACACTAAGGAGTTTCTCAGAAAGCTTCTTTCCAGATTTCATCTGAGGATATTTCCTTTTTTACCATAGCCCTCTATGGGCTTCCAAATATCACTTTGCCAATTCCACAAGAACTGTCTTAGCGAAAGGCTTCTTGAGGGAATAGTTGTAACTCTGTGAGATGATTTCACAGAACACAAAGAAGTTTCTCAGAAAGCTTCTTTCTCTTTGTTATCGGAGGATATTTCCTTTGGCCCTATAGTCTTCAAAGGGATCCGAAATATCTGTTCTCAGATTCCACAGAAATAAGACTAGCAAAGAGATCCACGAAATACAGATGGAACTCTGTGAGATGAACTAACAGAACACTAAGCAGTTTCTCAGAAAGCTTCTTTCCAGATTTCATCTGAGGATATTTCCTTTTTAATCATCGCCCTCTATGGGCTTCCAAATATCACTTTGCCAATTCCACAAGAACTGTCTTAGCGAAAGGCTTCTTGAGGGGAAAGCTGTAACTCTGTGAGATGATTTCACAGAACACAAAGAAGTTTCTCAGAAAGCTTCTTTCTCTTTGTTATCGGAGGATATTTCCTTTGGCCCTATAGTCTTCAAAGGGATCCGAAATATCTCTTCTCAGATTCCACAGAAATAAGGCTAGCAAAGACATCCACGAAATACAGATGTAACTCTGTGAGATGAATTAACAGAACACTAAGCAGTTTCTCAGAAAGCTTCTTTCCAGATTTCCTCTGAGGATATTTCCTTTTTCACCATAGCCCTCCATGGGCTTCCAAATATCACTTTGCCAATTCAACAAGAACTGTCTTAGCGAAAGGCTTCTTGAGGGGAAAGCTGTAACTCTCTGAGATGATTTCAAAGAACACAAAGATGTTTCTCAAAATGCTCCTTTCTCCTTGTTATCGGAGGAAATTTCCTTTGGCCCTATAGTCTCCAAAGCGATCCGAAATATCTGTTCTCAGATTCCACAGAAATAAGGCTAGCAAAGAGATCCACGAAATACAGATGTAACTCTGTGAGATGAATCAACAGAACACTAAGCAGTTTCTCAGAAAGCTTCTTTCCAGATTTCATCTGAGGATATTTCCTTTTTCACCATAGCCCTCCATGGGCTTCCAAATATCACTTTGCCAATTCCACAAGAACTGTCTCAGCGAAAGGCTTCTTGAGGGGAAAGCTGTAACTCTCTGAGATGATTTCACAGAAGGCAAAGAAGTTTCTCAGAAAGCTTCTTTCTCTTTGTTATCGGAGGATATTTCCTTTGGCCCTATAGTCTCCAAAGGGATCTGAAATGTGTGTTCTCAGATTCCACAGAAATAAGGCTAGCAAAGAGATCCACGAAATACAGATGTAACTCGGTGAGATAAATAAACAGAACACTAAGCAGTTTCTCAGAAAGCTTCTTTCCAGATTTCATCTGAGGATATTTCCTTTTTCACCATAGCCCTCTATGGGCTTCCAAATATCACTTTACCAATTCCACAAGAACTGTCTTAACGAAAGGCTTCTTGAGGGAAAAGTTGTAACTCTGTGAGTTGATTTCACAGAACACAAAGAAGTTTCTCAGAAAGCTTCTTTCTCTTTGTTATCGGAGGATATTTCCTTTGGCCCTATAGTCTTCAAAGGGATCCGAAATATCTCTTCTCAGATTCCACAGAAATAAGGCTAGCAAAGAGATCCACGAAATACAGATGTAACTCTGTGATATGAACTAACAGAACACTAAGCAGTTTCTCAGGAAGCTTCTTTCCAGATTTCCTCTGAGGATATTTCCTTTTTTACCATAGCCCTCTAAGGGGTTCCAAATATCACTTTGCCAATTCCACAAGAACTGTCTTAGCGAAAGGCTTCTTGAGGGGAAAGCTGTAACTCTGTGAGATGATTTCAAAGAACAAAAAGATGTTTCTCAAAATGCTCCTTTCTCCTTGTTATCGGAGGATATTTCCTTTGGCCCTATAGTCTCCAAAAGGATCCGAAATATCTGTTCTCAGATTCCACAGAAATAAGGCTAGCAAAGAGATCCACGAAATACAGATGTAACTCTGTGAGATGAATTAACAGAACACTAAGCAGTTTCTCAGAAAGCTTCTTTCCAGATTTCATCTGAGGATATTTCCTTTTTCACCATAGCCCTCTAAGGGCTTCCAAATATCACTTTGCCAATTCCACAAGAACTGTCTTAGCCAAAGGCTTCTTGAGGGGAAAGCTGTAACTCTGTGAGTTGATTTCACAGAACACAAAGAAGTTTCTCAGAAAGCTTCTTTCTCTTTGTTATCGGAGGATATTTCCTTTAGCCCTATAGTCTCCAAAGGGATCCGAAATATCTCTTCTCAGATTCCACAGAAATAAGGCTAGCAAAGAGATCCACGAAATACAGATGTAACTCTGTGAGATGAATTAACAGAACACTAAGCAGTTTCTCAGAAAGCTTCTTTCCAGATTTCATCTGAGGATATTTCCTTTTTCACCATAGCCCTCTATGGGCTTCCAAATATCACTTTGCCAATTCCACAAGAACTGTCTTATCGAAAGTCTTCTTGAAGGGAAAGCTGTAACTCTGTGAGTTGATTTCACAGAACACAAAGAAGTTTCTCAGAAAGCTTCTTTCTCTTTGTTATCGTAGGATATTTACTTTGGCCCTATAGTCTTCAAAGGGATCCGAAATATCTGTTCTCAGATTCCACAGAAATAAGGCTAGCAAAGAGATCCACGAAATACAGATGTAACTCTGTGAGATGAACTAGCAGAACACTAAGCAGTTTCTCAGAAATCTTCTCTCCAGATTTCATCTGAGGATATTTCCTTTTTCACCACAGCCCTCTATGGGCTTCCAAATATCACTTTGCCAATTCCACAATAACTGTCTAAGCGAAAGGCTTCTTGAGGGGAAAGCTGTAACTCTGTGAGTTGATTTCACAGAACACAAAGAAGTTTCTCAGAAAGCTTCTTTCTCTTTTTTATCGGAGGATATTTCCTTTGGCCCTATAGTCTTCAAAGGGATCCGAAATGTCTGTTCTCAGATTCCACAGAAATAAAGCTAGCAAAGAGATCCATGAAATACAGATGTAAACCTGTGAGATGAATTAAGAGAATACTAAGCACTTTCTCAGAAAGCTTCTTTCCAGATTTCATCTGAGGATATTTCCTTTTTCCCCATAGCCCTCTATGGGCTTCCAAATATCACTTTGCCAATTCCACAAGAACTGTCTTAGCGAAAGGCTTCTTGAGGGGAAAGCTGTAACTCTGTGAGATGATTTCACAGAACACAAAGAAGTTTCTCAGAAAGCTTCTTTCTCTTTGTTATCGGAGGATATTTCCTTTGGCCCTATAGTCTTCAAAGGGATCCGAAATATCTCTTCTCAGATTCCACAGAAATAAGGCTAGCAAAGACATCCACGAAATACAGATGTAACTCTGTGAGATGAATTAACAGAACACTAAGCAGTTTCTCAGAAAGCTTCTTTCCAGATTTCCTCTGAGGATATTTCCTTTTTCACCATAGCCCTCCATGGGCTTCCAAATATCACTTTGCCAATTCAACAAGAACTGTCTTAGCGAAAGGCTTCTTGAGGGGAAAGCTGTAACTCTCTGAGATGATTTCAAAGAACACAAAGATGTTTCTCAAAATGCTCCTTTCTCCTTGTTATCGGAGGAAATTTCCTTTGGCCCTATAGTCTCCAAAGCGATCCGAAATATCTGTTCTCAGATTCCACAGAAATAAGGCTAGCAAAGAGATCCACGAAATACAGATGTAACTCTGTGAGATGAATCAACAGAACACTAAGCAGTTTCTCAGAAAGCTTCTTTCCAGATTTCATCTGAGGATATTTCCTTTTTCACCATAGCCCTCCATGGGCTTCCAAATATCACTTTGCCAATTCCACAAGAACTGTCTCAGCGAAAGGCTTCTTGAGGGGAAAGCTGTAACTCTCTGAGATGATTTCACAGAACGCAAAGAAGTTTCTCAGAAAGCTTCTTTCTCTTTGTTATCGGAGGATATTTCCTTTGGCCCTATAGTCTCCAAAGGGATCTGAAATGTGTGTTCTCAGATTCCACAGAAATAAGGCTAGCAAAGAGATCCACGAAATACAGATGTAACTCGGTGAGATAAATAAACAGAACACTAAGCAGTTTCTCAGAAAGCTTCTTTCCAGATTTCATCTGAGGATATTTCCTTTTTCACCATAGCCCTCTATGGGCTTCCAAATATCACTTTACCAATTCCACAAGAACTGTCTTAACGAAAGGCTTCTTGAGGGAAAAGTTGTAACTCTGTGAGTTGATTTCACAGAACACAAAGAAGTTTCTCAGAAAGCTTCTTTCTCTTTGTTATCGGAGGATATTTCCTTTGGCCCTATAGTCTTCAAAGGGATCCGAAATATCTCTTCTCAGATTCCACAGAAATAAGGCTAGCAAAGAGATCCACGAAATACAGATGTAACTCTGTGAGATGAACTAACAGAACACTAAGCAGTTTCTCAGGAAGCTTCTTTCCAGATTTCCTCTGAGGATATTTCCTTTTTTACCATAGCCCTCTAAGGGGTTCCAAATATCACTTTGCCAATTCCACAAGAACTGTCATATCGAAAGTCTTCTTGAAGGGAAAGCTGTAACTCTGTGAGTTGATTTCACAGAACACAAAGAAGTTTCTCAGAAAGCTTCTTTCTCTTTGTTATCGTAGGATATTTACTTTGGCCCTATAGTCTTCAAAGGGATCCGAAATATCTGTTCTCAGATTCCACAGAAATAAGGCTAGCTAAGAGATCCACGAAATACAGATGTAACTCTGTGAGATGAACTAGCAGAACACTAAGCAGTTTCTCAGAAATCTTCTCTCCAGATTTCATCTGAGGATATTTCCTTTTTCACCTTAGCCCTCTATGGGCTTCCAAATATCACTTTGCCAATTCCACAAGAACTGTCTAAGCGAAAGGCTTCTTGAGGGGAAAGCTGTAACTCTGTGAGTTGATTTCACAGAACACAAAGAAGTTTCTCAGAAAGCTTCTTTCTCTTTTTTATCGGAGGATATTTCCTTTGGCCCTATAGTCTTCAAAGGGATCCGAAATGTCTGTTCTCAGATTCCACAGAAATAAAGCTAGCAAAGAGATCCATGAAATACAGATGTAAATCTGTGAGATGAATTAAGAGAATACTAAGCACTTTCTCAGAAAGCTTCTTTCCAGATTTCATCTGAGGATATTTCCTTTTTCCCCATAGCCCTCTATGGGCTTCCAAATATCACTTTGCCAATTCAACAAGAACTGTCTTAGCGAAAGGCTTCTTGAGGGGAAAGCTGTAACTCTGTGAGATGATTTCACAGAACACAAAGAAGTTTCTCAGAAAGCTTCTTTCTCTCTGTTATCAGAGGATATTTCCTTTGGCCCTATAGTCTTCAAATGGATCCGAAATATCTGTTCTCAGATTCCACAGAAATAAGGCTAGCAAAGAGATCCACGAAATACAGATGTAACTCTGTGAGATGAATTAACAGAACACTAAGCAGTTTCTCAGAAAGCTTCTTTCCAGATTTCATCTGAGGATATTTCCTTTTTCACCATAGCCCTCTAAGGGCTTCCAAATATCACTTTGCCAATTCCACAAGAATTGTCTTAGCCAAAGGCTTCTTGAGGGGAAAGCTGTAACTCTGTGAGTTGATTTCACAGAACACAAAGAAGTTTCTCAGAAAGCTTCTCTCTCTTTGTTATCGGAGGATATTTCCTTTAGCCCTATAGTCTCCAAAGGGATCCGAAATATCTCTTCTCAGATTCCACAGAAATAAGGCTAGCAAAGAGATCCACGAAATACAGATGTAACTCTGTGAGATGAATTAACAGAACACTAAGCAGTTTCTCAGAAAGCTTCTTTCCAGATTTCATCTGAGGATATTTCCTTTTTCACCATAGCCCTCTATGGGCTTCCAAATATCACTTTGCCAATTCCAAAAGAACTGTCTTAGCGAAAGGCTTCTTGAGGGGAAAGCTGTAACTCTGTGAGATGATTTCACAGAACCCAAAGAAGTTTCTCAAAAAGCTTCTCTCTCTTTGTTATCGGAGGATATTTCCTTTGGCCCTATAGTCTCCAAAGGGATCCGAAATATCTGTTCTCAGATTCCACAGAAATAAGGCTAGCAAATAGATCCACGAAACACAGATATAACGCTGTGAGATGAATTAACAGAACACTAAGCAGTTTCTCTGAAAGATTCTTTCCATATATCCTCTGAGGATATTTCCTTTTTCACCATAGCCCTCGATGGGCTTCCAAATATCACTTTGCCAATTCCACAAGAACTGTCTTATCGAAAGGCTTCTTGAAGGGAAAGCTGTAACTCTGTGAGTTGATTTCACAGTACACAAAGAAGTTTCTCAGAAAGCTTCTTTCTCTTTGTTATCGGAGGATATTTCCTTTGGCCCTATAGTCTTCAAAGGGATCCGAAATATCTGTTCTCAGATTCCACAGAAATAAGGCTAGCAAAGAGATCCACGAAATACAGATGTAACTCTGTGAGATGAACTAACAGAACACTAAGCAGTTTATCAGAAAGCTTCTTTCCAGATTTCATCTGAGGATATTTCCTTTTTCACCATAGCCCTCTATGGGCTTCCAAATATCACTTTGCCAATTCCACAAGAACTGTCTAATCGAAAGGCTTCTTGATGGGAAAGTTGTAACTCTGTGAGTTGATTTCACAGAACACAAAGAAGTTTCTCAGAAAGCTTCTTTCTCTTTGTTATCGGAGGATATTTCCTTTGGCCCTATAGTCTTCAAAGGGATCCGAAATATCTGTTCTCAGATTCCACAGAAATAAGGCTAGCAAAGAGATCCACGAAATACAGATGTAACTCTGTGAGATGAATTAACAGAACACTAAGGAGTTTCTCAGAAAGCTTCTTTCCAGATTTCATCTGAGGATATTTCCTTTTTTACCATAGCCCTGTATGGGCTTCCAAATATCACTTTGCCAATTCCACAAGAACTGTCTTAGCGAAAGGCTTCTTGAGGGAAAAGTTGTAACTCTGTGAGATGATTTCACAGAACACAAAGAAGTTTCTCAGAAAGCTTCTTTCTCTTTGTTATCG
Source organism: Macaca nemestrina (assembly GCF_043159975.1). Lineage (NCBI taxonomy): Eukaryota > Metazoa > Chordata > Mammalia > Primates > Cercopithecidae > Macaca > Macaca nemestrina. Next base: position 111,925,542 of record NC_092131.1, on the reverse strand, counting down.
GAGGATATTTCCTTTGGCCCTATAGTCTTCAATGGGATCCGAAATATCTGTTCTCAGATTCCACAGAAATAAGGCTAGCAAAGAGATCCACGAAATACAGATGTAACTCTGTGAGATGAACTAACAGAACACTAAGCAGTTTCTCAGAAAGCTTCTTTCCAGATTTCATCTGAGGATATTTCCTTTTTAATCATCGCCCTCTATGGGCTTCCAAATATCACTTTGCCAATTCCACAAGAACTGTCTTAGCGAAAGGCTTCTTGAGGGGAAAGCTGGATCTCTGTGAGATGATTTCACAGAACACAAAGAAGTTTCTCAGAAAGCTTCTTTCTCTTTGTTATCGGAGGATATTTCCTTTGGCCCTATAGTCTTCAAAGGGATCCGAAATATCTCTTCTCAGATTCCACAGAAATAAGGCTAGCAAAGACATCAACGAAATACAGATGTAACTCTGTGAGATGAATCAACAGAACACTAAGCAGTTTCTCAGAAAGCTTCTTTCCAGATTTCATCTGAGGATATTTCCTTTTTCACCATAGCCCTCCATGGGCTTCCAAATATCACTTTGCCAATTCCCCAAGAACTGTCTCAGCGAAAGGCTTCTTGAGGGGAAAGCTGTAACTCTCTGAGATGATTTCACAGAACGCAAAGAAGTTTCTCAGAAAGCTTCTTTCTCTTTGTTATCGGAGGATATTTCCTTTGGCCCTATAGTCTCCAAAGGGATCTGAAATGTGTGTTCTCAGATTCCACAGAAATAAGGCTAGCAAAGAGATCCACGAAATACAGATGTAACTCGGTGAGATAAATAAACAGAACACTAAGCAGTTTCTCAGAAAGCTTCTTTCCAGATTTCATCTGAGGATATTTCCTTTTTCACCATAGCCCTCTATGGGCTTCCAAATATCACTTTACCAATTCCACAAGAACTGTCTTAACGAAAGGCTTCTTGAGGGAAAAGTTGTAACTCTGTGAGTTGATTTCACAGAACACAAAGAAGTTTCTCAGAAAGCTTCTTTCTCTTTGTTATCGGAGGATATTTCCTTTGGCCCTATAGTCTTCAAAGGGATCCGAAATATCTCTTCTCAGATTCCACAGAAATAAGGCTAGCAAAGAGATCCACGAAATACAGATGTAACTCTGTGAGATGAACTAACAGAACACTAAGCAGTTTCTCAGGAAGCTTCTTTCCAGATTTCCTCTGAGGATATTTCCTTTTTTACCATAGCCCTCTAAGGGGTTCCAAATATCACTTTGCCAATTCCACAAGAACTGTCTTAGCGAAAGGCTTCTTGAGGGGAAAGCTGTAACTCTGTGAGATGATTTCAAAGAACAAAAAGATGTTTCTCAAAATGCTCCTTTCTCCTTGTTATCGGAGGATATTTCCTTTGGCCCTATAGTCTTCAAAGGGATCCGAAATATCTGTTCTCAGATTCCACAGAAATAAGGCTAGCAAAGAGATCCACGAAATACAGATGTAACTCTGTGAGATGAACTAGCAGAACACTAAGCAGTTTCTCAGAAATCTTCTCTCCAGATTTCATCTGAGGATATTTCCTTTTTCACCATAGCCCTCTATGGGCTTCCAAATATCACTTTGCCAATTCCACAAGAACTGTCTAAGCGAAAGGCTTCTTGAGGGGAAAGCTGTAACTCTGTGAGTTGATTTCACAGAACACAAAGAAGTTTCTCAGAAAGCTTCTTTCTCTTTTTTATCGGAGGATATTTCCTTTGGCCCTATAGTCTTCAAAGGGATCCGAAATGTCTGTTCTCAGATTCCACAGAAATAAAGCTAGCAAAGAGATCCATGAAATACAGATGTAAATCTGTGAGATGAATTAAGAGAATACTAAGCACTTTCTCAGAAAGCTTCTTTCCAGATTTCCTCTGAGGATATTTCCTTTTTCCCCATAGCCCTCTATGGGCTTCCAAATATCACTTTGCCAATTCCACAAGAACTGTCTTAGCGAAAGGCTTCTTGAGGGGAAAGCTGTAACTCTGTGAGATGATTTCACAGAACACAAAGAAGTTTCTCAGAAAGCTTCTTTCTCTCTGTTATCAGAGGATATTTCCTTTGGCCCTATAGTCTTCAAAGGGATCCGAAATATCTGTTCTCAGATTCCACAGAAATAAGGCTAGCAAAGAGATCCACGAAATACAGATGTAACTCTGTGAGATGAATTAACAGAACACTAAGCAGTTTCTCAGAAAGCTTCTTTCCAGATTTCATCTGAGGATATTTCCTTTTTCACCATAGCCCTCTAAGGGCTTCCAAATATCACTTTGCCAATTCCACAAGAATTGTCTTAGCCAAAGGCTTCTTGAGGGGAAAGCTGTAACGCTGTGAGTTGATTTCACAGAACACAAAGAAGTTTCTCAGAAAGCTTCTCTCTCTTTGTTATCGGAGGATATTTCCTTTAGCCCTATAGTCTCCAAAGGGATCCGAAATATCTCTTCTCAGATTCCACAGAAATAAGGCTAGCAAAGAGATCCACGAAATACAGATGTAACTCTGTGAGATGAATTAACAGAACACTAAGCAGTTTCTCAGAAAGCTTCTTTCCAGATTTCATCTGAGGATATTTCCTTTTTCACCATAGCCCTCTATGGGCTTCCAAATATCACTTTGCCAATTCCAAAAGAACTGTCTTAGCGAAAGGCTTCTTGAGGGGAAAGCTGTAACTCTGTGAGATGATTTCACAGAACCCAAAGAAGTTTCTCAAAAAGCTTCTCTCTCTTTGTTATCGGAGGATATTTCCTTTGGCCCTATAGTCTCCAAAGGGATCCGAAATATCTGTTCTCAGATTCCACAGAAATAAGGCTAGCAAATAGATCCACGAAACACAGATATAACGCTGTGAGATGAATTAACAGAACACTAAGCAGTTTCTCTGAAAGATTCTTTCCATATATCCTCTGAGGATATTTCCTTTTTCACCATAGCCCTCGATGGGCTTCCAAATATCACTTTGCCAATTCCACAAGAACTGTCTTATCGAAAGGCTTCTTGAAGGGAAAGCTGTAACTCTGTGAGTTGATTTCACAGAACACAAAGAAGTTTCTCAGAAAGCTTCTTTCTCTTTGTTATCGGAGGATATTTCCTTTGGCCCTATAGTCTTCAAAGGGATCCGAAATATCTGTTCTCAGATTCCACAGAAATAAGGCTAGCAAAGAGATCCACGAAATACAGATGTAACTCTGTGAGATGAACTAACAGAACACTAAGCAGTTTATCAGAAAGCTTCTTTCCAGATTTCATCTGAGGATATTTCCTTTTTCACCATAGCCCTCTATGGGCTTCCAAATATCACTTTGCCAATTCCACAAGAACTGTCTAATCGAAAGGCTTCTTGATGGGAAAGTTGTAACTCTGTGAGTTGATTTCACAGAACACAAAGAAGTTTCTCAGAAAGCTTCTTTCTCTTTGTTATCGGAGGATATTTCCTTTGGCCCTATAGTCTTCAAAGGGATCCGAAATATCTGTTCTCAGATTCCACAGAAATAAGGCTAGCAAAGAGATCCACGAAATACAGATGTAACTCTGTGAGATGAATTAACAGAACACTAAGGAGTTTCTCAGAAAGCTTCTTTCCAGATTTCATCTGAGGATATTTCCTTTTTTACCATAGCCCTGTATGGGCTTCCAAATATCACTTTGCCAATTCCACAAGAACTGTCTTAGCGAAAGGCTTCTTGAGGGAAAAGTTGTAACTCTGTGAGATGATTTCACAGAACACAAAGAAGTTTCTCAGAAAGCTTCTTTCTCTTTGTTATCGGAGGATATTTCCTTTGGCCCTATAGTCTTCAAAGGGATCCGAAATATCTGTTCTCAGATTCCACAGAAATAAGGCTAGCAAAGAGATCCACGAAATACAGATGTAACTCTGTGAGATGAACTAACAGAACACTAAGCAGTTTCTCAGAAAGCTTCTTTCCAGATTTCATCTGAGGATATTTCCTTTTTAATCATCGCCCTCTATGGGCTTCCAAATATCACTTTGCCAATTCCACAAGAACTGTCTTAGCGAAAGGCTTCTTGAGGGGAAAGCTGTAACTCTGTGAGATGATTTCACAGAACACAAAGAAGTTTCTCAGAAAGCTTCTTTCTCTTTGTTATCGGAGGATATTTCCTTTGGCCCTATAGTCTTCAAAGGGATCCGAAATATCTCTTCTCAGATTCCACAGAAATAAGGCTAGCAAAGACATCCACGAAATACAGATGTAACTCTGTGAGATGAATTAACAGAACACTAAGCAGTTTCTCAGAAAGCTTCTTTCCAGATTTCCTCTGAGGATATTTCCTTTTTCACCATAGCCCTCCATGGGCTTCCAAATATCACTTTGCCAATTCAACAAGAACTGTCTTAGCGAAAGGCTTCTTGAGGGGAAAGCTGTAACTCTCTGAGATGATTTCAAAGAACACAAAGATGTTTCTCAAAATGCTCCTTTCTCCTTGTTATCGGAGGAAATTTCCTTTTGCCCTATAGTCTCCAAAGCGATCCGAAATATCTGTTCTCAGATTCCACAGAAATAAGGCTAGCAAAGAGATCCACGAAATACAGATGTAACTCTGTGAGATGAATCAACAGAACACTAAGCAGTTTCTCAGAAAGCTTCTTTCCAGATTTCATCTGAGGATATTTCCTTTTTCACCATAGCCCTCCATGGGCTTCCAAATATCACTTTGCCAATTCCACAAGAACTGTCTCAGCGAAAGGCTTCTTGAGGGGAAAGCTGTAACTCTCTGAGATGATTTCACAGAAGGCAAAGAAGTTTCTCAGAAAGCTTCTTTCTCTTTGTTATCGGAGGATATTTCCTTTGGCCCTATAGTCTCCAAAGGGATCTGAAATGTGTGTTCTCAGATTCCACAGAAATAAGGCTAGCAAAGAGATCCACGAAATACAGATGTAACTCGGTGAGATAAATAAACAGAACACTAAGCAGTTTCTCAGAAAGCTTCTTTCCAGATTTCATCTGAGGATATTTCCTTTTTCACCATAGCCCTCTATGGGCTTCCAAATATCACTTTACCAATTCCACAAGAACTGTCTTAACGAAAGGCTTCTTGAGGGAAAAGTTGTAACTCTGTGAGTTGATTTCACAGAACACAAAGAAGTTTCTCAGAAAGCTTCTTTCTCTTTGTTATCGGAGGATATTTCCTTTGGCCGTATAGTCTTCAAAGGGATCCGAAATATCTCTTCTCAGATTCCACAGAAATAAGGCTAGCAAAGAGATCCACGAAATACAGATGTAACTCTGTGAGATGAACTAACAGAACACTAAGCAGTTTCTCAGGAAGCTTCTTTCCAGATTTCCTCTGAGGATATTTCCTTTTTTACCATAGCCCTCTAAGGGGTTCCAAATATCACTTTGGCAATTCCACAAGAACTGTCTTAGCGAAAGGCTTCTTGAGGGGAAAGCTGTAACTCTGTGAGATGATTTCAAAGAACAAAAAGATGTTTCTCAAAATGCTCCTTTCTCCTTGTTATCGGAGGATATTTCCTTTGGCCCTATAGTCTCCAAAAGGATCCGAAATATCTGTTCTCAGATTCCACAGAAATAAGGCTAGCAAAGAGATCCACGAAATACAGATGTAACTCTGTGAGATGAATTAACAGAACACTAAGCAGTTTCTCAGAAAGCTTCTTTCCAGATTTCATCTGAGGATATTTCCTTTTTCACCATAGCCCTCTAAGGGCTTCCAAATATCACTTTGCCAATTCCACAAGAACTGTCTTAGCCAAAGGCTTCTTGAGGGGAAAGCTGTAACTCTGTGAGTTGATTTCACAGAACACAAAGAAGTTTCTCAGAAAGCTTCTTTCTCTTTGTTATCGGAGGATATTTCCTTTAGCCCTATAGTCTCCAAAGGGATCCGAATTATCTCTTCTCAGATTCCACAGAAATAAGGCTAGCAAAGAGATCCACGAAATACAGATGTAACTCTGTGAGATGAATTAACAGAACACTAAGCAGTTTCTCAGAAAGCTTCTTTCCAGATTTCATCTGAGGATATTTCCTTTTTCACCATAGCCCTCTATGGGCTTCCAAATATCACTTTGCCAATTCCACAAGAACTGTCTTATCGAAAGTCTTCTTGAAGGGAAAGCTGTAACTCTGTGAGTTGATTTCACAGAACACAAAGAAGTTTCTCAGAAAGCTTCTTTCTCTTTGTTATCGTAGGATATTTACTTTGGCCCTATAGTCTTCAAAGGGATCCGAAATATCTGTTCTCAGATTCCACAGAAATAAGGCTAGCAAAGAGATCCACGAAATACAGATGTAACTCTGTGAGATGAACTAGCAGAACACTAAGCAGTTTCTCAGAAATCTTCTCTCCAGATTTCATCTGAGGATATTTCCTTTTTCACCATAGCCCTCTATGGGCTTCCAAATATCACTTTGCCAATTCCACAAGAACTGTCTAAGCGAAAGGCTTCTTGAGGGGAAAGCTGTAACTCTGTGAGTTGATTTCACAGAACACAAAGAAGTTTCTCAGAAAGCTTCTTTCTCTTTTTTATCGGAGGATATTTCCTTTGGCCCTATAGTCTTCAAAGGGATCCGAAATGTCTGTTCTCAGATTCCACAGAAATAAAGCTAGCAAAGAGATCCATGAAATACAGATGTAAATCTGTGAGATGAATTAAGAGAATACTAAGCACTTTCTCAGAAAGCTTCTTTCCAGATTTCATCTGAGGATATTTCCTTTTTCCCCATAGCCCTCTATGGGCTTCCAAATATCACTTTGCCAATTCCACAAGAACTGTCTTAGCGAAAGGCTTCTTGAGGGGAAAGCTGTAACTCTGTGAGATGATTTCACAGAACACAAAGAAGTTTCTCAGAAAGCTTCTTTCTCTCTGTTATCAGAGGATATTTCCTTTGGCCCTATAGTCTTCAAATGGATCCGAAATATCTGTTCTCAGATTCCACAGAAATAAGGCTAGCAAAGAGATCCACGAAATACAGATGTAACTCTGTGAGATGAATTAACAGAACACTAAGCAGTTTCTCAGAAAGCTTCTTTCCAGATTTCATCTGAGGATATTTCCTTTTTCACCATAGCCCTCTAAGGGCTTCCAAATATCACTTTGCCAATTCCACAAGAATTGTCTTAGCCAAAGGCTTCTTGAGGGGAAAGCTGTAACTCTGTGAGTTGATTTCACAGAACACAAAGAAGTTTCTCAGAAAGCTTCTCTCTCTTTGTTATCGGAGGATATTTCCTTTAGCCCTATAGTCTCCAAAGGGATCCGAAATATCTCTTCTCAGATTCCACAGAAATAAGGCTAGCAAAGAGATCCACGAAATACAGATGTAACTCTGTGAGATGAATTAACAGAACACTAAGCAGTTTCTCAGAAAGCTTCTTTCCAGATTTCATCTGAGGATATTTCCTTTTTCACCATAGCCCTCTATGGGCTTCCAAATATCACTTTGCCAATTCCAAAAGAACTGTCTTAGCGAAAGGCTTCTTGAGGGGAAAGCTGTAACTCTGTGAGATGATTTCACAGAACCCAAAGAAGTTTCTCAAAAAGCTTCTCTCTCTTTGTTATCGGAGGATATTTCCTTTGGCCCTATAGTCTCCAAAGGGATCCGAAATATCTGTTCTCAGATTCCACAGAAATAAGGCTAGCAAATAGATCCACGAAACACAGATATAACGCTGTGAGATGAATTAACAGAACACTAAGCAGTTTCTCTGAAAGATTCTTTCCATATATCCTCTGAGGATATTTCCTTTTTCACCATAGCCCTCGATGGGCTTCCAAATATCACTTTGCCAATTCCACAAGAACTGTCTTATCGAAAGGCTTCTTGAAGGGAAAGCTGTAACTCTGTGAGTTGATTTCACAGAACACAAAGAAGTTTCTCAGAAAGCTTCTTTCTCTTTGTTATCGGAGGATATTTCCTTTGGCCCTATAGTCTTCAAAGGAATCCGAAATATCTGTTCTCAGATTCCACAGAAATAAGGCTAGCAAAGAGATCCACGAAATACAGATGTAACTCTGTGAGATGAACTAACAGAACACTAAGCAGTTTATCAGAAAGCTTCTTTCCAGATTTCATCTGAGGATATTTCCTTTTTCACCATAGCCCTCTATGGGCTTCCAAATATCACTTTGCCAATTCCACAAGAACTGTCTAATCGAAAGGCTTCTTGATGGGAAAGTTGTAACTCTGTGAGTTGATTTCACAGAACACAAAGAAGTTTCTCAGAAAGCTTCTTTCTCTTTGTTATCGGAGGATATTTCCTTTGGCCCTATATCTTCAAAGGGATCCGAAATATCTGTTCTCAGATTCCACAGAAATAAGGCTAGCAAAGAGATCCACGAAATACAGATGTAACTCTGTGAGATGAATTAACAGAACACTAAGGAGTTTCTCAGAAAGCTTCTTTCCAGATTTCATCTGAGGATATTTCCTTTTTTACCATAGCCCTGTATGGGCTTCCAAATATCACTTTGCCAATTCCACAAGAACTGTCTTAGCGAAAGGCTTCTTGAGGGAAAAGTTGTAACTCTGTGAGATGATTTCACAGAACACAAAGAAGTTTCTCAGAAAGCTTCTTTCTCTTTGTTATCGGAGGATATTTCCTTTGGCCCTATAGTCTTCAAAGGGATACGAAATATCTGTTCTCAGATTCCACAGAAATAAGGCTAGCAAAGAGATCCACGAAATACAGATGTAACTCTGTGAGATGAACTAACAGAACACTAAGCAGTTTCTCAGAAAGCTTCTTTCCAGATTTCATCTGAGGATATTTCCTTTTTAATCATCGCCCTCTATGGGCTTCCAAATATCACTTTGCCAATTCCACAAGAACTGTCTTAGCGAAAGGCTTCTTGAGGGGAAAGCTGTAACTCTGTGAGATGATTTCAAGGAACACAAAGAAGTTTCTCAAAAAGCTTCTTTCTCTTTGTTAGCGGAGGATATTTCCTTTGGCCCTATAGTCTTCAAAGGGATCCGAAATATCTGTTCTCAGATTCCACAGAAATAAGGCTAGCAAAGAGATCCACGAAATACAGATGTAACTTTGAGATGAATTAACAGAACACTAAGCAGTTTCTCAGAAATCTTCTTTCCAGATTTCAACTGAGGATATTTCCTTTTTCACCATAGCCCCCTATGGGCTTCCAATTATCACTTTGCCAATTCCACAAGAACTGTCTTAGCGAAAGGCTTCTTGAGGGGAAAGCTGTAATTCTGTGAGTTGATTTCACAGAACACAAAGAAGTTTCTCAGAAAGCTTCTTTCTCTTTGTTATCGGATGATATTTCCTTTAGCCCTATAGTCTCCAAAGGGATCCGAAATATCTGTTCTCCGATTCCACAGAAATAAGGCTAGCAAAGAGATCCACGAAATACAGATGTAACTCTGTGAGATGAATTAACAGAACACTAAGCAGTTTCTCAGAAAGATTCTTTCCAGATTTCATCTGAGGTTATTTCCTTTTTCACCATAGCCCTCTATGGGCTTCCAAATATCACTTTGCCAATTCCACAAGAACTGTCTTAGCGAAAGGCTTCTTGAGGGAAAAGCTGTAACTCTGTGAGATGATTTCACAGAACCCAAAGAAGTTTCTCAAAAAGCTTCTTTCTCTTTGTTATCGGAGGATATTTCCTTTGGCCCTATAGTCTCCAAAGGGATCCGAAATGTGTGTTCTCAGATTCCACAGAAATAAGGCTAGCAAAGAGATCCACGAAATACAGATGTAACTCGGTGAGATAAATAAAAAGAACACTAAGCAGTTTCTCAGAAAGCTTCTTTCCAGATTTCCTCTGAGGATATTTCCTTTTTCACCATAGCCCTCTATGGACTTCCAAATATCACTTTGCCAATTCCACAAGAACTGTCTTGGCGAAAGGCTTCTTGAGGGAAATGTTGTAACTCTGTGAGTTGATTTCACAGAACACAAAGAAGTTTCTCAAAAAGCTTCTTTCTCTTTGTTAGCGGAGGATATTTCCTTTGGCCCTATAGTCTCCAAAGGGATCCGAAATATCTGTTCTCAGATTCCACAGAAATAAGGCTAGCAAAGAGATCCACGAAATACAGATGTAACTCTGTGAGATGAATTAACAGAACACTAAGGAGTTTCTCAGAAAGCTTCTTTCCAGATTTCATCTGAGGATATTTCCTTTTTTACCATAGCCCTCTATGGGCTTCCAAATATCACTTTGCCAATTCCACAAGAACTGTCTTAGCGAAAGGCTTCTTGAGGGAAAAGTTGTAACTCTGTGAGATGATTTCACAGAACACAAAGAAGTTTCTCAGAAAGCTTCTTTCTCTTTGTTATCGGAGGATATTTCCTTTGGCCCTATAGTCTTCAAAGGGATCCGAAATATCTGTTCTCAGATTCCACAGAAATAAGGCTAGCAAAGAGATCCACGAAATACAGATGTAACTCTGTGAGATGAACTAACAGAACACTAAGCAGTTTCTCAGAAAGCTTCTTTCCAGATTTCATCTGAGGATATTTCCTTTTTAATCATCGCCCTCTATGGGCTTCCAAATATCACTTTGCCAATTCCACAAGAACTGTCTTAGCGAAAGGCTTCTTGAGGGGAAAGCTGTAACTCTGTGAGATGATTTCACAGAACACAAAGAAGTTTCTCAGAAAGCTTCTTTCTCTTTGTTATCGGAGGATATTTCCTTTGGCCCTATAGTCTTCAAAGGAATCCGAAATATCTCTTCTCAGATTCCACAGAAACAAGGCTAGCAAAGACATCCACGAAATACAGATGTAACTCTGTGAGATGAATTAACAGAACACTAAGCAGTTTCTCAGAAAGCTTCTTTCCAGATTTCCTCTGAGGATATTTCCTTTTTCACCATAGCCCTCCATGGGCTTCCAAATATCACTTTGCCAATTCAACAAGAACTGTCTTAGCGAAAGGCTTCTTGAGGGGAAAGCTGTAACTCTCTGAGATGATTTCAAAGAACACAAAGATGTTTCTCAAAATGCTCCTTTCTCCTTGTTATCGGAGGAAATTTCCTTTGGCCCTATAGTCTCCAAAGCGATCCGAAATATCTGTTCTCAGATTCCACAGAAATAAGGCTAGCAAAGAGATCCACGAAATACAGATGTAACTCTGTGAGATGAATCAACAGAACACTAAGCAGTTTCTCAGAAAGCTTCTTTCCAGATTTCATCTGAGGATATTTCCTTTTTCACCATAGCCCTCCATGGGCTTCCAAATATCACTTTGCCAATTCCACAAGAACTGTCTCAGCGAAAGGCTTCTTGAGGGGAAAGCTGTAACTCTCTGAGATGATTTCACAGAACGCAAAGAAGTTTCTCAGAAAGCTTCTTTCTCTTTGTTATCGGAGGATATTTCCTTTGGCCCTATAGTCTCCAAAGGGATCTGAAATGTGTGTTCTCAGATTCCACAGAAATAAGGCTAGCAAAGAGATCCACGAAATACAGATGTAACTCGGTGAGATAAATAAACAGAACACTAAGCAGTTTCTCAGAAAGCTTCTTTCCAGATTTCATCTGAGGATATTTCCTTTTTCACCATAGCCCTCTATGGGCTTCCAAATATCACTTTACCAATTCCACAAGAACTGTCTTAACGAAAGGCTTCTTGAGGGAAAAGTTGTAACTCTGTGAGTTGATTTCAGAGAACACAAAGAAGTTTCTCAGAAAGCTTCTTTCTCTTTGTTATCGGAGGATATTTCCTTTGGCCCTATAGTCTTCAAAGGGATCCGAAATATCTCTTCTCAGATTCCACAGAAATAAGGCTAGCAAAGAGATCCACGAAATACAGATGTAACTCTGTGAGATGAACTAAGAGAACACTAAGCAGTTTCACAGAAAGCTTCTTTCCAGATTTCAGCTGAGGATATTTCCTTTTTCACCATAGCCCTCTATGGGCTTCCAAATATCACTTTGCCAATTCCACAAGAACTGTCTTAGCGAAAGTCTTCTTGAGCGGAAAGCTGTAACTCTGTGAGTTGATTTCACAGAATTCAAAGAAGTTTCTCAGAAAGCTTCTTTCTCTTTGTTATCGGAGGTTATTTCCTTTGGCCCTATAGTCTTCAAAAGGATCCGAAATATCTGTTCTCAGATTCCACAGAAATAAGGCTAGCAAAGAGATCCACGAAATACAGATGTAACTCTGTGAGATGAATTATCAGAACACTAAGCAGTTTCTCAGAAAGCTTCTTTCCAGATTTCCTCTGAGGATTTTTCCTTTTTCACCATAGCCCTCTAAGGGCTTCCAAATATCACTTTGCCAATTCCACAAGAACTGTCTTAGCGAAAGGCTTCTTGAGGGGAAAGCTGTAACTATCTGAGATGATTTCAAAGAACACAAGAAGTTTCTCAAAAAGCTTCTTTCTCTTTGTTATCGGAGGATATTTCCTTTGGCCCTAAAGTCTTCAAAGGGATCCGAAATATCTGTTCTCAGATTCCACAGAAATAAGGCTAGCAAAGAGATGCACGAAATACAGAGATAACTCTGTGAGATGAGTTAACAGAACACTAAGGAGTTTCTCAGGAAGCTTCTTTCCAGATTTCATCTGAGGATATTTCCTTTTTCACCATAGCCCTCTTTGGGCTTCTAATTATCACTTTGCCAATTCCACAAGAACTGTCTTAGCGAAAGGCTTCTTGAGGGGAAAGCTGTAACTCTGTGAGTTGATTTCACAGAACACAAAGAAGTTTCTCAGAAAGCTTCTTTCTCTTTGTTATCGGAGGATATTTCCTTTGGCCCTATAGTCTTAAAAGGGATCCGAAATATCTGTTCTCAGATTCCACAGAAATAAGGCTAGCAAAGAGATCCACGAAATACAGATGTAACTCTGTGAGATGAATCAACAGAACACTAAGCAGTTTCTCAGAAAGCTTCTTTCCAGATTTCATCTGAGGATATTTCCTTTTTCACCATAGCCCTCCATGGGCTTCCAAATATCACTTTGCCAATTCCACAAGAACTGTCTCAGCGAAAGGCTTCTTGAGGGGAAAGCTGTAACTCTCTGAGATGATTTCACAGAACGCAAAGAAGTTTCTCAGAAAGCTTCTTTCTCTTTGTTATCGGAGGATATTTCCTTTGGCCCTATAGTCTCCAAAGGGATTCGAAATGTGTGTTCTCAGATTCCACAGAAATAAGGCTAGCAAAGAGATCCACGAAATACAGATGTAACTCGGTGAGATAAATAAACAGAACACTAAGCAGTTTCTCAGAAAGCTTCTTTCCAGATTTCATCTGAGGATATTTCCTTTTTCACCATAGCCCTCTATGGGCTTCCAAATATCACTTTACCAATTCCACAAGAACTGTCTTAGCGAAAGGCTTCTTGAGGGAAAAGTTGTAACTCTGTGAGTTGATTTCACAGAACACAAAGAAGTTTCTCAGAAAGCTTCTTTCTCTTTGTTATCGGAGGATATTTCCTTTGGCCCTATAGTCTTCAAAGGGATCCGAAATATCTCTTCTCAGATTACACAGAAATAAGGCTAGCAAAGAGATCCACGAAATACAGATGTAACTCTGTGAGATGAACTAACAGAACACTAAGCAGTTTCACAGAAAGCTTCTTTCCAGATTTCAGCTGAGGATATTTCCTTTTTCACCATAGCCCTCTATGGGCTTCCAAATATCACTTTGCCAATTCCACAAGAACTGTCTTAGCGAAAGGCTTCTTGAGGGGAAAGCTGTAAGTCTGTGAGATGATTTCACAGAACACAAAGAAGTTTCTCAGAAAGCTTCTTTCTCTTTGTTATCGGAGGATATTTCCTTTGGCCCTATAGTCTTCAAAGGGATCCGAAATATCTGTTCTCAGATTCCACAGAAATAAGGCTAGCAAAGAGATCCACGAAATACAGATGTAACTCTGTGAGATGAATTAACAGAACACTAAGCAGTTTCTCAGAAAGCTTCTTTCCAGATTTCATCTGAGGATATTTCCTTTTTCACCATAGCCCTCTATGGGCTTCCAAATATCACTTTGCCAATTCCACAAGAACTGTCTTATCGAAAGTCTTCTTGAAGGGAAAGCTGTAACTCTGTGAGTTGATTTCACAGAACACAAAGAAGTTTCTCAGAAAGCTTCTTTCTCTTTGTTATCGTAGGATATTTACTTTGGCCCTATAGTCTTCAAAGGGATCCGAAATATCTGTTCTCAGATTCCACAGAAATAAGGCTAGCAAAGAGATCCACGAAATACAGATGTAACTCTGTGAGATGAACTAGCAGAACACTAAGCAGTTTCTCAGAAATCTTCTCTCCAGATTTCATCTGAGGATATTTCCTTTTTCACCATAGCCCTCTATGGGCTTCCAAATATCACTTTGCCAATTCCACAAGAACTGTCTAAGCGAAAGGCTTCTTGAGGGGAAAGCTGTAACTCTGTGAGTTGATTTCACAGAACACAAAGAAGTTTCTCAGAAAGCTTCTTTCTCTTTTTTATCGGAGGATATTTCCTTTGGCCCTATAGTCTTCAAAGGGATCCGAAATGTCTGTTCTCAGATTCCACAGAAATAAAGCTAGCAAAGAGATCCATGAAATACAGATGTAAATCTGTGAGATGAATTAAGAGAATACTAAGGAGTTTCTCAGAAAGCTTCTTTCCAGATTTCATCTGAGGATATTTCCTTTTTCCCCATAGCCCTCTATGGGCTTCCAAATATCACTTTGCCAATTCCACAAGAACTGTCTTAGCGAAAGGCTTCTTGAGGGGAAAGCTGTAACTCTGTGAGATGATTTCACAGAACACAAAGAAGTTTCTCAGAAAGCTTCTTTCTCTCTGTTATCAGAGGATATTTCCTTTGGCCCTATAGTCTTCAAAGGGATCCGAAATATCTGTTCTCAGATTCCACAGAAATAAGGCTAGCAAAGAGATCCACGAAATACAGATGTAACTCTGTGAGATGAATTAACAGAACACTAAGCAGTTTCTCAGAAAGCTTCTTTCCAGATTTCATCTGAGGATATTTCCTTTTTCACCATAGCCCTCTAAGGGCTTCCAAATATCACTTTGCCAATTCCACAAGAATTGTCTTAGCCAAAGGCTTCTTGAGGGGAAAGCTGTAACTCTGTGAGTTGATTTCACAGAACACAAAGAAGTTTCTCAGAAAGCTTCTCTCTCTTTGTTATCGGAGGATATTTCCTTTAGCCCTATAGTCTCCAAAGGGATCCGAAATATCTCTTCTCAGATTCCACAGAAATAAGGCTAGCAAAGAGATCCACGAAATACAGATGTAACTCTGTGAGATGAATTAACAGAACACTAAGCAGTTTCTCAGAAAGCTTCTTTCCAGATTTCATCTGAGGATATTTCCTTTTTCACCATAGCCCTCTATGGGCTTCCAAATATCACTTTGCCAATTCCAAAAGAACTGTCTTAGCGAAAGGCTTCTTGAGGGGAAAGCTGTAACTCTGTGAGATGATTTCACAGAACCCAAAGAAGTTTCTCAAAAAGCTTCTCTCTCTTTGTTATCGGAGGATATTTCCTTTGGCCCTATAGTCTCCAAAGGGATCCGAAATATCTGTTCTCAGATTCCACAGAAATAAGGCTAGCAAATAGATCCACGAAACACAGATATAACGCTGTGAGATGAATTAACAGAACACTAAGCAGTTTCTCTGAAAGATTCTTTCCATATATCCTCTGAGGATATTTCCTTTTTCACCATAGCCCTCGATGGGCTTCCAAATATCACTTTGCCAATTCCACAAGAACTGTCTTATCGAAAGGCTTCTTGAAGGGAAAGCTGTAACTCTGTGAGTTGATTTCACAGAACACAAAGAAGTTTCTCAGAAAGCTTCTTTCTCTTTGTTATCGGAGGATATTTCCTTTGGCCCTATAGTCTTCAAAGGGATCCGAAATATCTGTTCTCAGATTCCACAGAAATAAGGCTAGCAAAGAGATCCACGAAATACAGATGTAACTCTGTGAGATGAACTAACAGAACACTAAGCAGTTTATCAGAAAGCTTCTTTCCAGATTTCATCTGAGGATATTTCCTTTTTCACCATAGCCCTCTATGGGCTTCCAAATATCACTTTGCCAATTCCACAAGAACTGTCTAATCGAAAGGCTTCTTGATGGGAAAGTTGTAACTCTGTGAGTTGATTTCACAGAACACAAAGAAGTTTCTCAGAAAGCTTCTTTCTCTTTGTTATCGGAGGATATTTCCTTTGGCCCTATAGTCTTCAAAGGGATCCGAAATATCTGTTCTCAGATTCCACAGAAATAAGGCTAGCAAAGAGATCCACGAAATACAGATGTAACTCTGTGAGATGAATTAAAAGAAGACTAAGGAGTTTCTCAGAAAGCTTCTTTCCAGATTTCATCTGAGGATATTTCCTTTTTTACCATAGCCCTGTATGGGCTTCCAAATATCACTTTGCCAATTCCACAAGAACTGTCTTAGCGAAAGGCTTCTTGAGGGAAAAGTTGTAACTCTGTGAGATGATTTCACAGAACACAAAGAAGTTTCTCAGAAAGCTTCTTTCTCTTTGTTATCGGAGGATATTTCCTTTGGCCCTATAGTCTTCAAAGGGATCCGAAATATCTGTTCTCAGATTCCACAGAAATAAGGCTAGCAAAGAGATCCACGAAATACAGATGTAACTCTGTGAGATGAACTAACAGAACACTAAGCAGTTTCTCAGAAAGCTTCTTTCCAGATTTCATCTGAGGATATTTCCTTTTTAATCATCGCCCTCTATGGGCTTCCAAATATCACTTTGCCAATTCCACAAGAACTGTCTTAGCGAAAGGCTTCTTGAGGGGAAAGCTGTAACTCTGTGAGATGATTTCAAGGAACACAAAGAAGTTTCTCAAAAAGCTTCTTTCTCTTTGTTAGCGGAGGATATTTCCTTTGGCCCTATAGTCTCCAAAGGGATCCGAAATATCTGTTCTCAGATTCCACAGAAATAAGGCTAGCAAAGAGATCCACGAAATACAGATGTAACTTTGAGATGAATTAACAGAACACTAAGCAGTTTCTCAGAAAGCTTCTTTCCAGATTTCAACTGAGGATATTTCCTTTTTCACCATAGCCCCCTATGGGCTTCCAATTATCACTTTGCCAATTCCACAAGAACTGTCTTAGCGAAAGGCTTCTTGAGGGGAAAGCTGTAATTCTGTGAGTTGATTTCACAGAACACAAAGAAGTTTCTCAGAAAGCTTCTTTCTCTTTGTTATCGGATGATATTTCCTTTAGCCCTATAGTCTCCAAAGGGATCCGAAATATCTGTTCTCAGATTCCACAGAAATAAGGCTAGCAAAGAGATCCACGAAATACAGATGTAACTCTGTGAGATGAATTAACAGAACACTAAGCAGTTTCTCAGAAAGATTCTTTCCAGATTTCATCTGAGGTTATTTCCTTTTTCACCATAGCCCTCTATGGGCTTCCAAATATCACTTTGCCAATTCCACAAGAACTGTCTTAGCGAAAGGCTTCTTGAGGGAAATGCTGTAACTCTGTGAGATGATTTCACAGAACCCAAAGAAGTTTCTCAAAAAGCTTCTTTCTCTTTGTTATCGGAGGATATTTCCTTTGGCCCTATAGTCTCCAAAGGGATCCGAAATGTGTGTTCTCAGATTCCACAGAAATAAGGCTAGCAAAGAGATCCACGAAATACAGATGTAACTCGGTGAGATAAATAAAAAGAACACTAAGCAGTTTCTCAGAAAGCTTCTTTCCAGATTTCCTCTGAGGATATTTCCTTTTTCACCATAGCCCTCTATGGACTTCCAAATATCACTTTGCCAATTCCACAAGAACTGTCTTGGCGAAAGGCTTCTTGAGGGAAATGTTGTAACTCTGTGAGTTGATTTCACAGAACACAAAGAAGTTTCTCAAAAAGCTTCTTTCTGTTTGTTAGCGGAGGATATTTCCTTTAGCCCTATAGTCTCCAAAGGGATCCGAAATATCTGTTCTCAGATTCCACAGAAATAAGGCTAGCAAAGAGATCCACGAAATACAGATGTAACTCTGTGAGATGAATTAACAGAACACTAAGGAGTTTCTCAGAAAGCTTCTTTCCAGATTTCATCTGAGGATATTTCCTTTTTTACCATAGCCCTCTATGGGCTTCCAAATATCACTTTGCCAATTCCACAAGAACTGTCTTAGCGAAAGGCTTCTTGAGGGAAAAGTTGTAACTCTGTGAGATGATTTCACAGAACACAAAGAAGTTTCTCAGAAAGCTTCTTTCTCTTTGTTATCGGAGGATATTTCCTTTGGCCCTATAGTCTTCAAAGGGATCCGAAATATCTGTTCTCAGATTCCACAGAAATAAGGCTAGCAAAGAGATCCACGAAATACAGATGTAACTCTGTGAGATGAACTAACAGAACACTAAGCAGTTTCTCAGAAAGCTTCTTTCCAGATTTCATCTGAGGATATTTCCTTTTTAATCATCGCCCTCTATGGGCTTCCAAATATCACTTTGCCAATTCCACAAGAACTGTCTTAGCGAAAGGCTTCTTGAGGGGAAAGCTGTAACTCTGTGAGATGATTTCACAGAACACAAAGAAGTTTCTCAGAAAGCTTCTTTCTCTTTGTTATCGGAGGATATTTCCTTTGGCCCTATAGTCTTCAAAGGGATCCGAAATATCTCTTCTCAGATTCCACAGAAACAAGGCTAGCAAAGACATCCACGAAATACAGATGTAACTCTGTGAGATGAATTAACAGAACACTAAGCAGTTTCTCAGAAAGCTTCTTTCCAGATTTCCTCTGAGGATATTTCCTTTTTCACCATAGCCCTCCATGGGCTTCCAAATATCACATTGCCAATTCCACAAGAACTGTCTTAGCGAAAGGCTTCTTGAGGGGAAAGCTGTAACTCTCTGAGATGATTTCAAAGAACACAAGAAGTTTCTCAAAAAGCTTCTTTCTCTTTGTTATCGGAGGATATTTCCTTTGGCCCTATAGTCTTCAAAGGGATCCGAAATATCTGTTCTCAGATTCCACAGAAATAAGGCTAGCAAAGAGATGCACGAAATACAGAGATAACTCTGTGAGATTAGTTAACAGAACACTAAGGAGTTTCTCAGGAAGCTTCTTTCCAGATTTCATCTGAGGATATTTCCTTTTTCACCATAGCCCTCTTTGGGCTTCTAATTATCACTTTGCCAATTCCACAAGAACTGTCTTAGCGAAAGGCTTCTTGAGGGGAAAGCTGTAACTCTGTGAGTTGATTTCACAGAACACAAAGAAGTTTCTCAGAAAGCTTCTTTCTCTTTGTTATCGGAGGATATTTCCTTTGGCCCTATAGTCTTAAAAGGGATCCGAAATATCTGTTCTCAGATTCCACAGAAATAAGGCTAGCAAAGAGATCCACGAAATACAGATGTAACTCTGTGAGATAAATTAACTGAACACTAAGCAGTTTCTCAGAAAGCTTCTTTACAGATTTCCTCTGAGGATATTTCCTTTTTCACCATAGCCCTCTATGGGCTTCCAAATATCACTTTGCCAATTCCACAAGAACTGTCTTAGCGAAAGGCTTCTTGAGGGGAAAGTTGTAACTCAGTGAGTTGATTTCACAGAACACAAAGAAGTTTCTGAGAAAGCTTCTTTCTCTTTGTTATCGGAGGATATTTCCTTTGGCCCTATAGTCTTCAAAGGGATCCGAAATATCTGTTCTCAGATTCCACAGAAATAAGGCTAGCAAAGAGATCCACGAAATACAGATGTAACTCGGTGAGATAAATAAACAGAACACTAAGCAGTTTCTCAGAAAGCTTCTTTCCAGATTTCATCTGAGGATATTTCCTTTTTAACCATAGCCCTCTATGGGCTTCCAAATATCACTTTACCAATTCCACAAGAACTGTCTTAGCGAAAGGCTTCTTGAGGGAAAAATTGTAACTCTGTGAGTTGATTTCACAGAACACAAAGAAGTTTCTCAGAAAGCTTCTTTCTCTTTGTTATCGGAGGATATTTCCTTTGGCCCTATAGTCTTCAAAGGGATCCGAAATATCTCTTCTCAGATTACACAGAAATAAGGCTAGCAAAGAGATCCACGAAATACAGATGTAACTCTGTGAGATGAACTAACAGAACACTAAGCAGTTTCACAGAAAGCTTCTTTCCAGATTTCAGCTGAGGATATTTCCTTTTTCACCATAGCCCTCTATGGGCTTCCAAATATCACTTTGCCAATTCCACAAGAACTGTCTTAGCGAAAGGCTTCTTGAGGGGAAAGCTGTAAGTCTGTGAGATGATTTCACAGAACACAAAGAAGTTTCTCAGAAAGCTTCTTTCTCTTTGTTATCGGAGGATATTTCCTTTGGCCCTATAGTCTTCAAAGGGATCCGAAATATCTGTTCTCAGATTCCACAGAAATAAGGCTAGCAAAGAGATCCACGAAATACAGATGTAACTCTGTGAGATGAATTAACAGAACACTAAGCAGTTTCTCAGAAAGCTTCTTTCCAGATTTCATCTGAGGATATTTCTTTTTTCACCATAGCACTCTATTGGCTTCCAAATATCACTTTACCAATTCCACAAGAACTCTCTTAGCAAAAGGCTTCTTGAGGGGAAAGCTGTAACTCTGTGAGATGATTTCAAAGAACACAAAGAAGTTTCTCAAGAAGCTTCTTTCTCTTTGTTATCGGAGGATATTTCCTTTGGCCCTATAGTCTCCAAAGGGATCCGAAATGTGTGTTCTCAGATTCCACAGAAATAAGGCTAGCAAAGAGATCCACGAAATACAGATGTAACTCGGTGAGATAAATAAACAGAACACTAAGCAGTTTCTCAGAAAGCTTCTTTCCAGATTTCCTCTGAGGATATTTCCTTTTTCACCATAGCCCTCTATGGGCTTCCAAATATCACTTTGCCTATTCCACAAGAACTGTCTTAGCGAAAGGCTTCTTGAGGGAAAACTTGTAACTCTATGAGTTGATTTCACAGAACACAAAGAAGTTTCTCAGAAAGCTTCTTTCTCTTTGTTATCGGAGGATATTTCCTTTGGCCCTATAGTCTTCAAAGGGATCCGAAATATCTGTTCTCAGATTCCACAGAAATAAGGCTAGCAAAGAGATCCACGAAATACAGATGTAACTCTGTGAGATGAACTAACAGAACACTAAGCAGTTTCTCAGAAAGCTTCTTTCCAGATTTCATCTGAGGATATTTCCTTTTTCACCATCGCCCTCTATGGGCTTCCAAATATCACTTTGCCAATTCCACAACAACTGTCTTAGCGAAAGTCTTCTTGAGGGGAAAGCTGTAACTCTGTGAGATGATTTCACAGAACACAAAGAAGTTTCTCAGAAAGCTTCTCTCTCTTTGTTATCGGAGGATATTTCCTTTGGCCCTATAGTCTTCAAAGGTATCCGAAATATCTGTTCTCAGATTCCACAGAAATAAGGCTAGCAAAGAGATCCACGAAATACAGATGTAACTCTGTGAGATGAATTAACAGAACACTAAGGAGTTTCTCAGGAAGCTTCTTTCCAGATTTCATCTGAGGATATTTCCTTTTTCACCATAGCCCTCTTTGGGCTTCTAAATATCACTTTGCCAATTCCACAAGAACTGTCTTAGCGAAAGGCTTCTTGAGGGGAAAGCTGTAACTCTGTTAGTTGATTTCACAGAACACAAAGAAGTTTCTCAGAAAGCTTCTTTCTCTTTGTTATCGGAGGATATTTCCTTTGGCCCTATAGTCTTCAAAGGGATCCGAAATATCTCTTCTCAGATTCCACAGAAATAAGGCTAGCAAAGACATCCACGAAATACAGATGTAACTCTGTGAGATGAATTAACAGAACACTAAGCAGTTTCTCAGAAAGCTTCTTTACAGATTTCCTCTGAGGATATTTCCTTTTTCACCATAGCCCTCTATGGGCTTCCAAATATCACTTTGCCAATTCCACAAGAACTGTCTTAGCGAAAGGCTTCTTGAGGGAAAAGCTGTAACTCTGTGAGATGATTTCACAGAACCCAAAGAAGTTTCTCAAGAAGCTTCTTTCTCTTTGTTATCGGAGGATATTTCCTTTGGCCCTATAGTCTCCAAAGGGATCCGAAATGTGTGTTCTCAGATTCCACAGAAATAAGGCTAGCAAAGAGATCCACGAAATACAGATGTAACTCGGTGAGATAAATAAACAGAACACTAAGCAGTTTCTCAGAAAGCTTCTTTCCAGATTTCCTCTGAGGATATTTCCTTTTTCACCATAGCCCTCTATGGGCTTCCAAATATCACTTTGCCTATTCCACAAGAACTGTCTTAGCGAAAGGCTTCTTGAGGGAAAAGTTGTAACTCTGTTAGTTGATTTAACAGAACACAAAGAAGTTTCTCAGAAAGCTTCTTTCTCTTTGTTATCGGAGGATATTTCCTTTGGCCCTATAGTCTTCCAAGGGATCCGAAATATCTGTTCTCAGATTCCACAGAAATTAGGCTAGCAAAGAGATCCACGAAATACAGATGTAAATCTGTGAGATGAACTAACAGAACACTAAGCAGTTTCTCCGAAAGCTTCTTTCCAGATTTCCTCTGAGGATATTTCCTTTTTCACCATAGCCCTCTAAGGGCTTCCAAATATCACTTTGCCAATTCCACAAGAACTGTCTTAGCGAAAGGCTTCTTGAGGGGAAAGCTGTAACTCTGTGAGATGATTTCAAAGAACACAAAGATGTTTCTCAAAAAGCTTCTTTCTCTTTGGTATCGGAAGATATTTCCTTTTGCCATATAGTATTCAAAGGGATCCGAAATATCTGTTCTCAGATTCCACAGAAATAAGGCTAGCAAAGAGATCCACGAAATACAGATGTAACTCGGTGAGATGAACTAACAGAACAGTAAGCAGTTTCTCAGAAAGCTTCTTTCCAGATTTCCTCTGAGGATATTTCCTTTTTCACCATAGCCCTCTATGGGCTTCCAAATATCACTGTGCCAATTCCATAAGAACTGTCTTAGCGAAAGGCTTCGGGAGGGGAAAGCTGTAACTCTGTGAGATGATTTCACAGAACACAAAGAAGTTTCTCAGAAAGCTTCTTTCTCTTTGTTATCGGAGGATATTTCCTTTGGCCCTATAGTCTTCAAAGGGATCCGAAATATCTGTTCTCAGATTCCACAGAAATAAGGCTAGCAAAGAGATCCACGAAATACAGATGTAACTCTGTGAGATAAATTAACAGAACACTAAGCAGTTTCTCAGAAAGCTTCTTTCCAGATTTCCTCTGATGATATTTCCTTTTTCACCATAGCCCTCTATGGGCTTCCAAATATCACTTTGCCAATTCCACAAGAACTGTCTTAGCAAAGGCTTCTTGAGGGAAAAGCTGTAACTCTGTGAGATGATTTCACAGAACACAAAGAAGTTTCTCAGAAAGCTTCTTTCTCTTTGTTATCGGAGGATATTTCCTTTGGCCCTATAGTCTTCAAAGGGATCCGAAATATCTGTTCTCAGATTCCACAGAAATAAGGCTAGCAAAGAGATCCACG
This sequence comes from Macaca nemestrina, assembly GCF_043159975.1. Classification (NCBI taxonomy): domain Eukaryota; kingdom Metazoa; phylum Chordata; class Mammalia; order Primates; family Cercopithecidae; genus Macaca; species Macaca nemestrina. The sequence continues at coordinate 111,902,134 of NC_092131.1, read as the reverse complement.
AAATACAGATGTAACTCTGTGAGATGAACTAACAGAACACTAAGCAGTTTCTCAGAAAGCTTCTTTCAACATTTCTTCTGAGGATATTTCCTTTTTAATCATCGCCCTCTATGGGCTTCCAAATATCACTTTGCCAATTCCACAACAACTGTCTTAGCGAAAGTCTTCTTGAGGGGAAAGCTGTAACTCTGTGAGATGATTTCACAGAACACAAAGAAGTTTCTCAGAAAGCTTCTCTCTCTTTGTTATCGGAGGATATTTCCTTTGGCCCTATAGTCTTCAAAGGGATCCGAAATATCTCTTCTCAGATTCCACAGAAATAAGGCTAGCAAAGACATCCACGAAATACAGATGTAACTCTGTGAGATGAATTAACAGAACACTAAGCAGTTTCTCAGAAAGCTTCTTTACAGATTTCCTCTGAGGATATTTCCTTTTTCACCATAGCCCTCTATGGGCTTCCAAATATCACTTTGCCAATTCCACAAGAACTGTCTTAGCGAAAGGCTTCTTGAGGGAAAAGCTGTAACTCTGTGAGATGATTTCACAGAAACCAAAGAAGTTTCTCAAGAAGCTTCTTTCTCTTTGTTATCGGAGGATATTTCCTTTGGCCCTATAGTCTCCAAAGGGATCCGAAATGTGAGTTCTCAGATTCCACAGAAATAAGGCTAGCAAAGAGATCCACGAAATACAGATGTAACTCGGTGAGATAAATAAACAGAACACTAAGCAGTTTCTCAGAAAGCTTCTTTCCAGATTTCCTCTGAGAATATTTCCTTTTTCACCATAGCCCTCTATGGGCTTCCAAATATCACTTTGCCTATTCCACAAGAACTGTCTTTGCGAAAGGCTTCTTGAGGGAAAAGTTGTAACTCTGTGAGTTGATTTCACAGAACACAAAGAAGTTTCTCAGAAAGCTTCTTTCTCTTTGTTATCGGAGGATATTTCCTTTGGCCCTATAGTCTTCCAAGGGATCCGAAATATCTGTTCTCAGATTCCACAGAAATAAGGCTAGCAAAGAGATCCACGAAATACAGATGTAACTCTGTGAGATGAACTAACAGAACACTAAGCAGTTTCTCCGAAAGCTTCTTTCCAGATTTCCTCTGAGGATATTTCCTTTTTCACCATAGCCCTCTAAGGGCTTCCAAATATCACTTTGCCAATTCCACAGGAACTGTCTTAGCGAAAGGCTTCTTGAGGGGAAAGCTGTAACTCTGTGAGATGATTTCAAAGAACACAAAGATGTTTCTCAAAATGCTCCTTTCTCCCTGTTATCGGAGGATATTTCCTTTGGCCCTATAGTCTCCAAAGGGATCCGAAATATCTGTTCTCAGATTCCACAGAAATAAGGCTAGCAAAGAGATCCACGAAATACAGATGTAACTCGGTGAGATGAACTAACAGAACAGTAAGCAGTTTCTCAGAAAGCTTCTTTCCAGATTTCCTCTGAGGATATTTCCTTTTTCACCATAGCCCTCTATGGGCTTCCAAATATCACTGTGCCAATTCCATAAGAACTGTCTTAGCGAAAGGCTTCGGGAGGGGAAAGCTGTAACTCTGTGAGATGATTTCACAGAACACAAAGAAGTTTCTCAGAAAGCTTCTTTCTCTTTGTTATCGGAGGATATTTCCTTTGGCCCTATAGTCTCCAAAGGGATCCGAAATATCTGTTCTCAGATTCCACAGAAATAAGGCTAGCAAAGAGATCCACGAAATACAGATGTAACTCTGTGAGATAAATTAACAGAACACTAAGCAGTTTCTCAGAAAGCTTCTTTCCAGATTTCCTCTGATGATATTTCCTTTTTCACCATAGCCCTCTATGGGCTTCCAAATATCACTTTGCCAATTCCACAAGAACTGTCTTAGCAAAGGCTTCTTGAGGGAAAAGCTGTAACTCTGTGAGATGATTTCACAGAACACAAAGAAGTTTCTCAGAAAGCTTCTTTCTCTTTGTTATCGGAGGATATTTCCTTTGGCCCTATAGTCTTCAAAGGGATCCGAAATATCTGTTCTCAGATTCCACAGAAATAAGGCTAGCAAAGAGATCCACGAAATACAGATGTAACTCTGTGAGATGAACTAACAGAACACTAAGCAGTTTCTCAGAAAGCTTCTTTCCAGATTTCATGTGAGGATATTTCCTTTTTAATCATCGCCCTCTATGGGCTTCCAAATATCACTTTGCCAATTCCACAACAACTGTCTTAGCGAAAGTCTTCTTGAGGGGAAAGCTGTAACTCTGTGAGATGATTTCACAGAACACAAAGAAGTTTCTCAGAAAGCTTCTCTCTCTTTGTTATCGGAGGATATTTCCTTTGGCCCTATAGTCTTCAAAGGGATCCGAAATATCTCTTCTCAGATTCCACAGAAATAAGGCTAGCAAAGACATCCACGAAATACAGATGTAACTCTGTGAGATGAATTAACAGAACACTAAGCAGTTTCTCAGAAAGCTTCTTTACAGATTTCCTCTGAGGATATTTCCTTTTTCACCATAGCCCTCTATGGGCTTCCAAATATCACTTTGCCAATTCCACAAGAACTGTCTTAGCGAAAGGCTTCTTGAGGGAAAAGCTGTAACTCTGTGAGATGATTTCACAGAAACCAAAGAAGTTTCTCAAGAAGCTTCTTTCTCTTTGTTATCGGAGGATATTTCCTTTGGCCCTATAGTCTCCAAAGGGATCCGAAATGTGTGTTCTCAGATTCCACAGAAATAAGGCCAGCAAAGAGATCCACGAAATACAGATGTAACTCGGTGAGATAAATAAACAGAACACTAAGCAGTTTCTCAGAAAGCTTCTTTCCAGATTTCCTCTGAGAATATTTCCTTTTTCACCATAGCCCTCTATGGGCTTCCAAATATCACTTTGCCAATTCCACAAGAACTGTCTTAGCGAAAGGCTTCTTGAGGGGAAAGCTGTAACTCTGTGAGATGATTTCAAAGAACACAAAGATGTTTCTCAAAATGCTCCTTTCTCCCTGTTATCGGAGGATATTTCCTTTGGCCCTATAGTCTCCAAAGGGATCCGAAATATCTGTTCTCAGATTCCACAGAAATAAGGCTAGCAAAGAGATCCACGAAATACAGATGTAACTCGGTGAGATGAACTAACAGAACAGTAAGCAGTTTCTCAGAAAGCTTCTTTCCAGATTTCCTCTGAGGATATTTCCTTTTTCACCATAGCCCTCTATGGGCTTCCAAATATCACAGTGCCAATTCCATAAGAACTGTCTTAGCGAAAGGCTTCGGGAGGGGAAAGCTGTAACTCTGTGAGATGATTTCACAGAACACAAAGAAGTTTCTCAAGAAGCTTCTTTCTCTTTGTTATCGGAGGATATTTCCTTTGGCCCTATAGTCTTCCAAGGGATCCGAAATATCTGTTCTCAGATTCCACAGAAATAAGGCTAGCAAAGAGATCCACGAAATACAGATGTAACTCTGTGAGATGAACTAACAGAACACTAAGCAGTTTCTCCGAAAGCTTCTTTCCAGATTTCCTCTGAGGATATTTCCTTTTTCACCATAGCCCTCTAAGGGCTTCCAAATATCACTTTGCCAATTCCACAAGAACTGTCTTAGCGAAAGGCTTCTTGAGGGGAAAGCTGTAACTCTGTGAGATGATTTCAAAGAACACAAAGATGTTTCTCAAAATGCTCCTTTCTCCCTGTTATCGGAGGTTATTTCCTTTGGCCCTATAGTCTCCAAAGGGATCCGAAATATCTGTTCTCAGATTCCACAGAAATAAGGCTAGCAAAGAGATCCACGAAATACAGATGTAACTCTGTGAGATGAATTAACAGAACACTAAGCAGTTTCTCAGAAAGCTTCTTTCCAGATTTCATCTGAGGATATTTCCTTTTTCACCATAGCCCTCCATGGGCTTCCAAATATCACTTTGCCAATTCCACAAGAACTGTCTTAGCGAAAGGCTTCTTGAGGGAAATGTTGTAACTCTGTGAGTTGATTTCACAGAACACAAAGAAGTTTCTCAGAAAGCTTCTTTCTCTTTGTTATCGGAGGATATTTCCTTTGGCCCTATAGTCTTCAAAGTGATCCGAAATATCTGTTCTCAGATTCCACAGAAATAAGGCTAGCAAAGAGATCCACGAAATACAGATGTAACTCTGTGAGATGAATCAACAGAACACTAAGCAGTTTCTCAGAAAGCTTCTTTCCAGATTTCATCTGAGGATATTTCCTTTTTCACCATAGCCCTCCATGGGCTTCCAAATATCACTTTGCCAATTCCACAAGAACTGTCTCAGCGAAAGGCTTCTTGAGGGGAAAGCTGTAACTCTGTGAGATGATTTCAAAGAACGCAAAGAAGTTTCTGAGAAAGCTTCTTTCTTTTTGTTATCGGACGATATTTCCTTTGTCCCTATAGTCTTCAAAGGGATCCGAAATATCTGTTCTCAGATTCCACAGAAATAAGGCTAGCAAAGAGATCCACGAAATACAGATGTAACTCTGTGAGATGAATTAACAGAACACCAAGTAGTTTCTCAGAAAGCTTCTTTCCAGATTTCATCTGAGGATATTTCCTTTTTCACCATAGCCCTCTAGGGGTTCCAAATATCACTTTGCCAATTCCACAAGAACTGTCTTAGCGAAAGGCTTCTTGAGGGGAAAGCTGTAACTCTGTGAGATGATTTCACAGAACACAAAGAAGGTTCTCAGAAAGCTTCTTTCTCTTTGTTATCGGAGGATATTTCCTTTGGCCCTATAGTCTCCAAAGGGATCCGAAATATCTGTTCTCAGATTCCACAGAAATAAGGCTAGCAAAGAGATCCACGAAATAGAGATGTAACTCTGTGAGACGAACTAACAGAACACTAAGCAGTTTCTCAGAAAGTTTCTTTCCAGATTTCATCTGAGGATATTTCCTTTTTCACCATAGCCCTCTTTGGGCTTCCAAATATCACTTTGCCAATTCCACAAAAACTGTCTTAGCGAAAGGCTTCTTGAGGGGAAAGCTGTAACTCTGTGAGTTGATTTCACAGAACACAAAGAAGTTTCTCAGAAAGCTTCTTTCTCTTTGTTATGGGAGGATATTTCCTTTGGCCCTATAGTCCTCAAAGGGATCCGAAATTTCTGTTCTCAGATTCCACAGAAATAAGGCTAGCAAAGAGATCCACGAAATACAGATGTAACTCTGTGAGATGAATAAACAGAACACTAAGCAGTTTCTCAGAAAGCTTCTTTCCAGATTTCATCTGAGGATATTTCGTTTTTCACCATAGCCCTCTAGGGGTTCCAAATATCACTTTCCCAATTCCACAAGAACTGTTTTAGCGAAAGGCTTCTTGAGGGGAAAGCTCTAACTCTGTGAGATGATTTGAAAGAACACAAAGATGTTTCTCAAAATGCTCCTATCTCCTTTTATCGGAGGATATTTCCTTTGGCCCTATAGTCTCCAAAGGGATCCGAAATATCTGTTCTCAGATTCCACAGAAATAAGGCTAGCAAAGAGATCCACGAAATACAGATGTAACTCTGTGAGATGAATTAACAGAACACTAAACAGTTTCTCAGAAAGCTTCTTTCCAGATTTCCTCTGAGGATATTTCCTTTTTCACCATAGCCCTCTATGGGCTTCCAAATATCACTTTGCCAATTCCACAAGAACTGTCTTAGCGAAAGGCTTCTTGAGGGGAAAGCTGTAACTCTGTGAGATGATTTCACAGAACACAAAGAAGTTTCTCAAAAAGCTTCTTTCTCTTTGTTTTCGGAGGATATTTCCTTTGGCCCTATAGTCTCCAAAGGGATCCGAAATATCTGTTCTCAGATTTCACAGAAATAAGGCTAGCAAAGAGATCCACGAAATACAGATGTAACTCTGTGAGATGAATTAATAGAACATTAAGCAGTTTCTCAGAAAGCTTCTTTCCAGATTTCATCTGAGGATATTTCCTTTTTCACCATAGCCCTCTATGGGCTTCCAAATATCACTTTGCCAATTCCACAAGAACTGTCTTAGCGAAAGGCTTCTTGAGGGGAAAGCTGTAACTCTGTGAGATGATTTCACAGAACCCAAAGAAGTCTCAAAAAGCTTCTTTCTCTTTGTTATCGGAGGATATTTCCTTTGGCCCTATAGTCTCCAAAGGGATCCGAAATATCTGTTCTCAGATTCCACAGAAATAAGGCTAGCAAATGGATCCACGAAATACAGATGTAACTCTGTTAGATAAATTAACAGAACACTAAGCAGTTTCTCAGAAAGCTTCTTTCCAGATTTCCTCTGAGGATATTTCCTTTTTCACGATAGACCTCTATGGGCTTCCAAATATCACTTTGCCAATTCCACAAGAACTGTCTTAGCGAAAGGCTTCTTGAGGGGAAAGCTGTAACTCTGTGAGTTGATTTCACAGAACACAAAGAAGTTTCTCAGAAAGCTTCTTTCTCTTTGTTATGGGAGGATATTTCCTTTGGCCCTACAGTCTCCAAAGGGATCCGAAATATCTGTTCTCAGATTCCACAGAAATAAGGCTAGCAAAGAGATCCACGAAATACAGATGTAACTCTGTCAGATGAATTAACAGAACACTAAGCAGTTTCTCAGAAAGCTTCTTTCCAGATTTCATCTGAGGATATTTCCTTTTTCACCCTAGCTCTCTATGGGCTTCCAAATATCACTTTGCCAATTCCACAAGAACTGTCTTAGCGAAAGGCTTCTTGAGGGGAAAGCTGTAACTCTGTGAGATGATTTCACAGAACACAAAGAAGTTTCTCAGAAAGCTTCTTTCTCTTTGTTATCGGAGGATATTTCCCTTGGCCCTATAGTCTTCCAAGGGATCCGAAATATCTGTTCTCAGATTCCACAGAAATAAGGCTAGCAAAGAAATCCACGAAATACAGATGTAACTCTGTTAGATAAATTAACAGAACACTAAGAGTTTCTCAGAAAGCTTCTTTCCAGATTTCCTCTGAGGATATTTCCTTTTTCACGATAGACCTCTATGGGCTTCCAAATATCACTTTGCCAATTCCACAAGAACTGTCTTAGCGAAAGGCTTCTTGAGGGGAAAGCTGTAACTCTGTGAGTTGATTTCACAGAACACAAAGAAGTTCCTCAGAAAGCTTCTTCATCTTTGTTATGGGAGGATATTTGCTTTGGCCCTATAGTCCTCAAAGGGATCCGAAATTTCTGTTCTCAGATTCCACAGAAATAAGGCTAGCAAAGAGATCCACGAAATACAGATGTAACTCTGTGAGATGAATTAACAGAACACTAAGCAGTTTCTCAGAAAGCTTCTTTCCAGATTTCATCTGAGGATATTTCCTTTTTCACCATAGCCCTCTATGGGCTTCAAAATATCACTTTGCCAATTCCACAAGAACTGTCTTAGCGAAAGGCTTCTTGAGGGGAAAGCTGTAACTCTGTGAGATGATTTCACAGAACACAAAGAAGTTTCTCAGAAAGCTTCTTTCTCTTTGTTATCGGACGATATTTCCTTTGGCCCTATAGTCTCCAAAGGGATCCGAAATATCTGTTCTCAGATTCCACAGAAATAAGGCTAGCAAAGAGATCCACGAAATACAGATATAACTCTGTGAGATGAACTAACAGAACACTAAGCCGTTTCTCAGAAAGCTTCTTTCCAGATTTCCTCTGAGGATATTTCCTTTTTCACGATAGACCTCTATGGGCTTCCAAATATCACTTTGCCAATTCCACAAGAACTGTCTTAGCGAAAGGCTTCTTGAGGGAAAAGCTGTAACTCTGTGAGTTGATTTCACAGAACACAAAGAAGTTTCTCAGAAAGCTTCTTTCTCTTTGTTATCGGAGGATATTTCCTTTGGCCCTATAGTACTCAAAGGGATCCGAAATTTCTGTTCTCAGATTCCAAAGAAATAAGGCTAGCAAAGAGATCCACGAAATACAGATGTAACTCTGTGAGATGAATTTACAGAACACTAAGCCGTTTCTCAAAAAGCTTCTTTCCAGATTTCCTCTGAGGATATTTCCTTTTTCACCATAGCCCTCTATGGGCTTCCAAATATCACTTTGCCAATTCCACAAGAACTGTCTTAGCTAAAGGCTTCCAAGGGGAAAGCTGTAACTCTGTGAGATGATTTCACAGAACACAAAGAAGTTTCTCAGAAAGCTTCTTTCTCTTTGTTATCGGAGGATATTTCCTTTGGCCCTATAGTGTTCAAAGAGATCCGAAATATCTGTTCTCAGATTCCACAGAAATAAGGCTAGCAAAGAGATCCACGAAATACAGATGTAACTCTGTGAGATGAATTAACAGAACACTAAGCAGTTTCTCAGAAAGCTTCTTTCCAGATTTCATCTGAGGATATTTCCTTTTTCACCATAGCCCTCTATGGGCTTCCAAATATCAATTTGCCAATTCCACAAGAACTGTCTTAGCGAAAGGCTTCATTAGGGGAAAGCTGTAACTCTGTGAGATGATTTCACAGAACACAAAGAAGTTTCTCAAAAAGCTTCTTTCTCTTTGTTATCGGAGGATATTTCCTTTGGCCCTATAGTCTCCAAAGGGATCCGAAATATCTGCTCTCAGATTCCACAGAAATAAGGCTAGCAAAGAGATCCACGAAATACAGATGTAACTCTGTGAGATGAATTAATAGAACATTAAGCAGTTTCTCAGAAAGCTTCTTTCCAGATTTCCTCTGAGGATATTTCCTTTTTCACCATAGCCCTCTATGGGCTTCCAAATATCACTTTGCCAATTCCACAAGAACTGACTTAGCGAAAGGCTTCTTGAGGGGAAAGCTGTAACTCTGTGAGATGATTTCAAGGAACACAAAGAAGTTTCTCAAAAAGCTTCTTTCTCTTTGTTATCGGAGGATATTTCCTTTGGCCCTATAGTCTCCAAAGGGATCCGAAATATCTGTTCTCAGATTCCACAGAAATAAGGCTAGCAAAGAGATCCACGAAATACAGATGTAACTCTATGAGATGAATTAACAGAACACTAAGCAGTTTCTCAGAAAGCTTCTTTCCAGATTTCATCTGAGGATATTTCCTTTATCACAATAGCCCTCTATGGGCTTCCAAATATCACTTTGCCAATTCCACAAGAACTGTCTTAGCGAAAGGCTTCTTGAGGGAAAAGTTGTACCTCTGTGAGTTGATTTCACAGAACACAAAGAAGTTTCTCAGAAAGCTTCTTTCTCTTTGTTATCGGAGGATATTTCCTTTGGCCCTATAGTCTTCAAAGGGATCCGAAATATCTGTTCTCAGATTCCAAAGAAATAAGGCTAGCAACGAGATCCACGAAATACAGATGTAACTCTGTGAGATGAACTAAAAGAACACTAAGCAGTTTCTCAGAAAGCTTCTTTCCAGATTTCATCTGAGGATATTTCCTTTTTCAGCATAGCCCTCTATGGGCTTCCAAATATCACTTTGCCAATTACACAAGAACTGTCTTAGCAAAAGGCTTCTTGAGGGGAAAGCTGTAACTCTGTGAGATGATTTCACAGAACACAAAGAAGTTTCTCAAAAAGCTTCTTTCTCTTTGTTATCGGAGGTTATTTCCTTTGGCCCTATAGTCTCCAAAGGGATCCGAAATATCTGTTCTCAGATTCCACAGAAATAAGGCTAGCAAAGAGATCCACGAAATACAGATGTAACTCTGTGAGATGAATTAACAGAACACTAAGCAGTTTCTCAGAAAGCTTCTTTCCAGATTTCCTCTGAGGCTATTTCCTTTTTCACCATAGCCCTCTATGGGCTTCCAAATATCACTTTGCCAATTCCACAAGAACTGTCTTAGCGAAAGGCTTCTTGAGGGAAAAGTTGTAACTCTGTGAGTTGATTTCACAGAACACAAAGAAGATTCTCAGAAAGCTTCTTTCTCTTTATTATCGGAGGATATTTCCTTTGGCCCTATAGTCTTCAAAGGGATCCGAAATATCTGTTCTCAGATTCCACAGAAATAAGGCTAGCAAAGAGATCCACGAAATACAGATGTAACTCTGTGAGATGAACTAACAGAACACTAAGCCGTTTCTCAGAAAGCTTCTTTCCAGATTTCATCTGAGGATATTTCCTTTTTCACCGTAACCCTCTATGGGCTTCCAAATATCACTTTGCCAATTCGACAAAAACTGTCTTAGCAAAAGGCTTCCAAGGGGAAATCTGTAACTCTGTGAGATGATTTCACAGAACCCAAAGAAGTTTCTCAAAAAGCTTCTTTCTCTTTCTTATCGGGGGATATTTCCTTTGGCCCTATAGTGTTCAAAGGGATCCGAAATATCTGTTCTCAGATTCCACAGAAATAAGGCTAGCAAAGAGATCCACGAAATACAGATGTAATTCTGTGAAATGAACTAACAGAACACTAAGCAGTTTCTCAGAAAGCTTCTTTCCAGATTTCATCTGAGGATATTTCCTTTTTCACCATAGCCCTCTATGGGCTTCCAAATATCACTTTGCCAATTCCACAAGAACTGTCTTAGCGAAAGGCTTCTTGAGGGGAAAGCTGTAACTCTGTGAGATGATTTCACAGAACAAAAAGAAGTTTCTCAGAAAGCTTCTTTCTCTTTGTTATCGCAGGATATTTCCTTTGGCCCTATAGTGTTCAAAGGGATCCGAAATATCTGTTCTCAGATTCCACAGAAATAAGGCTAGCAAAGAGATCCACGAAATACAGATGTAACTCTGTGAGATGAATTAACAGAACACTAAGCAGTTTCTCAGAAAGCTTCTTTCCAGATTTCCTCTGTGGATATTTCCTTTTTCACCATAGCCCTCTAAGGGCTTACAAATATCACTTTGCCAATTCCACAAGAACTGTCTTAGCGAAAGGCTTCTTGAGGGGAAAGCTGTAACTCTGTGAGACGATTTCACAGAACACAAAGAAGTTTCTCAGAAAGCTTCTTTCTCCTTGTTATCGGAGGATATTTCCTTTGGCCCTATAGTGTTCAAAGAGATCCGAAATATCTGTTCTCAGATTCCACAGAAACAAGGCTAGCAAAGAGATCCACGAAATACAGATGTAACTCTGTGAGATGAATTAACAGAACACTAAGCAGTTTCTCAGAAAGCTTCTTTCCAGATTTCATCTGAGGATAATTCCTTTTTCACCATAGCCCTCTATGGGCTTCCAAATATCACTTTGCCAATTCCACATGAACTGTCTTAGCGAAAGGCTTCTTGAGGGGAAAGCTGTAACTCTGTGAGATGATTTCACAGAACACAAAGAAGTTTCTCAAAAAGCTTCTTTCTCTTTGTTATCGGAGGATATTTCCTTTGGCCCTATAGTCTCCAAAGGGATCCGAAATATCTGTTCTCAGATTCCACAGAAATAAGGCTAGCAAAGAGATCCACGAAATACAGATGTAACTCTGTGAGATGAATTAATAGAACATTAAGCAGTTTCTCAGAAAGTTTCTTTCCAGATTTCCTCTGAGGATATTTCCTTTTTCAGCATAGCCCTCTATGGGCTTCCAAATATCACTTTGCCAATTCCACAAGAACTGACTTAGCGAAAGGCTTATTGAGGGGAAAGCTGTAACTCTGTGAGATGATTTCAAGGAACCGAAAGAAGTTTCTCAAAAAGCTTCTTTCTCTTTGTTATCGGAGGATATTTCCTTTGGCCCTATAGTCTCCAAAGGGATCCGAAATATCTGTTCTCAGATTCCACAGAAATAAGGCTAGCAAAGAGATCCACGAAATACAGATGTAACTCTATGAGATGAATTAACAGAACACTAAGCAGTTTCTCAGAAAGCTTCTTTCCAGATTTCATCTGAGGATATTTCCTTTTACACCATAGCCCTCTATGGGCTTCCAAATATCACTTTGCCAATTCCACAAGAACTGTCTTAGCGAAAGGCTTCTTGAGGGCAAAGCTGTAACTCTGTGAGATGATTTCACAGAACCCAAAGAAGTTTCTCAAAAAGCTTCTTTCTCTTTGTTATCGGAGGATATTTCCTTTGTCCCTATAGTCTCCAAAGGGATCCGAAATGTGTGTTCTCAGATTCCACAGAAATAAGGTTAGCAAAGAGATCCACGAAATACAGATGTAACTCGGTGAGATAAATAAACAGAACACTAAGCAGTTTCTCAGAAAGCTTCTTTCCAGATTTCATCTGAGGATATTTCCTTTTTCACCATAGCCCTCTATGGGCTTCCAAATATCACTTTGCCAATTCCACAAGAAGTGTCTTAGCGAAAGGCTTCTTGAGGGAAAAGTTGTACCTCTGTGAGTTGATTTCACAGAACACAAAGAGGTTTCTCAGAAAGCTTCTTTCTCTTTGTTATCGGAGCATATTTCCTTTGGCCCTATAGTCTTCAAAGGGATCCGAAATATCTGTTCTCAGATTCCACAGAAATAAGGCTAGCAAAGAGATCCACGAAATACAGATGTAACTCTGTGAGATGAACTAACAGAACACTAAGCAGTTTCTCAGAAAGCTTCTTTCCAGATTTCATCTGAGGATATTTCCTTTTTCACCGTAACCCTCTATGGGCTTCCATATATCACTTTGCGAATTCGACAAAAACTGTCTTAGCGAAAGGCTTCCAAGGGGAAATCTGTAACTCTGTGAGATGATTTCACAGAACCCAAAGAAGTTTCTCAAAAAGCTTCTTTCTCTTTCTTATCGGGGGATATTTCCTTTGGCCCTATAGTGTTCAAAGGGATCCGAAATATCTGTTCTCAGATTCCACAGAAATAAGGCTAGCAAAGAGATCCACGAAATACAGATGTAATTCTGTGAGATGAACTAACAGAACACTAAGCAGTTTCTCAGAAAGCTTCTTTCCAGATTTCATCTTAGGATATTTCCTTTTTCACCATAGCACTCTATGGGCTTAGAAATATCACTTTGCCAATTCCACAAGAACTGTCTTAGCGAAAGGCTTCTTGAGGGGAAAGCTGTAACTCTGTGAGATGATTTCACAGAACAAAAAGAAGTTTCTCAGAAAGCTTCTTTCTCTTTGTTATCGCAGGATATTTCCTTTGGCCCTATAGTGTTGAAAGGGATCCGAAATATCTGTTCTCAGATTCCACAGAAATAAGGCTAGCAAAGAGATCCACGAAATACAGATGTAACTCTGTGAGATGAATTAACAGAACACTAAGCAGTTTCTCAGAAAGCTTCTTTCCAGATTTCATCTGAGGATATTTCCTTTTTCACCATAGCCCTCTATGGGCTTCCAAATATCACTTTGCCAATTCCACAAGAACTGTCTTAGCGAAAGGCTTCTCGAGAGGAAAGCTGTAACTCTGTGAGATGACTTCACAGAACACAAAGAAGTTTCTCAGAAAGCTTCTTTCTCTTTGTTATCGGAGGATATTTCCTTTGGCCCTATAGTCTCCAAAGGGATCCGAAATGTGTGTTCTCAGATTCCACAGAAATAAGGCTAGCAAAGAGATCCACGAAGTACAGATGTAACTCGGTGAGATAAATAAACAGAACACTAAGCCGTTTCTCAGAAAGCTTCTTTCCAGATTTCATCTGAGGATATTTCCTTTTTCACCATAGCCCTCCATGGGCCTCCAAATATCACTTTGCCAATTCCATAAGAACTGTCTTAGCGAAAGGCTTCTTGAGGGGAAAGCTGTAACTCTGTGAGACGATTTCACAGAACACAAAGAAGTTTCTCAGAAAGCTTCTTTCTCTTTGTTATCGGAGGATATTTCCTTTGGCCCTATAGTATTCAAAGGGATCCGAAATATCTGTTCTCAGATTCCACAGAAATAAGGCTAGCAAAGAGATCCACGAAATAAAGATGTAACTCTGTGAGATGAACTAACAGAACACTAAGCAGTTTCTCAGAAAGCTTCTTTCCAGATTTCATCTGAGGATATTTCCTTTTCACCATCGCCCTCTATGGGATTCCAAATATCACTTTGCCAATTCCACAAGAACTGTCTTAGCGAAAGGCTTCTCGAGGGGAAAGCTGTAACTCTGTGTGATGATTTCACAGAAACCAAAGAAGTTTCTCAAAAAGCTTCTTACTCTTTGTTATCGGAGGATATTTCCTTAGGCCCTACAGTCTCCAAAGGGATCCGAAATATCTGTTCTCAGATTCCACAGAAATAAGGCTAGCAAAGAGATCCACGAAATACAGATGTACCTCTGTGAGATGAACTAAGAGAACACTAAGCCGTTTCTCAGAAAGCTTCTTTCCAGATTTCATCTGAGGATATTTCGTTTTTCACCATCGCCCTCTATGGGCTTCCAAATATCACTTTGCCAATTCGACAAGAACTGTCTTAGCCAAAGGCTTCCAAGGGGAAATCTGTAACTCTGTGAGATGATTTCACAGAACCCAAAGAAGTTTCTCAAAAAGCTTCTTCCTCTTTCTTATCGGAGGATATTTCCTTTGGCCCTATAGTCTCCAAAGGGATCCGAAATATCTGTTCTCAGATTCCACAGAAATAAGGCTAGCAAAGAGATCCACGAAATACAGATGTAACTCTGTGAGATGAATTAACAGAACACTAAGCAGTTTCTGAGAAAACTTCTTTCCAGATTTCCTCTGAGGATATTTCCTTTTTCACCGTAGCCCTCTATGGGCTTCCAAATATCACTTTGCCAATTCCACAAGAACTGTCTTAGCGAAAGGCTTCTTGAGGGGAAAGCTGTAACTCTGTGAGATGATTTCACAGAACACAAAGAAGTTTCTCAGAAAGCTTCTTTCTCTTTGTTATCGGAGTATATTTCCTTTGGCCCTATAGTATTCAAAGGGATCCGAAATATCTGTTCTCAGATTCCACAGAAATAAGGCTAGCAAAGAGATCCACGAAATAAAGATGTAACTCTGTGAGATGAACTAACAGAACACTAAGCAGTTTCTCAGAAAGCTTCTTTCCAGATTTCATCTGAGGATATTTCCTTTTCACCATCGCCCTCTATGGGCTTCCAAATATCACTTTGCCAATTCCACAAGAACTGTCTTAGCGAAAGGCTTCTCGAGGGGAAAGCTGTAACTCTGTGTGATGATTTCACAGAAACCAAAGAAGTTTCTCAAAAAGCTTCTTACTCTTTGTTATCGGAGGATATTTCCTTTGGCCCTACAGTCTCCAAAGGGATCCGAAATATCTGTTCTCAGATTCCACAGAAATAAGGCTAGCAAAGAGATCCACGAAATACAGATGTAACTCTGTGAGATGAACTAAGAGAACACTAAGCCGTTTCTCAGAAAGCTTCTTTCCAGATTTCATCTGAGGATATTTCGTTTTTCACCATCGCCCTCTATGGGCTTCCAAATATCACTTTGCCAATTCGACAAGAACTGTCTTAGCGAAAGGCTTCCAAGGGGAAATCTGTAACTCTGTGAGATGATTTCACAGAACCCAAAGAAGTTTCTCAAAAAGCCTCTTTCTGTTTCTTATCGGAGGATATTTCCTTTGGCCCTATAGTCTCCAAAGGGATCGGAAATATCTGTTCTCAGATTCCACAGAAATAAGGCTAGCAAAGAGATCCACGAAATACAGATGTAACTCTGTGAGATGAATTAACAGAACACTAAGCAGTTTCTGAGAAAACTTCTTTCCAGATTTCCTCTGAGGATATTTCCTTTTTCACCGTAGCCCTCTATGGGCTTCCAAATATCACTTTGCCAATTCCACAAGAACTGTCTTAGCGAAAGGCTTCTTGAGGGGAAAGCTGTAACTCTGTGAGATGATTTCACAGAACACAAAGAAGTTTCTCAGAAAGCTTCTTTCTCTTTGTTATCGGAGGATATTTCCTTTGGCCCTATAGTCTTCAAAGGGATCCGAAATATCTGTTCTCAGATTCCACAGAAATAAGGCTAGCAAAGAGATCCACGAAATACAGATGTAACTCTGTGAGATGAACTAACAGAACACTGAGCAGTTTCTCAGAAAGCTTCTTTCCAGATTTCATCTGAGGATATTTTCTTTTCACCATCACCCTCTATGGGCTTCCAAATATCACTTTGCCAATTCCACAAGAACTGTCTTAGCGAAAGGCTTCTCGAGGGGAAAGCTGTAACTCTGTGAGATGATTTCACAGAACACAAAGAAGTTTCTCAGAAAGCTTCTTTCTCTTTGTTATCGGAGGATATTTACTTTGGCCCTATACTCTCCAAAGGGATCCGAAATGTGTGTTCTCAGATTCCACAGAAATAAGGCTAGCAAAGAGATCGACGAAATACAGATGTAACTCGGTGAGATAAATAAACAGAACACTAAGCAGTTTCTCAGAAAGCTTCTTTCCAGATTTCATCTGAGGATATTTCCTTTTTCACCATAGCCCTCTATGGGCTTCCAAATATCACTTTGCCAATTCCACAAGAACTGTCTTAGCGAAAGGCTTCTTGAGGGGAAAGCTGTAACTCTGTGAGATGATTTCACAGAACCCAAAGTAGTTTCTCAGAAAGCTTCTTTCTCTTTGTTATCGCAGGATATTTCCTTTGGCCCTATAGTCTTCAAAGGGATCCGAAATATCTGTTCTCAGATTCCACAGAAATAAGGCTAGCAAAGAGATCCACGAAATACAGATGTAACTCTGTGAGATGAACTAACAGAACACTAAGCAGTTTCTCAGAAAGCTTCTTTCCAGATTTCATCTGAGGATATTTCCTTTTTCACCATAGCCCTCTATGGGCTTCCAAATATCACTTTGCCAATTCCACAAGAACTGTCTTAGCGAAAGACTTCTTGAGGGGAAAGCTGTAACTCTGTGAGTTGATTTCACAGAACACAAAGAAGTTTCTCAGAAAGCTTCTTTCTCTTTGTTATCGGAGGATGTTTCCTTTGGCCCTATAGTCTTCAAAGGGATCCGAAATATCTGTTCTCAGATTCCACAGAAATAAGGCTAGCAAAGAGATCCACGAAATACAGATGTAACTCTGTGAGATGAATTAACAGAACACTAAGCAGTTTCTCAGAAAGCTTCTTTCCAGATTTCCTCTGAGGATATTTCCTTTTTCACCATAGCCCTTTATTGGCTTCCAAATATCACTTTGCCTATTCCACAAGAACTGTCTTAGCGAAAGGGTTCTTGAGGGGAAAGCTGTAACTCTGTGAGATGATTTCAAAAAACACAAAGAAGTTTCTCAGAAAGCTTCTTTCTCTTTGTTATCGGAGGATATTTCCTTTGGCCCTATAGTCCCCAAAGGGATCCGAAATATCTGTTCTCAGATTCCACAGAAATAGGGCTAGCAAAGCTATCCACGAAATACAGATGCAACTCTGTGAGATGAATTAACAGAACACTAAGCAGTTTCTCAGAAAGCTTCTTTCCAGATTTCATCTGAGGATATTTCCTTTTTCACCATAGCCCTCTATGGGCTTCCAAATATCACTTTGCCAATTCCACAAGAACTGTCTTAGCGAAAGGCTTCTTGAGGGGAAAGCTGTAACTCTGTGAGATGATTTCACAGAACCCAAAGTAGTTTCTCAGAAAGCTTCTTTCTCTTTGTTATCGCAGGATATTTCCTTTGGCCCTATAGTCCCCAAAGGTATCCGAAATATCTGTTCTCAGATTCCACAGAAATAAGGCTAGCAAAGAGATCCACGAAATACAGATGCAACTCTGTGAGATGAATTAACAGAACACTAAGCAGTTTCTCAGAAAACTTCTTTCCAGATTTCCTCTGAGGATATTTCCTTTTTCAACATAGCCCTCTATGGGCTTCCAAATATCACTTTGCCAATTACACAAGAACTGTCTTAGCGAAAGGCTTCTTGAGGGGAAAGCTGTAACTCTGTGAGTTGATTTCACAGAACACAAATAAGTTTCTCAGAAAGCTTCTTTCTCTTTGTTATCGGAGGATATTTCCTTTGGCCCTATAGTCTCCAAAGGGATCCGAAATATCTGTTCTCAGATTCCACAGAAATAAGGCTAGCAAAGAGATCCACGAAATACAGATGTAACTCTGTGAGATGAACTAAGAGAACACTAAGCCGTTTCTCAGAAAGCTTCTTTCCAGATTTCATCTGAGGATATTTCGTTTTTCACCATCGCCCTCTATGGGCTTCCAAATATCACTTTGCCAATTCGACAAGAACTGTCTTAGCGAAAGGCTTCCAAGGGGAAATCTGTAACTCTGTGAGATGATTTCACAGAACCCAAAGAAGTTTCTCAAAAAGCCTCTTTCTCTTTCTTATCGGAGGATATTTCCTTTGGCCCTATAGTCTCCAAAGGGATCGGAAATATCTGTTCTCAGATTCCACAGAAATAAGGCTAGCAAAGAGATCCACGAAATACAGATGTAACTCTGTGAGATGAATTAACAGAACACTAAGCAGTTTCTGAGAAAACTTCTTTCCAGATTTCCTCTGAGGATATTTCCTTTTTCACCGTAGCCCTCTATGGGCTTCCAAATATCACTTTGCCAATTCCACAAGAACTGTCTTAGCGAAAGGCTTCTTGAGGGGAAAGCTGTAACTCTGTGAGATGATTTCACAGAACACAAAGAAGTTTCTCAGAAAGCTTCTTTCTCTTTGTTATCGGAGGATATTTCCTTTGGCCCTATAGTCTTCAAAGGGATCCGAAATATCTGTTCTCAGATTCCACAGAAATAAGGCTAGCAAAGAGATCCACGAAATACAGATGTAACTCTGTGAGATGAACTAACAGAACACTGAGCAGTTTCTCAGAAAGCTTCTTTCCAGATTTCATCTGAGGATATTTTCTTTTCACCATCACCCTCTATGGGCTTCCAAATATCACTTTGCCAATTCCACAAGAACTGTCTTAGCGAAAGGCTTCTCGAGGGGAAAGCTGTAACTCTGTGAGATGATTTCACAGAACACAAAGAAGTTTCTCAGAAAGCTTCTTTCTCTTTGTTATCGGAGGATATTTACTTTGGCCCTATACTCTCCAAAGGGATCCGAAATGTGTGTTCTCAGATTCCACAGAAATAAGGCTAGCAAAGAGATCGACGAAATACAGATGTAACTCGGTGAGATAAATAAACAGAACACTAAGCAGTTTCTCAGAAAGCTTCTTTCCAGATTTCATCTGAGGATATTTCCTTTTTCACCATAGCCCTCTATGGGCTTCCAAATATCACTTTGCCAATTCCACAAGAACTGTCTTAGCGAAAGGCTTCTTGAGGGGAAAGCTGTAACTCTGTGAGATGATTTCACAGAACCCAAAGTAGTTTCTCAGAAAGCTTCTTTCTCTTTGTTATCGCAGGATATTTCCTTTGGCCCTATAGTCTTCAAAGGGATCCGAAATATCTGTTCTCAGATTCCACAGAAATAAGGCTAGCAAAGAGATCCACGAAATACAGATGTAACTCTGTGAGATGAACTAACAGAACACTAAGCAGTTTCTCAGAAAGCTTCTTTCCAGATTTCATCTGAGGATATTTCCTTTTTCACCATAGCCCTCTATGGGCTTCCAAATATCACTTTGCCAATTCCACAAGAACTGTCTTAGCGAAAGACTTCTTGAGGGGAAAGCTGTAACTCTGTGAGTTGATTTCACAGAACACAAAGAAGTTTCTCAGAAAGCTTCTTTCTCTTTGTTATCGGAGGATGTTTCCTTTGGCCCTATAGTCTTCAAAGGGATCCGAAATATCTGTTCTCAGATTCCACAGAAATAAGGCTAGCAAAGAGATCCACGAAATACAGATGTAACTCTGTGAGATGAATTAACAGAACACTAAGCAGTTTCTCAGAAAGCTTCTTTCCAGATTTCCTCTGAGGATATTTCCTTTTTCACCATAGCCCTTTATTGGCTTCCAAATATCACTTTGCCTATTCCACAAGAACTGTCTTAGCGAAAGGGTTCTTGAGGGGAAAGCTGTAACTCTGTGAGATGATTTCAAAAAACACAAAGAAGTTTCTCAGAAAGCTTCTTTCTCTTTGTTATCGGAGGATATTTCCTTTGGCCCTATAGTCCCCAAAGGGATCCGAAATATCTGTTCTCAGATTCCACAGAAATAGGGCTAGCAAAGCTATCCACGAAATACAGATGCAACTCTGTGAGATGAATTAACAGAACACTAAGCAGTTTCTCAGAAAGCTTCTTTCCAGATTTCATCTGAGGATATTTCCTTTTTCACCATAGCCCTCTATGGGCTTCCAAATATCACTTTGCCAATTCCACAAGAACTGTCTTAGCGAAAGGCTTCTTGAGGGGAAAGCTGTAACTCTGTGAGATGATTTCACAGAACCCAAAGTAGTTTCTCAGAAAGCTTCTTTCTCTTTGTTATCGCAGGATATTTCCTTTGGCCCTATAGTCCCCAAAGGTATCCGAAATATCTGTTCTCAGATTCCACAGAAATAAGGCTAGCAAAGAGATCCACGAAATACAGATGCAACTCTGTGAGATGAATTAACAGAACACTAAGCAGTTTCTCAGAAAACTTCTTTCCAGATTTCCTCTGAGGATATTTCCTTTTTCAACATAGCCCTCTATGGGCTTCCAAATATCACTTTGCCAATTACACAAGAACTGTCTTAGCGAAAGGCTTCTTGAGGGGAAAGCTGTAACTCTGTGAGTTGATTTCACAGAACACAAATAAGTTTCTCAGAAAGCTTCTTTCTCTTTGTTATCGGAGGATATTTCCTTTGGCCCTATAGTCTCCAAAGGGATCCGAAATATCTGTTCTCAGATTCCACAGAAATAAGGCTAGCAAAGAGATCCACGAAATACAGATGTAACTCTGTGAGATGAACTAACAGAACACTAAGTCGTTTCTCAGAAAGCTTCTTTCCAGATTTCCTCTGAGGATATTTCCTTTTTCACCATAGCCCTCTATGGGCTTCCAAATATCACTTTGCCAATTCCATAAGAACTGTCTTAGCGAAAGGCTTCTTGAGGGGAAAGCTGTAACTCTGTGAGACGATTTCACAGAACACAAAGAAGTTTCTCAGAAAGCTTCTTTCTCTTTGTTATCGGAGGATATTTCCTTTGGCCCTATAGTCTCCAAAGGGATCCGAAATATCTGTTCTCAGATTCCACAGAAATAAGGCTAGCAAAGAGATGCAAGAAATACAGATGTAACTCTGTGAGATGAACTAACAGAACACTAAGCAGTTTCTCAGAAAGCTTCTTTCCAGATTTCATCTGAGGATATTTCCTTTTCACCATCGCCCTCTATGGGCTTCCAAATATCACTTTGCCAATTCCACAAGAACTGTCTTAGCGAAAGGCTTCTCGAGGGGAAAGCTGTAACTCTGTGAGATGATTCCACAGAACACAAAGAAGTTTCTCAGAAAGCTTCTTTCTCTTTGTTATCGGAGGATATTTCCTTTGGCCCTATAGTCTTCAAAGGGATCCGAAATATCTGTTCTCAGATTCCACAGAAATAAGGCTAGCAAAGAGATCCAAGAAATACAGATGTAACTCTGTGAGATGAACTAACAGAACACTAAGCCGTTTCTCAGAAAGCTTATTTCCAGATTTCATCTGAGGATATTTCGTTTTTCACCATCGCCCTCTAAGGGCTTCCAAATATCACTTTGCCAATTCGACAAGAACTGTCTTAGCGAAAGGCTTCCAAGGGGAAATCTGTAACTCTGTGAAATGATTTCACAGAACCCAAAGAAGTTTCTCAAAAAGCTTCTTTCTCTTTCTTATCAGAGGATATTTCCTTTGGCCCTATAGTCTCCAAAGGGATCGGAAATATCTGTTCTCAGATTCCACAGAAATAAGGCTAGCAAAGAGATCCACGAAATACAGATGTAACTCTGTGAGATGAATTAACAGAACACTAAGCAGTTTCTGAGAAAACTTCTTTCCAAATTTCCTCTGAGGATATTTCCTTTTTCACCGTAGCCCTCTATGGGCTTCCAAATATCACTTTGCCAATTCCACAAGAACTGTCTTAGCGAAAGGCTTCTTGAGGGGAAAGCTGTAACTCTGTGAGATGATTTCACAGAACACAAAGAAGTTTCTCAGAAAGCTTCTTTCTCTTTGTTATCGGAGGATATTTCCTTTGGCCCTATAGTCCCCAAAGGGATCCGAAATATCTGTTCTCAGATTCCACAGAAATAAGGCTAGCAAAGAGATCCACTAAATACAGATGTAACTCTGTGAGATGAATTAACAGAACACTAAGCCGTTTCTCAAAAAGCTTCTTTCCAGATTTCCTCTGAGGATATTTCCTTTTTCACCATAGCCCTCTATGGGCTTCCAAATATCACTTTGCCAATTCCACAAGAACTGTCTTAGCTAAAGGCTTCCAAGGGGAAAGCTGTAACTCTGTGAGATGATTTCACAGAACACAAAGAAGTTTCTCAGAAAGCTTCTTTCTCTTTGTTATCGGAGGATATTTCCTTTGGCCCTATAGTGTTCAAAGAGATCCGAAATATCTGTTCTCAGATTCCACAGAAATAAGGCTAGCAAAGAGATCCACGAAATACAGATGTAACTCTGTGAGATGAATTAACAGAACACTAAGCAGTTTCTCAGAAAGCTTCTTTCCAGATTTCATCTGAGGATATTTCCTTTTTCACCATAGCCCTCTATGGGCTTCCAAATATCAATTTGCCAATTCCACAAGAACTGTCTTAGCGAAAGGCTTCATTAGGGGAAAGCTGTAACTCTGTGAGATGATTTCACAGAACACAAAGAAGTTTCTCAAAAAGCTTCTTTCTCTTTGTTATCGGAGGATATTTCCTTTGGCCCTATAGTCTCCAAAGGGATCCGAAATATCTGCTCTCAGATTCCACAGAAATAAGGCTAGCAAAGAGATCCACGAAATACAGATGTAACTCTGTGAGATGAATTAATAGAACATTAAGCAGTTACTCAGAAAGCTTCTTTCCAGATTTCCTCTGAGGATATTTCCTTTTTCACCATAGCCCTCTATGGGCTTCCAAATATCACTTTGCCAATTCCACAAGAACTGACTTAGCGAAAGGCTTCTTGAGGGGAAAGCTGTAACTCTATGAGATGATTTCAAGGAACACAAAGAAGTTTCTCAAAAAGCTTCTTTCTCTTTGTTATCGGAGGATATTTCCTTTGGCCCTATAGTCTCCAAAGGGATCCGAAATATCTGTTCTCAGATTCCACAGAAATAAGGCTAGCAAAGAGATCCACGAAATACAGATGTAACTCTATGAGATGAATTAACAGAACACTAAGCAGTTTCTCAGAAAGCTTCTTTCCAGATTTCATCTGAGGATATTTCCTTTATCACAATAGCCCTCTATGGGCTTCCAAATATCACTTTGCCAATTCCACAAGAACTGTCTTAGCGAAAGGCTTCTTGAGGGAAAAGTTGTACCTCTGTGAGTTGATTTCACAGAACACAAAGAAGTTTCTCAGAAAGCTTCTTTCTCTTTGTTATCGGAGGATATTTCCGTTGGCCCTATAGTCTTCAAAGGGATCCGAAATATCTGTTCTCAGATTCCAAAGAAATAAGGCTAGCAACGAGATCCACGAAATACAGATGTAACTCTGTGAGATGAACTAAAAGAACACTAAGCAGTTTCTCAGAAAGCTTCTTTCCAGATTTCATCTGAGGATATTTCCTTTTTCAGCATAGCCCTCTATGGGCTTCCAAATATCACTTTGCCAATTACACAAGAACTGTCTTAGCAAAAGGCTTCTTGAGGGGAAAGCTGTAACTCTGTGAGATGATTTCACAGAACACAAAGAAGTTTCTCAAAAAGCTTCTTTCTCTTTGTTATCGGAGGTTATTTCCTTTGGCCCTATAGTCTCCAAAGGGATCCGAAATATCTGTTCTCAGATTCCACAGAAATAAGGCTAGCAAAGAGATCCACGAAATACAGATGTAACTCTGTGAGATGAATTAACAGAACACTAAGCAGTTTCTCAGAAAGCTTCTTTCCAGATTTCCTCTGAGGCTATTTCCTTTTTCACCATAGCCCTCTATGGGCTTCCAAATATCACTTTGCCAATTCCACAAGAACTGTCTTAGCGAAAGGCTTCTTGAGGGAAAAGTTGTAACTCTGTGAGTTGATTTCACAGAACACAAAGAAGATTCTCAGAAAGCTTCTTTCTCTTTGTTATCGGAGGATATTTCCTTTGGCCCTATAGTCTTCAAAGGGATCCGAAATATCTGTTCTCAGATTCCACAGAAATAAGGCTAGCAAAGAGATCCACGAAATACAGATGTAACTCTGTGAGATGAACTAACAGAACACTGAGCAGTTTCTCAGAAAGCTTCTTTCCAGATTTCATCTGAGGATATTTTCTTTTCACCATCACCCTCTATGGGCTTCCAAATATCACTTTGCCAATTCCACAAGAACTGTCTTAGCGAAAGGCTTCTCGAGGGGAAAGCTGTAACTCTGTGAGATGATTTCACAGAACACAAAGAAGTTTCTCAGAAAGCTTCTTTCTCTTTGTTATCGGAGGATATTTACTTTGGCCCTATACTCTCCAAAGGGATCCGAAATGTGTGTTCTCAGATTCCACAGAAATAAGGCTAGCAAAGAGATCGACGAAATACAGATGTAACTCGGTGAGATAAATAAACAGAACACTAAGCAGTTTCTCAGAAAGCTTCTTTCCAGATTTCATCTGAGGATATTTCCTTTTTCACCATAGCCCTCTATGGGCTTCCAAATATCACTTTGCCAATTCCACAAGAACTGTCTTAGCGAAAGGCTTCTTGAGGGGAAAGCTGTAACTCTGTGAGATGATTTCACAGAACCCAAAGTAGTTTCTCAGAAAGCTTCTTTCTCTTTGTTATCGCAGGATATTTCCTTTGGCCCTATAGTCTTCAAAGGGATCCGAAATATCTGTTCTCAGATTCCACAGAAATAAGGCTAGCAAAGAGATCCACGAAATACAGATGTAACTCTGTGAGATGAACTAACAGAACACTAAGCAGTTTCTCAGAAAGCTTCTTTCCAGATTTCATCTGAGGATATTTCCTTTTTCACCATAGCCCTCTATGGGCTTCCAAATATCACTTTGCCAATTCCACAAGAACTGTCTTAGCGAAAGACTTCTTGAGGGGAAAGCTGTAACTCTGTGAGTTGATTTCACAGAACACAAATAAGTTTCTCAGAAAGCTTCTTTCTCTTTGTTATCGGAGGATGTTTCCTTTGGCCCTATAGTCTTCAAAGGGATCCGAAATATCTGTTCTCAGATTCCACAGAAATAAGGCTAGCAAAGAGATCCACGAAATACAGATGTAACTCTGTGAGATGAATTAACAGAACACTAAGCAGTTTCTCAGAAAGCTTCTTTCCAGATTTCCTCTGAGGATATTTCCTTTTTCACCATAGCCCTTTATTGGCTTCCAAATATCACTTTGCCTATTCCACAAGAACTGTCTTAGCGAAAGGGTTCTTGAGGGGAAAGCTGTAACTCTGTGAGATGATTTCAAAAAACACAAAGAAGTTTCTCAGAAAGCTTCTTTCTCTTTGTTATCGGAGGATATTTCCTTTGGCCCTATAGTCCCCAAAGGGATCCGAAATATCTGTTCTCAGATTCCACAGAAATAGGGCTAGCAAAGCTATCCACGAAATACAGATGCAACTCTGTGAGATGAATTAACAGAACACTAAGCAGTTTCTCAGAAAGCTTCTTTCCAGATTTCATCTGAGGATATTTCCTTTTTCACCATAGCCCTCTATGGGCTTCCAAATATCACTTTGCCAATTCCACAAGAACTGTCTTAGCGAAAGGCTTCTTGAGGGGAAAGCTGTAACTCTGTGAGATGATTTCACAGAACCCAAAGTAGTTTCTCAGAAAGCTTCTTTCTCTTTGTTATCGCAGGATATTTCCTTTGGCCCTATAGTCCCCAAAGGTATCCGAAATATCTGTTCTCAGATTCCACAGAAATAAGGCTAGCAAAGAGATCCACGAAATACAGATGCAACTCTGTGAGATGAATTAACAGAACACTAAGCAGTTTCTCAGAAAACTTCTTTCCAGATTTCCTCTGAGGATATTTCCTTTTTCAACATAGCCCTCTATGGGCTTCCAAATATCACTTTGCCAATTACACAAGAACTGTCTTAGCGAAAGGCTTCTTGAGGGGAAAGCTGTAACTCTGTGAGTTGATTTCACAGAACACAAATAAGTTTCTCAGAAAGCTTCTTTCTCTTTGTTATCGGAGGATATTTCCTTTGGCCCTATAGTCTCCAAAGGGATCCGAAATATCTGTTCTCAGATTCCACAGAAATAAGGCTAGCAAAGAGATCCACGAAATACAGATGTAACTCTGTGAGATGAACTAACAGAACACTAAGTCGTTTCTCAGAAAGCTTCTTTCCAGATTTCCTCTGAGGATATTTCCTTTTTCACCATAGCCCTCTATGGGCTTCCAAATATCACTTTGCCAATTCCATAAGAACTGTCTTAGCGAAAGGCTTCTTGAGGGGAAAGCTGTAACTCTGTGAGACGATTTCACAGAACACAAAGAAGTTTCTCAGAAAGCTTCTTTCTCTTTGTTATCGGAGGATATTTCCTTTGGCCCTATAGTCTCCAAAGGGATCCGAAATATCTGTTCTCAGATTCCACAGAAATAAGGCTAGCAAAGAGATGCAAGAAATACAGATGTAACTCTGTGAGATGAACTAACAGAACACTAAGCAGTTTCTCAGAAAGCTTCTTTCCAGATTTCATCTGAGGATATTTCCTTTTCACCATCGCCCTCTATGGGCTTCCAAATATCACTTTGCCAATTCCACAAGAACTGTCTTAGCGAAAGGCTTCTCGAGGGGAAAGCTGTAACTCTGTGAGATGATTCCACAGAACACAAAGAAGTTTCTCAGAAAGCTTCTTTCTCTTTGTTATCGGAGGATATTTCCTTTGGCCCTATAGTCTTCAAAGGGATCCGAAATATCTGTTCTCAGATTCCACAGAAATAAGGCTAGCAAAGAGATCCAAGAAATACAGATGTAACTCTGTGAGATGAACTAACAGAACACTAAGCCGTTTCTCAGAAAGCTTATTTCCAGATTTCATCTGAGGATATTTCGTTTTTCACCATCGCCCTCTAAGGGCTTCCAAATATCACTTTGCCAATTCGACAAGAACTGTCTTAGCGAAAGGCTTCCAAGGGGAAATCTGTAACTCTGTGAAATGATTTCACAGAACCCAAAGAAGTTTCTCAAAAAGCTTCTTTCTCTTTCTTATCAGAGGATATTTCCTTTGGCCCTATAGTCTCCAAAGGGATCGGAAATATCTGTTCTCAGATTCCACAGAAATAAGGCTAGCAAAGAGATCCACGAAATACAGATGTAACTCTGTGAGATGAATTAACAGAACACTAAGCAGTTTCTGAGAAAACTTCTTTCCAAATTTCCTCTGAGGATATTTCCTTTTTCACCGTAGCCCTCTATGGGCTTCCAAATATCACTTTGCCAATTCCACAAGAACTGTCTTAGCGAAAGGCTTCTTGAGGGGAAAGCTGTAACTCTGTGAGATGATTTCACAGAACACAAAGAAGTTTCTCAGAAAGCTTCTTTCTCTTTGTTATCGGAGGATATTTCCTTTGGCCCTATAGTCCCCAAAGGGATCCGAAATATCTGTTCTCAGATTCCACAGAAATAAGGCTAGCAAAGAAATCCACGAAATACAGATGTAACTCTGTGAGATGAATTAACAGAACACTAAGCCGTTTCTCAAAAAGCTTCTTTCCAGATTTCCTCTGAGGATATTTCCTTTTTCACCATAGCCCTCTATGGGCTTCCAAATATCACTTTGCCAATTCCACAAGAACTGTCTTAGCTAAAGGCTTCCAAGGGGAAAGCTGTAACTCTGTGAGATGATTTCACAGAACACAAAGAAGTTTCTCAGAAAGCTTCTTTCTCTTTGTTATCGGAGGATATTTCCTTTGGCCCTATAGTGTTCAAAGAGATCCGAAATATCTGTTCTCAGATTCCACAGAAATAAGGCTAGCAAAGAGATCCACGAAATACAGATGTAACTCTGT
Source organism: Macaca nemestrina (assembly GCF_043159975.1). NCBI lineage: Eukaryota > Metazoa > Chordata > Mammalia > Primates > Cercopithecidae > Macaca > Macaca nemestrina. The sequence goes on along the minus strand of NC_092131.1, from coordinate 111,874,355 downwards.
GAGATGAATTAACAGAACACTAAGCAGTTTCTCAGAAAGCTTCTTTCCAGATTTCATCTGAGGATATTTCCTTTTTCACCATAGCCCTCTATGGGCTTCCAAATATCAATTTGCCAATTCCACAAGAACTGTCTTAGCGAAAGGCTTCATTAGGGGAAAGCTGTAACTCTGTGAGATGATTTCACAGAACACAAAGAAGTTTCTCAAAAAGCTTCTTTCTCTTTGTTATCGGAGGATATTTCCTTTGGCCCTATAGTCTCCAAAGGGATCCGAAATATCTGCTCTCAGATTCCACAGAAATAAGGCTAGCAAAGAGATCCACGAAATACAGATGTAACTCTGTGAGATGAATTAATAGAACATTAAGCAGTTTCTCAGAAAGCTTCTTTCCAGATTTCCTCTGAGGATATTTCCTTTTTCACCATAGCCCTCTATGGGCTTCCAAATATCACTTTGCCAATTCCACAAGAACTGACTTAGCGAAAGGCTTCTTGAGGGGAAAGCTGTAACTCTGTGAGATGATTTCAAGGAACACAAAGAAGTTTCTCAAAAAGCTTCTTTCTCTTTGTTATCGGAGGATATTTCCTTTGGCCCTATAGTCTCCAAAGGGATCCGAAATATCTGTTCTCAGATTCCACAGAAATAAGGCTAGCAAAGAGATCCACGAAATACAGATGTAACTCTATGAGATGAATTAACAGAACACTAAGCAGTTTCTCAGAAAGCTTCTTTCCAGATTTCATCTGAGGATATTTCCTTTATCACAATAGCCCTCTATGGGCTTCCAAATATCACTTTGCCAATTCCACAAGAACTGTCTTAGCGAAAGGCTTCTTGAGGGAAAAGTTGTACCTCTGTGAGTTGATTTCACAGAACACAAAGAAGTTTCTCAGAAAGCTTCTTTCTCTTTGTTATCGGAGGATATTTCTGTTGGCCCTATAGTCTTCAAAGGGATCCGAAATATCTGTTCTCAGATTCCAAAGAAATAAGGCTAGCAACGAGATCCACGAAATACAGATGTAACTCTGTGAGATGAACTAAAAGAACACTAAGCAGTTTCTCAGAAAGCTTCTTTCCAGATTTCATCTGAGGATATTTCCTTTTTCAGCATAGCCCTCTATGGGCTTCCAAATATCACTTTGCCAATTACACAAGAACTGTCTTAGCAAAAGGCTTCTTGAGGGGAAAGCTGTAACTCTGTGAGATGATTTCACAGAACACAAAGAAGTTTCTCAAAAAGCTTCTTTCTCTTTGTTATCGGAGGTTATTTCCTTTGGCCCTATAGTCTCCAAAGGGATCCGAAATATCTGTTCTCAGATTCCACAGAAATAAGGCTAGCAAAGAGATCCACGAAATACAGATGTAACTCTGTGAGATGAATTAACAGAACACTAAGCAGTTTCTCAGAAAGCTTCTTTCCAGATTTCCTCTGAGGCTATTTCCTTTTTCACCATAGCCCTCTATGGGCTTCCAAATATCACTTTGCCAATTCCACAAGAACTGTCTTAGCGAAAGGCTTCTTGAGGGAAAAGTTGTAACTCTGTGAGTTGATTTCACAGAACACAAAGAAGATTCTCAGAAAGCTTCTTTCTCTTTATTATCGGAGGATATTTCCTTTGGCCCTATAGTCTTCAAAGGGATCCGAAATATCTGTTCTCAGATTCCACAGAAATAAGGCTAGCAAAGAGATCCACGAAATACAGATGTAACTCTGTGAGATGAACTAACAGAACACTAAGCCGCTTCTCAGAAAGCTTCTTTCCAGATTTCATCTGAGGATATTTCCTTTTTCACCGTAACCCTCTATGGGCTTCCAAATATCACTTTGCCAATTCGACAAAAACTGTCTTAGCAAAAGGCTTCCAAGGGGAAATCTGTAACTCTGTGAGATGATTTCACAGAACCCAAAGAAGTTTCTCAAAAAGCTTCTTTCTCTTTCTTATCGGGGGATATTTCCTTTGGCCCTATAGTGTTCAAAGGGATCCGAAATATCTGTTCTCAGATTCCACAGAAATAAGGCTAGCAAAGAGATCCACGAAATACAGATGTAATTCTGTGAAATGAACTAACAGAACACTAAGCAGTTTCTCAGAAAGCTTCTTTCCAGATTTCATCTGAGGATATTTCCTTTTTCACCATAGCCCTCTATGGGCTTCCAAATATCACTTTGCCAATTCCACAAGAACTGTCTTAGCGAAAGGCTTCTTGAGGGGAAAGCTGTAACTCTGTGAGATGATTTCACAGAACAAAAAGAAGTTTCTCAGAAAGCTTCTTTCTCTTTGTTATCGCAGGATATTTCCTTTGGCCCTATAGTGTTCAAAGGGATCCGAAATATCTGTTCTCAGATTCCACAGAAATAAGGCTAGCAAAGAGATCCACGAAATACAGATGTAACTCTGTGAGATGAATTAACAGAACACTAAGCAGTTTCTCAGAAAGCTTCTTTCCAGATTTCCTCTGTGGATATTTCCTTTTTCACCATAGCCCTCTAAGGGCTTCCAAATATCACTTTGCCAATTCCACAAGAACTGTCTTAGCGAAAGGCTTCTTGAGGGGAAAGCTGTAACTCTGTGAGACGATTTCACAGAACACAAAGAAGTTTCTCAGAAAGCTTCTTTCTCCTTGTTATCGGAGGATATTTCCTTTGGCCCTATAGTGTTCAAAGAGATCCGAAATATCTGTTCTCAGATTCCACAGAAACAAGGCTAGCAAAGAGATCCACGAAATACAGATGTAACTCTGTGAGATGAATTAACAGAACACTAAGCAGTTTCTCAGAAAGCTTCTTTCCAGATTTCATCTGAGGATAATTCCTTTTTCACCATAGCCCTCTATGGGCTTCCAAATATCACTTTGCCAATTCCACATGAACTGTCTTAGCGAAAGGCTTCTTGAGGGGAAAGCTGTAACTCTGTGAGATGATTTCACAGAACACAAAGAAGTTTCTCAAAAAGCTTCTTTCTCTTTGTTATCGGAGGATATTTCCTTTGGCCCTATAGTCTCCAAAGGGATCCGAAATATCTGTTCTCAGATTCCATAGAAATAAGGCTAGCAAAGAGATCCACGAAATACAGATGTAACTCTGTGAGATGAATTAATAGAACATTAAGCAGTTTCTCAGAAAGCTTCTTTCCAGATTTCCTCTGAGGATATTTCCTTTTTCAGCATAGCCCTCTATGGGCTTCCAAATATCACTTTGCCAATTCCACAAGAACTGACTTAGCGAAAGGCTTATTGAGGGGAAAGCTGTAACTCTGTGAGATGATTTTAAGGAACCGAAAGAAGTTTCTCAAAAAGCTTCTTTCTCTTTGTTATCGGAGGATATTTCCTTTGGCCCTATAGTCTCCAAAGGGATCCGAAATATCTGTTCTCAGATTCCACAGAAATAAGGCTAGCAAAGAGATCCACGAAATACAGATGTAACTCTATGAGATGAATTAACAGAACACTAAGCAGTTTCTCAGAAAGCTTCTTTCCAGATTTCATCTGAGGATATTTCCTTTTACACCATAGCCCTCTATGGGCTTCCAAATATCACTTTGCCAATTCCACAAGAACTGTCTTAGCGAAAGGCTTCTTGAGGGCAAAGCTGTAACTCTGTGAGATGATTTCACAGAACCCAAAGAAGTTTCTCAAAAAGCTTCTTTCTCTTTGTTATCGGAGGATATTTCCTTTGTCCCTATAGTCTCCAAAGGGATCCGAAATGTGTGTTCTCAGATTCCACAGAAATAAGGTTAGCAAAGAGATCCACGAAATACAGATGTAACTCGGTGAGATAAATAAACAGAACACTAAGCAGTTTCTCAGAAAGCTTCTTTCCAGATTTCATCTGAGGATATTTCCTTTTTCACCATAGCCCTCTATGGGCTTCCAAATATCACTTTGCCAATTCCACAAGAAGTGTCTTAGCGAAAGGCTTCTTGAGGGAAAAGTTGTACCTCTGTGAGTTGATTTCACAGAACACAAAGAGGTTTCTCAGAAAGCTTCTTTCTCTTTGTTATCGGAGCATATTTCCTTTGGCCCTATAGTCTTCAAAGGGATCCGAAATATCTGTTCTCAGATTCCACAGAAATAAGGCTAGCAAAGAGATCCACGAAATACAGATGTAACTCTGTGAGATGAACTAACAGAACACTAAGCAGTTTCTCAGAAAGCTTCTTTCCAGATTTCATCTGAGGATATTTCCTTTTTCACCGTAACCCTCTATGGGCTTCCATATATCACTTTGCCAATTCGACAAAAACTGTCTTAGCGAAAGGCTTCCAAGGGGAAATCTGTAACTCTGTGAGATGATTTCACAGAACCCAAAGAAGTTTCTCAAAAAGCTTCTTTCTCTTTCTTATCGGGGGATATTTCCTTTGGCCCTATAGTGTTCAAAGGGATCCGAAATATCTGTTCTCAGATTCCACAGAAATAAGGCTAGCAAAGAGATCCACGAAATACAGATGTAATTCTGTGAGATGAACTAACAGAACACTAAGCAGTTTCTCAGAAAGCTTCTTTCCAGATTTCATCTTAGGATATTTCCTTTTTCACCATAGCACTCTATGGGCTTAGAAATATCACTTTGCCAATTCCACAAGAACTGTCTTAGCGAAAGGCTTCTTGAGGGGAAAGCTGTAACTCTGTGAGATGATTTCACAGAACAAAAAGAAGTTTCTCAGAAAGCTTCTTTCTCTTTGTTATCGCAGGATATTTCCTTTGGCCCTATAGTGTTGAAAGGGATCCGAAATATCTGTTCTCAGATTCCACAGAAATAAGGCTAGCAAAGAGATCCACGAAATACAGATGTAACTCTGTGAGATGAATTAACAGAACACTAAGCAGTTTCTCAGAAAGCTTCTTTCCAGATTTCATCTGAGGATATTTCCTTTTTCACCATAGCCCTCTATGGGCTTCCAAATATCACTTTGCCAATTCCACAAGAACTGTCTTAGCGAAAGGCTTCTCGAGAGGAAAGCTGTAACTCTGTGAGATGATTTCACAGAACACAAAGAAGTTTCTCAGAAAGCTTCTTTCTCTTTGTTATCGGAGGATATTTCCTTTGGCCCTATAGTCTCCAAAGGGATCCGAAATGTGTGTTCTCAGATTCCACAGAAATAAGGCTAGCAAAGAGATCCACGAAGTACAGATGTAACTCGGTGAGATAAATAAACAGAACACTAAGCCGTTTCTCAGAAAGCTTCTTTCCAGATTTCATCTGAGGATATTTCCTTTTTCACCATAGCCCTCCATGGGCCTCCAAATATCACTTTGCCAATTCCATAAGAACTGTCTTAGCGAAAGGCTTCTTGAGGGGAAAGCTGTAACTCTGTGAGACGATTTCACAGAACACAAAGAAGTTTCTCAGAAAGCTTCTTTCTCTTTGTTATCGGAGGATATTTCCTTTGGCCCTATAGTATTCAAAGGGATCCGAAATATCTGTTCTCAGATTCCACAGAAATAAGGCTAGCAAAGAGATCCACGAAATAAAGATGTAACTCTGTGAGATGAACTAACAGAACACTAAGCAGTTTCTCAGAAAGCTTCTTTCCAGATTTCATCTGAGGATATTTCCTTTTCACCATCGCCCTCTATGGGATTCCAAATATCACTTTGCCAATTCCACAAGAACTGTCTTAGCGAAAGGCTTCTCGAGGGGAAAGCTGTAACTCTGTGTGATGATTTCACAGAAACCAAAGAAGTTTCTCAAAAAGCTTCTTACTCTTTGTTATCGGAGGATATTTCCTTAGGCCCTACAGTCTCCAAAGGGATCCGAAATATCTGTTCTCAGATTCCACAGAAATAAGGCTAGCAAAGAGATCCACGAAATACAGATGTACCTCTGTGAGATGAACTAAGAGAACACTAAGCCGTTTCTCAGAAAGCTTCTTTCCAGATTTCATCTGAGGATATTTCGTTTTTCACCATCGCCCTCTATGGGCTTCCAAATATCACTTTGCCAATTCGACAAGAACTGTCTTAGCCAAAGGCTTCCAAGGGGAAATCTGTAACTCTGTGAGATGATTTCACAGAACCCAAAGAAGTTTCTCAAAAAGCTTCTTCCTCTTTCTTATCGGAGGATATTTCCTTTGGCCCTATAGTCTCCAAAGGGATCCGAAATATCTGTTCTCAGATTCCACAGAAATAAGGCTAGCAAAGAGATCCACGAAATACAGATGTAACTCTGTGAGATGAATTAACAGAACACTAAGCAGTTTCTGAGAAAACTTCTTTCCAGATTTCCTCTGAGGATATTTCCTTTTTCACCGTAGCCCTCTATGGGCTTCCAAATATCACTTTGCCAATTCCACAAGAACTGTCTTAGCGAAAGGCTTCTTGAGGGGAAAGCTGTAACTCTGTGAGATGATTTCACAGAACACAAAGAAGTTTCTCAGAAAGCTTCTTTCTCTTTGTTATCGGAGTATATTTCCTTTGGCCCTATAGTCTTCAAAGGGATCCGAAATATCTGTTCTCAGATTCCACAGAAATAAGGCTAGCAAAGAGATCCACGAAATAAAGATGTAACTCTGTGAGATGAACTAACAGAACACTAAGCAGTTTCTCAGAAAGCTTCTTTCCAGATTTCATCTGAGGATATTTCCTTTTCACCATCGCCCTCTATGGGCTTCCAAATATCACTTTGCCAATTCCACAAGAACTGTCTTAGCGAAAGGCTTCTCGAGGGGAAAGCTGTAACTCTGTGTGATGATTTCACAGAAACCAAAGAAGTTTCTCAAAAAGCTTCTTACTCTTTGTTATCGGAGGATATTTCCTTTGGCCCTACAGTCTCCAAAGGGATCCGAAATATCTGTTCTCAGATTCCACAGAAATAAGGCTAGCAAAGAGATCCACGAAATACAGATGTAACTCTGTGAGATGAACTAAGAGAACACTAAGCCGTTTCTCAGAAAGCTTCTTTCCAGATTTCATCTGAGGATATTTCGTTTTTCACCATCGCCCTCTATGGGCTTCCAAATATCACTTTGCCAATTCGACAAGAACTGTCTTAGCGAAAGGCTTCCAAGGGGAAATCTGTAACTCTGTGAGATGATTTCACAGAACCCAAAGAAGTTTCTCAAAAAGCCTCTTTCTCTTTCTTATCGGAGGATATTTCCTTTGGCCCTATAGTCTCCAAAGGGATCGGAAATATCTGTTCTCAGATTCCACAGAAATAAGGCTAGCAAAGAGATCCACGAAATACAGATGTAACTCTGTGAGATGAATTAACAGAACACTAAGCAGTTTCTGAGAAAACTTCTTTCCAGATTTCCTCTGAGGATATTTCCTTTTTCACCGTAGCCCTCTATGGGCTTCCAAATATCACTTTGCCAATTCCACAAGAACTGTCTTAGCGAAAGGCTTCTTGAGGGGAAAGCTGTAACTCTGTGAGATGATTTCACAGAACACAAAGAAGTTTCTCAGAAAGCTTCTTTCTCTTTGTTATCGGAGGATATTTCCTTTGGCCCTATAGTCTTCAAAGGGATCCGAAATATCTGTCCTCAGATTCCACAGAAATAAGGCTAGCAAAGAGATCCACGAAATACAGATGTAACTCTGTGAGATGAACTAACAGAACACTGAGCAGTTTCTCAGAAAGCTTCTTTCCAGATTTATCTGAGGATATTTTCTTTTCACCATCACCCTCTATGGGCTTCCAAATATCACTTTGCCAATTCCACAAGAACTGTCTTAGCGAAAGGCTTCTCGAGGGGAAAGCTGTAACTCTGTGAGATGATTTCACAGAACACAAAGAAGTTTCTCAGAAAGCTTCTTTCTCTTTGTTATCGGAGGATATTTACTTTGGCCCTATACTCTCCAAAGGGATCCGAAATGTGTGTTCTCAGATTCCACAGAAATAAGGCTAGCAAAGAGATCGACGAAATACAGATGTAACTCGGTGAGATAAATAAACAGAACACTAAGCAGTTTCTCAGAAAGCTTCTTTCCAGATTTCATCTGAGGATATTTCCTTTTTCACCATAGCCCTCTATGGGCTTCCAAATATCACTTTGCCAATTCCACAAGAACTGTCTTAGCGAAAGGCTTCTTGAGGGGAAAGCTGTAACTCTGTGAGATGATTTCACAGAACCCAAAGTAGTTTCTCAGAAAGCTTCTTTCTCTTTGTTATCGCAGGATATTTCCTTTGGCCCTATAGTCTTCAAAGGGATCCGAAATATCTGTTCTCAGATTCCACAGAAATAAGGCTAGCAAAGAGATCCACGAAATACAGATGTAACTCTGTGAGATGAACTAACAGAACACTAAGCAGTTTCTCAGAAAGCTTCTTTCCAGATTTCCTCTGAGGATATTTCCTTTTTCACCATAGCCCTCTATGGGCTTCCAAATATCACTTTGCCAATTCCACAAGAACTGTCTTAGCGAAAGACTTCTTGAGGGGAAAGCTGTAACTCTGTGAGTTGATTTCACAGAACACAAAGAAGTTTCTCAGAAAGCTTCTTTCTCTTTGTTATCGGAGGATGTTTCCTTTGGCCCTATAGTCTTCAAAGGGATCCGAAATATCTGTTCTCAGATTCCACAGAAATAAGGCTAGCAAAGAGATCCACGAAATACAGATGTAACTCTGTGAGATGAATTAACAGAACACTAAGCAGTTTCTCAGAAAGCTTCTTTCCAGATTTCCTCTGAGGATATTTCCTTTTTCACCATAGCCCTTTATTGGCTTCCAAATATCACTTTGCCTATTCCACAAGAACTGTCTTAGCGAAAGGGTTCTTGAGGGGAAAGCTGTAACTCTGTGAGATGATTTCAAAAAACACAAAGAAGTTTCTCAGAAAGCTTCTTTCTCTTTGTTATCGGAGGATATTTCCTTTGGCCCTATAGTCCCCAAAGGGATCCGAAATATCTGTTCTCAGATTCCACAGGAATAGGGCTAGCAAAGCTATCCACGAAATACAGATGCAACTCTGTGAGATGAATTAACAGAACACTAAGCAGTTTCTCAGAAAGCTTCTTTCCAGATTTCATCTGAGGATATTTCCTTTTTCACCATAGCCCTCTATGGGCTTCCAAATATCACTTTGCCAATTCCACAAGAACTGTCTTAGCGAAAGGCTTCTTGAGGGGAAAGCTGTAACTCTGTGAGATGATTTCACAGAACCCAAAGTAGTTTCTCAGAAAGCTTCTTTCTCTTTGTTATCGCAGGATATTTCCTTTGGCCCTATAGTCCCCAAAGGTATCCGAAATATCTGTTCTCAGATTCCACAGAAATAAGGCTAGCAAAGAGATCCACGAAATACAGATGCAACTCTGTGAGATGAATTAACAGAACACTAAGCAGTTTCTCAGAAAACTTCTTTCCAGATTTCCTCTGAGGATATTTCCTTTTTCAACATAGCCCTCTATGGGCTTCCAAATATCACTTTGCCAATTACACAAGAACTGTCTTAGCGAAAGGCTTCTTGAGGGGAAAGCTGTAACTCTGTGAGTTGATTTCACAGAACACAAATAAGTTTCTCAGAAAGCTTCTTTCTCTTTGTTATCGGAGGATATTTCCTTTGGCCCTATAGTCTCCAAAGGGATCCGAAATATCTGTTCTCAGATTCCACAGAAATAAGGCTAGCAAAGAGATCCACGAAATACAGATGTAACTCTGTGAGATGAACTAACAGAACACTAAGTCGTTTCTCAGAAAGCTTCTTTCCAGATTTCCTCTGAGGATATTTCCTTTTTCACCATAGCCCTCTATGGGCTTCCAAATATCACTTTGCCAATTCCATAAGAACTGTCTTAGCGAAAGGCTTCTTGAGGGGAAAGCTGTAACTCTGTGAGACGATTTCACAGAACACAAAGAAGTTTCTCAGAAAGCTTCTTTCTCTTTGTTATCGGAGGATATTTCCTTTGGCCCTATAGTCTCCAAAGGGATCCGAAATATCTGTTCTCAGATTCCACAGAAATAAGGCTAGCAAAGAGATGCAAGAAATACAGATGTAACTCTGTGAGATGAACTAACAGAACACTAAGCAGTTTCTCAGAAAGCTTCTTTCCAGATTTCATCTGAGGATATTTCCTTTTCACCATCGCCCTCTATGGGCTTCCAAATATCACTTTGCCAATTCCACAAGAACTGTCTTAGCGAAAGGCTTCTCGAGGGGAAAGCTGTAACTCTGTGAGATGATTCCACAGAACACAAAGAAGTTTCTCAGAAAGCTTCTTTCTCTTTGTTATCGGAGGATATTTCCTTTGGCCCTATAGTCTTCAAAGGGATCCGAAATATCTGTTCTCAGATTCCACAGAAATAAGGCTAGCAAAGAGATCCACGAAATACAGATGCAACTCTGTGAGATGAACTAACAGAACACTAAGCCGTTTCTCAGAAAGCTTCTTTCCAGATTTCCTCTGAGGATATTTCCTTTTTCACCATAGCCCTCTATGGGCTTCCAAATATCACTTTGCCAATTCCATAAGAACTGTCTTAGCGAAAGGCTTCTTGAGGGGAAAGCTGTAACTCTGTGAGACGATTTCACAGAACACAAAGAAGTTTCTCAGAAAGCTTCTTTCTCTTTGTTATCGGAGGATATTTGTTTGGCCCTATAGTCTCCAAAGGGATCCGAAATATCTGTTCTCAGATTCCACAGAAATAAGGTAAGCAAAGAGATGCACGAAATACAGATGTAACTCTGTGAGATGAACTAACAGAACACTAAGCAGTTTCTCAGAAAGCTTCTTTCCATATTTCATCTGAGGATATTTCCTTTTCTACATCGCCCTCTATGGACTTCCAAATATCACTTTGCCAATTCCACAAGAACTGTCTTAGCGAAAGGCTTCTCGAGGGGAAAGCTGTAACTCTGTGAGATGATTCCACAGAACACAAAGAAGTTTCTCAGAAAGTTTCTTTCTCTTTGTTATCGGAGGATATTTCCTTTGTCCCTATAGTCTTCAAAGGGATCCGAAATATCTGTTCTCAGATTCCACAGAAATAAGGCTAGCAAAGAGATCCAAGAAATACAGATGTAACTCTGTGAGATGAACTAACAGAACACTAAGCCGTTTCTCAGAAAGCTTCTTTCCAGATTTCATCTGAGGATATTTCGTTTTTCACCATCGCCCTCTAAGGGCTTCCAAATATCACTTTGCCAATTCGACAAGAACTGTCTTAGCGAAAGGCTTCCAAGGGGAAATCTGTAACTCTGTGAAATGATTTCACAGAACCCAAAGAAGTTTCTCAAAAAGCTTCTTTCTCTTTCTTATCGGAGGATATTTCCTTTGGCCCTATAGTCTCCAAAGGGATCGGAAATATCTGTTCTCAGATTCCACAGAAATAAGGCTAGCAAAGAGATCCACGAAATACAGATGTAACTCTGTGAGATGAATTAACAGAATACTAAGCAGTTTCTGAGAAAACTTCTTTCCAGATTTCCTCTGAGGATATTTCCTTTTTCACCGTAGCCCTCTATGGGCTTCCAATTATCACTTTGCCAATTCCACAAGAACTGTCTTAGCGAAAGGCTTCTTGAGGGGAAAGCTGTAACTCTGTGAGATGATTTCACAGAACACAAAGAAGTTTCTCAGAAAGCTTCTTTCTCTTTGTTATCGGAGGATATTTCCTTTGGCCCTATAGTCTTCCAAGGGATCCGAAATATCTGTTCTCAGATTATACAGAAATAAGGCTAGCAAAGAGATCCACGAAATACAGATGTAACTCTGTTAGATAAACTAACAGAACACTAAGCAGTTTCTCAGAAAGCTTCTTTCCAGATTTCCTCTGAGGATATTTCCTTTTTCACGATAGACCTCTATGGGCTTCCAAATATCACTTTGCCAATTCCACAAGAACTGTCTTAGCGAAAGGCTTCTTGAGGGGAAAGCTGTAACTCTGTGAGTTGATTTCACAGAACACAAAGAAGTTCCTCAGAAAGCTTCTTCATCTTTGTTATGGGAGGATATTTGCTTTGGCCCTATAGTCCTCAAAGGGATCCGAAATTTCTGTTCTCAGATTCCACAGAAATAAGGCTAGCAAAAAGATCCACGAAATACAGATGTAACTCTGTGAGATGAACTAACAGAACACTAAGCCGCTTCTCAGAAAGCTTCTTTCCAGATTTCATCTGAGGATATTTCCTTTTTCACCGTAACCCTCTATGGGCTTCCAAATATCACTTTGCCAATTCGACAAAAGCTGTCTTAGCGAAAGGCTTCCAAGGGGAAATCTGTAACTCTGTGAGATGATTTCACAGAACCCAAAGAAGTTTCTCAAAAAGCTTCTTTCTCTTTCTTATCGGGGGATATTTCCTTTGGCCCTATAGTGTTCAAAGGGATCCGAAATATCTGTTCTCAGATTCCACAGAAAAAAGGCTAGCAAAGAGATCCACGAAATACAGATGTAACTCTGTGAGATGAATTAACAGAACTCTAAGCAGTTTCTGAGAAAACTTCTTTCCAGATTTCCTCTGAGGATATTTCCTTTTTCAACGTAGCTCTCTATGGGCTTCCAAATATCACTTTGCCAATTCCACAAGGACTGTCTTAGCGAAAGGCTTCTTGAGGGGAAAGCTGTAACTCTGTGAGTTGATTTCACAGAACACAAAGAAGTTTCTCAAAAAGCTTCTTTCTCTTTGTTATCGGAGGATATTTCCTTTGGCCCTATAGTCTTCATAAGGATCCGAAATATCTGTTCTCAGATTCCACAGAAATAAGGCTAGCAAAGTGATCCACGAAATACAGATGTAACTCTGTGAGATAAATTTACAGAACACTAAGCAGTTTCTCAGAAAGCTTCTTTCCAGATTTCATCTGAGGATATTTCCTTTTTCACGATAGACCTCTATGGGCTTCCAAATATCACTTTGCCAATTCCACAAGAACTGTCTTAGCGAAAGTCTCCTTGAGTGGAAAGCTGTAACTCTGTGAGTTGATTTCACAGAACACAAAGAAGTTTCTCAGAAAGCTTCTTTCTCTTTGTTATGGGAGGATATTTCCTTTGGCCCTATAGTCCTCAAAGGGATCCGAAATTTCTGTTCTCAGATTCCACAGAAATAAGGCTAGCAAAAAGATCCACGAAATACAGATGTAACTCTGTGAGATGAATTAACAGAACACTAAGCAGTTTCTCAGAAAGCTTCTTTCCAGATTTCATCTGAGGATATTTCCTTTTTCACCATAGCCCTCTATGGGCTTCCAAATATCACTTTGCCAATTCCACAAGAACTGTCTTAGCGAAAGGCTTCTTGAGGGGAAAGCTGTAACTCTGTGAGATGATTTCACAGAACCCAAAGTAGTTTCTCAGAAAGCTTCTTTCTCTTTGTTATCAGAGGATATTTCCTTTGGACCTATAGTCTTCAAAGGGATCCGAAATATCTGTTCTCAGATTCCACAGAAATAAGGCTAGCAAAGAGATCCACGAAATACAGATGTAACTCTGTGAGATGAATTAACAGAACACTAAGCAGTTTCTCAGAAAGCTTCTTTCCAGATTTCATCTGAGGATATTTCCTTTTTCACCATAGCCCTCTATGGGCTTCCAAATATCACTTTGCCAATTCCACAAGAACTGTCTTAGCGAAAGGCTTCTTGAGGGGAAAGCTGTAACTCTGTGAGTTGATTTCACAGAACACAAAGAAGTTTCTCAGAAAGCTTCTTTCTCTTTGTTATCGGAGGATATTTCCTTTGGCCCTATAGTCTCCAAAGGGATCCGAAATATCTGTTCTCAGATTCCACAGAAATAAGGCTAGCAAAGAGATCCAAGAAATACAGATGTAACTCTGTGAGATGAACTAACAGAACACTAAGCCGTTTCTCAGAAAGCTTCTTTCCAGATTTCCTCTGAGGATATTTCCTTTTTCACCATAGCCCTCTATGGGCTTCCAAATATCACTTTGCCAATTCCATAAGAACTGTCTTAGCGAAAGGCTTCTTGAGGGGAAAGCTGTAACTCTGTGAGACGATTTCACAGAACACAAAGAAGTTTCTCAGAAAGCTTCTTTCTCTTTGTTATCGGAGGATATTTCCTTTGGCCCTATAGTCTCCAAAGGGATCCGAAATATCTGTTCTCAGATTCCACAGAAATAAGGCTAGCAAAGAGATCCACGAAATACAGATGTAACTCTGTGAGATGAACTAACAGAACACTAAGCAGTTTCTCAGAAAGCTTCTTTCCAGATTTCAACTGAGGATATTTCCTTTTCACCATCGCCCTCTATGGGCTTCCAAATATCACTTTGCCAATTCCACAAGAACTGTCTTAGCGAAAGGCTTCTCGAGGGGAAAGCTGTAACTCTGTGAGATGATTCCACAGAACACAAAGAAGTTTCTCAGAAAGCTTCTTTCTCTTTGTTATCGGAGGATATTTCCTTTGGCCCTATAGTCTTCAAAGGGATCCGAAATATCTGTTCTCAGATTCCACAGAAATAAGGCTAGCAAAGAGATCCACGAAATACAGATGTAACTCTGTGAGATGAACTAACAGAACACTAAGCCGTTTCTCAGAAAGCTTCTTTCCAGATTTCATCTGAGGATATTTCGTTTTTCACCATCGCCCTCTATGGGCTTCCAAATATCACTTTGCCAATTCGACAAGAACTGTCTTAGCGAAAGGCTTCCAAGGGTAAATCTGTAACTCTGTGAAAGGATTTCACAGAACCCAAAGAAGTTTCTCAAAAAGCTTCTTTCTCTTTCTTATCGGAGGATATTTCCTTTGGCCACTATAGTCTCCAAAGGGATCGGAAATATCTATTCTCAGATTCCACAGAAATAAGGCTAGCAAAGAGATCCACGAAATACAGATGTAACTCTGTGAGATGAATTAACAGAATACTAAGCAGTTTCTGAGAAAACTTCTTTCCAGATTTCCTCTGAGGATATTTCCTTTTTCACCGTAGCCCTCTATGGGCTTCCAATTATCACTTTGCCAATTCCACAAGAACTGTCTTAGCGAAAGGCTTCTTGAGGGGAAAGCTGTAACTCTGTGAGATGATTTCACAGAACACAAAGAAGTTTCTCAGAAAGCTTCTTTCTCTTTGTTATCGGAGGATATTTCCTTTGGCCCTATAGTCTTCCAAGGGATCCGAAATATCTGTTCTCAGATTATACAGAAATAAGGCTAGCAAAGAGATCCACGAAATACAGATGTAACTCTGTTAGATAAACTAACAGAACACTAAGCAGTTTCTCAGAAAGCTTCTTTCAAGATTTCCTCTGAGGATATTTCCTTTTTCACGATAGACCTCTATGGGCTTCCAAATATCACTTTGCCAATTCCACAAGAACTGTCTTAGCGAAAGGCTTCTTGAGGGGAAAGCTGTAACTCTGTGAGTTGATTTCACAGAACACAAAGAAGTTCCTCAGAAAGCTTCTTCATCTTTGTTATGGGAGGATATTTGCTTTGGCCCTATAGTCCTCTAAGGGATCCGAAATTTATGTTCTCAGATTCCACAGAAATAAGGCTAGCAAAAAGATCCACGAAATACAGATGTAACTCTGTGAGATGAATTAACAGAACAGTAAGCAGTTTCTCAGAAAGCTTCTTTCCAGATTTCATCTGAGGATATTTCCATTTTCAACATAGCCCTCTATGGGCTTCAAAATATCACTTTGCCAATTCCACAAGAACTGTCTTAGCGAAAGGCTTCTTGAGGGGAAAGCTGTAACTCTGTGAGATGATTTCACAGAACACAAAGAAGTTTCTCAGAAAGCTTCTTTCTCTTTGTTATCGGAGGATATTTCCTTTGGCCCTATAGTCTCCCAAGGGATCCGAAATATCTGTTCTCAGATTCCACAGAAATAAGGCTAGCAAAGAGATCCACGAAATACAGATGTAACTCTGTGAGATGAACTAACAGAACACTAAGCCGTTTCTCAGAAAGCTTCTTTCCAGATTTCCTCTGAGGATATTTCCTTTTTCACGATAGACCTCTATGGGCTTCCAATTATCACTTTGCCAATTCCACAAGAACTGTCTTAGCGAAAGGCTTCTTGAGGGGAAAGCCGTAACTCTGTGAGTTGATTTCACAGAACACAAAGAAGTTTCTCAGAAAGCTTCTTTCTCTTTGTTATGGGAGGATATTTCCTTTGGCCCTGTAGTCCTCAAAGAGATCCGAAATTTCTGTTCTCAGATTCCACAGAAATAAGGCTAACAAAGAGATCCACGAAATACAGATGTATCTCTGTGAGATGAATTAACAGAACACTAAGCCATTTCTCAGAAAGCTTCTTTCCAGATTTCATCTGAGGATATTTCCTTTTTCAGCATAGCCCTCTATGGGCTTCCAAATATCACTTTGCCAATTACACAAGAACTGTCTTAGCAAAAGGCTTCTTGAGGGGAAAGCTGTAACTCTATGAGATGATTTCACAGAACCCAAAGAAGATTCTCAAAAAGCTTCTTTCTATTTGTTATCGGAAGATATTTCCTTTGGCCCTATTGTCTCCAAAGGGATCGGAAATATCTGTTCTCAGATTCCACAGAAATAAGGCTAGCAAAGAGATCCACTTAATACAGATGTAACTCTGTGAGATGAATTAACAGAACACTACGCAGTTTCTCAGAAAGCTTCTTTCCAGATTTCCTCTGAGGCTATTTCCTTTTTCACCATAGCCCTCTATGGGCTTCCAAATATCACTTTGCCAATTCCACAAGAATTGTCTTAGCGAAAGGCTTCTTGAGGGAAAAGTTGTAACTCTGTGAGTTGATTTCACAGAACACAAAGAAGATTCTCAGAAAGCTTCTTTCTCTTTATTATCGGAGGATATTTCCTTTGGCCCTATAGTCTTCAAAGGGATCCGAAATATCTGTTCTCAGATTCCACAGAAATAAGCTAGCAAAGAGATCCACGAAATACAGATGTAACTCTGTGAGATGAACTAACAGAACACTAAGCCGCTTCTCAGAAAGCTTCTTTCCAGATTTCATCTGAGGATATTTCCTTTTTCACCGTAACCCTCTATGGGCTTCCAAATATCACTTTGCCAATTCGACAAAAACTGTCTTAGCGAAAGGCTTCCAAGGGGAAATCTGTAACTCTGTGAGATGATTTCAC
This sequence comes from Macaca nemestrina, assembly GCF_043159975.1. Taxonomy (NCBI): domain Eukaryota; kingdom Metazoa; phylum Chordata; class Mammalia; order Primates; family Cercopithecidae; genus Macaca; species Macaca nemestrina. The sequence goes on along the minus strand of NC_092131.1, from coordinate 111,857,379 downwards.
AGAACCCAAAGAAGTTTCTCAAAAAGCTTCTTTCTCTTTCTTATCGGGGGATATTTCCTTTGGCCCTATAGTGTTCAAAGGGATCCGAAATATCTGTTCTCAGATTCCACAGAAATAAGGCTAGCAAAGAGATCCACGAAATACAGATGTAACTCTGTGAGATGAATTAACAGAACTCTAAGCAGTTTCTGAGAAAACTTCTTTCCAGATTTCCTCTGAGGATATTTCCTTTTTCAACGTAGCCCTCTATGGGCTTCCAAATATCACTTTGCCAATTCCACAAGGACTGTCTTAGCGAAAGGCTTCTTGAGGGGAAAGCTGTAACTCTGTGAGTTGATTTCACAGAACACAAAGAAGTTTCTCAAAAAGCTTCTTTCTCTTTGTTATCGGAGGATATTTCCTTTGGCCCTATAGTCTTCATAAGGATCCGAAATATCTGTTCTCAGATTCCACAGAAATAAGGCTAGCAAAGAGATCCACGAAATACAGATGTAACTCTGTGAGATAAATTAACAGAACACTAAGCAGTTTCTCAGAAAGCTTCTTTCCAGATTTCATCTGAGGATATTTCCTTTTTCACGATAGACCTCTATAGGCTTCCAAATATCACTTTGCCAATTCCACAAGAACTGTCTTAGCGAAAGTCTCCTTGAGGGGAAAGCTGTAACTCTGTGAGTTGATTTCACAGAACACAAAGAAGTTTCTCAGAAAGCTTCTTTCTCTTTGTTATGGGAGGATATTTCCTTTGGCCCTATAGTCCTCAAAGGGATCCGAAAATTCTGTTCTCAGATTCCACAGAAATAAGGCTAGCAAAGAGATCCACGAAATATAGATGTAACTCTGTGAGATGAATTAACAGAACACTAAGCAGTTTCTCAGAAAGCTTCTTTCCAGATTTCCTCTGAGGATATTTCCTTTTTCACCATAGCCCTCTATGGGCTTCCAAATATCACTTTGCCAATTCCAAAGGAACTGTTTTAGCGAAAGGCTTCTTGAGGGGAAAGCTGTAACTCTGTGAGTTGATTTCACAGAACACAAAGAAGTTTCTCAGAAAGCTTCTTTCTCTTTGTTATGGGAGGATATTTCCTTTGGCCCTATAGTCCTCAAAGGGATCCGAAATTTCTGTTCTCAGATTCCACAGAAATAAGGCTAGCAAAGAGATCCACGAAATACAGATGTAACTCTGTGAGATGAATTAACAGAACACTAAGCACTTTCTCAGAAAGCTTCTTTCCAGATTTCATCTGAGGATATTTCCTTTTTCACCATAGCCCTCTATGGGCTTGCAAATATCATTTTGCCAATTCCACAAGAACTGTCTTAGCGAAAGGATTCTTGAGGGGTAAGCTGTAACTCTGTGAGATGATTTCACAGAACACAAAGAAGTTTCTCAAAAAGCTTCTTTCTTTTTGTTATCGGAGGATATTTCCTTTGGCCCTATAGTCTCCAAAGGGATCCGAAATATCTGTTCTCAGATTCCACAGAAATAAGGCTAGCAAAGAGATCCACGAAATACAGATGTAACTCTGTGAGATGAATTAATAGAACATTAAGCAGTTTCTCAGAAAGCTTCTTTCCAGATTTCATCTGAGGATATTTCCTTTTTCACCATAGCCCTCTATGGGCTTCCAAATATCACTTTGCCATTTCCACAAGAACTGTCTTAGCGAAAGGCTTCTTGAGGGGAAAGCTGTAACTCTGTGTGATGAGATCACAGAACACAAAGAAGTTTCTCAAAAAGCTTCTTTCTCTTTGTTATCGGAGGATATTTCCTTTGCCCCTATTGTCTCCAAAGGGATCCGAAATATCTGTTCTCCGATTCCACAGAAATAAGGCTAGCAAAGAGATCCACGAAATACAGATGTAACTCTGTGAGATGAATTAATAGAACATTAAGCAGTTTCTCAGAAAGCTTCTTTCCAGATTTCCTCTGAGGATATTTCCTTTTTCACCATAGCCCTCTATGGGCTTCCAAATATCACTTTGCCAATTCCACAAGAACTGTCTTAGCGAAAGGCTTATTGAGGGGAAAGCTGTAACTCTGTGAGATGATTTCAAGGAACACAAAGAAGTTTCTCAAAAAGCTTCTTTCTCTTAGTTAGCGGAGGATATTTCCTTTGGCCCTATAATCTTCAAAGGGATCCGAAATATCTGTCTCAGATTCCACAGAAATAAGGCTAGCAAAGAGATCCACGAAATACAGATGTAACTCTGTGAGATGAATTAACAGAACACTAAGCAGTTTCTCAGAAAGCTTCTTTTCAGATTTCATCTGAGGATATTTCCTTTTTCACCATAGCCCTCTATGGGCTTCCAAATATCACTTTGCCAATTCCACAAGAACTGTCTTAGCGAAAGGCTTCTTGACGGGAAAGCTGTAACTCTGTGAGATGATTTCACAGAACCCAAAGAAGTTTGTCAAAAAGCTTCTTTCTCTTTGTTATCGGAGGATATTTCCTTTGGGCCTATAGTCTCCAAAGGGATCCGAAATGTGTGTTCTCAGATTCCACAGAAATAAGGCTAGCAAAGAGATCCACGAAATACAGATGTAACTCGGTGAGATAAATAAACAGAACACTAAGCAGTTTCTCAGAAAGCTTCTTTCCAGATTTCATCTGAGGATATTTCCTTTTTCACCATAGCCCTCTATGGGCTTCCAAATATCACTTTGCCAATTCCACAAGAACTGTCTTAGCGAAAGGCTTCTTGAGGGAAAAGTTGTAACTCTGTGAGTTGATTTCACAGAACACAAAGAAGATTCTCAGAAAGCTTCTTTCTCTTTATTATCGGAGGATATTTCCTTTGGCCCTATAGTACCCAAAGGGATCCGAAATATCTGTTCTCAGATTCCACAGAAATAAGGCTAGCAAAGAGATCCACGAAATACAGATGCAACTCTGTGAGATGAATTAACAGAACACTAAGCAGTTTCTCAGAAAGCTTCTTTCCAGATTTCATCTGAGGATATTTCCTTTTTCACCATAGCCCTCTATGGGCTTCCAAATATCACTTTGCCAATTCCACAAGAACTGTCTTAGCGAAAGGCTTCTTGAGGGGAAAGCTGTAACTCTGTGAGATGATTTCACAGAACCCAAAGTAGTTTCTCAGAAAGCTTCTTTCTCTTTGTTATCGGAGGATATTTCCTTTGGACCTATAGTCTTCAAAGGGATCCGAAATATCTGTTCTCAGATTCCACAGAAATAAGGCTAGCAAAGAGATCCACGAAATACAGATGTAACTCTGTGAGATGAATTAACAGAACACTAAGCAGTTTCTCAGAAAGCTTCTTTCCAGATTTTATCTGAGGATATTTCCTTTTTCACCATAGCCCTCTATGGGCTTCCAAATATCACTTTGCCAATTCCACAAGAACTGTCTTAGCGATAGGCTTCTTGAGGGGAAAGCTGTAACTCTGTGAGTTGATTTCACAGAACACAAAGAAGTTTCTCAGAAAGCTTCTTTCTCTTTGTTATCGGAGGATATTTCCTTTGGCCCTATAGTCTCCAAAGGGATCCGAAATATCTGTTCTCAGATTCCACAGAAATAAGGCTAGCAAAGAGATCCACGAAATACAGATGTAACTCTGTGAGATGAACTAACAGAACACTAAGCCGTTTCTCAGATAGCTTCTTTCCAGATTTCCTCTGAGGATATTTCCTTTTTCACCATAGCCCTCTATGGGCTTCCAAATATCACTTTGCCAATTCCATAAGAACTGTCTTAGCGAAAGGCTTCTTGAGGGGAAAGCTGTAACTCTGTGAGACGATTTCACAGAACACAAAGAAGTTTCTCAGAAAGCTTCTTTCTCTTTGTTATCGGAGGATATTTCCTTTGGCCCTATGGTCTCCAAAGGGATCCGAAATATCTGTTCTCAGATTCCACAGAAATAAGGCTAGCAAAGAGATCCACGAAATACAGATGTAACTCTGTGAGATGAACTAACAGAACACTAAGCAGTTTCTCAGAAAGCTTCTTTCCAGATTTCATCTGAGGATATTTCCTTTTCACCATCGCCCTCTATGGGCTTCCAAATATCACTTTGCCAATTCCACAAGAACTGTCTTAGCGAAAGGCTTCTCGAGGGGAAAGCTGTAACTCTTTGAGATGATTCCACAGAACACAAAGAAGTTTCTCAGAAAGCTTCTTTCTCTTTGTTATCGGAGGATATTTCCTTTGGCCCTATAGTCTTCAAAGGGATCCGAAATATCTGTTCTCAGATTCCACAGAAATAAGGCTAGCAAAGAGATCCACGAAATACAGATGTAACTCTGTGAGATGAACTAACAGAACACTAAGCCGTTTCTCAGAAAGCTTCTTTCCAGATTTCATCTGAGGATATTTCGTTTTTCACCATCGCCCTCTATGGGCTTCCAAATATCACTTTGCCAATTCGACAAGAACTGTCGTAGCGAAAGGCTTCCAAGGGGAAATCTGTAACTCTGTGAAATGATTTCACAGAACCCAAAGAAGTTTCTCAAAAAGCTTCTTTCTCTTTCTTATCGGGGGATATTTCCTTTGGCCCTATAGTGTTCAAAGGGATCCGAAATATCTGTTCTCAGATTCCACAGAAATAAGGCTAGCAAAGAGATCCACGAAATACAGATGTAACTCTGTGAGATGAATTAACAGAACTCTAAGCAGTTTCTGAGAAAACTTCTTTCCAGATTTCCTCTGAGGATATTTCCTTTTTCAACGTAGCCCTCTATGGGCTTCCAAATATCACTTTGCCAATTCCACAAGGACTGTCTTAGCGAAAGGCTTCTTGAGGGGAAAGCTGTAACTCTGTGAGTTGATTTCACAGAACACAAAGAAGTTTCTCAAAAAGCTTCTTTCTCTTTGTTATCGGAGGATATTTCCTTTGGCCCTATAGTCTTCATAAGGATCCGAAATATCTGTTCTCAGATTCCACAGAAATAAGGCTAGCAAAGAGATCCACGAAATACAGATGTAACTCTGTGAGATAAATTAACAGAACACTAAGCAGTTTCTCAGAAAGCTTCTTTCCAGATTTCATCTGAGGATATTTCCTTTTTCACGATAGACCTCTATAGGCTTCCAAATATCACTTTGCCAATTCCACAAGAACTGTCTTAGCGAAAGTCTCCTTGAGGGGAAAGCTGTAACTCTGTGAGTTGATTTCACAGAACACAAAGAAGTTTCTCAGAAAGCTTCTTTCTCTTTGTTATGGGAGGATATTTCCTTTGGCCCTATAGTCCTCAAAGGGATCCGAAAATTCTGTTCTCAGATTCCACAGAAATAAGGCTAGCAAAGAGATCCACGAAATATAGATGTAACTCTGTGAGATGAATTAACAGAACACTAAGCAGTTTCTCAGAAAGCTTCTTTCCAGATTTCCTCTGAGGATATTTCCTTTTTCACCATAGCCCTCTATGGGCTTCCAAATATCACTTTGCCAATTCCAAAGGAACTGTTTTAGCGAAAGGCTTCTTGAGGGGAAAGCTGTAACTCTGTGAGTTGATTTCACAGAACACAAAGAAGTTTCTCAGAAAGCTTCTTTCTCTTTGTTATGGGAGGATATTTCCTTTGGCCCTATAGTCCTCAAAGGGATCCGAAATTTCTGTTCTCAGATTCCACAGAAATAAGGTTAGCAAAGAGATCCACGAAATACAGATGTAACTCTGTGAGATGAATTAACAGAACACTAAGCACTTTCTCAGAAAGCTTCTTTCCAGATTTCATCTGAGGATATTTCCTTTTTCACCATAGCCCTCTATGGGCTTCCAAATATCATTTTGCCAATTCCACAAGAACTGTCTTAGCGAAAGGCTTCTTGAGGGAAAAGTTGTAACTCTGTGAGTTGATTTCACAGAACACAAAGAAGATTCTCAGAAAGCTTCTTTCTCTTTATTATCGGAGGATATTTCCTTTGGCCCTATAGTACCCAAAGGGATCCGAAATATCTGTTCTCAGATTCCACAGAAATAAGGCTAGCAAAGAGATCCACGAAATACAGATGCAACTCTGTGAGATGAATTAACAGAACACTAAGCAGTTTCTCAGAAAGCTTCTTTCCAGATTTCATCTGAGGATATTTACTTTTTCACCATAGCCCTCTATGGGCTTCCAAATATCACTTTGCCAATTCCACAAGAACTGTCTTAGCGAAAGGCTTCTTGAGGGGAAAGCTGTAACTCTGTGAGATGATTTCACAGAACCCAAAGTAGTTTCTCAGAAAGCTTCTTTCTCTTTGTTATCGGAGGATATTTCCTTTGGACCTATAGTCTTCAAAGGGATCCGAAATATCTGTTCTCAGATTCCACAGAAATAAGGCTAGCAAAGAGATCCACGAAATACAGATGTAACTCTGTGAGATGAATTAACAGAACACTAAGCAGTTTCTCAGAAAGCTTCTTTCCAGATTTTATCTGAGGATATTTCCTTTTTCACCATAGCCCTCTATGGGCTTCCAAATATCACTTTGCCAATTCCACAAGAACTGTCTTAGCGATAGGCTTCTTGAGGGGAAAGCTGTAACTCTGTGAGTTGATTTCACAGAACACAAAGAAGTTTCTCAGAAAGCTTCTTTCTCTTTGTTATCGGAGGATATTTCCTTTGGCCCTATAGTCTCCAAAGGGATCCGAAATATCTGTTCTCAGATTCCACAGAAATAAGGCTAGCAAAGAGATCCACGAAATACAGATGTAACTCTGTGAGATGAACTAACAGAACACTAAGCCGTTTCTCAGATAGCTTCTTTCCAGATTTCCTCTGAGGATATTTCCTTTTTCACCATAGCCCTCTATGGGCTTCCAAATATCACTTTGCCAATTCCATAAGAACTGTCTTAGCGAAAGGCTTCTTGAGGGGAAAGCTGTAACTCTGTGAGACGATTTCACAGAACACAAAGAAGTTTCTCAGAAAGCTTCTTTCTCTTTGTTATCGGAGGATATTTCCTTTGGCCCTATGGTCTCCAAAGGGATCCGAAATATCTGTTCTCAGATTCCACAGAAATAAGGCTAGCAAAGAGATCCACGAAATACAGATGTAACTCTGTGAGATGAACTAACAGAACACTAAGCAGTTTCTCAGAAAGCTTCTTTCCAGATTTCATCTGAGGATATTTCCTTTTCACCATCGCCCTCTATGGGCTTCCAAATATCACTTTGCCAATTCCACAAGAACTGTCTTAGCGAAAGGCTTCTCGAGGGGAAAGCTGTAACTCTTTGAGATGATTCCACAGAACACAAAGAAGTTTCTCAGAAAGCTTCTTTCTCTTTGTTATCGGAGGATATTTCCTTTGGCCCTATAGTCTTCAAAGGGATCCGAAATATCTGTTCTCAGATTCCACAGAAATAAGGCTAGCAAAGAGATCCACGAAATACAGATGTAACTCTGTGAGATGAACTAACAGAACACTAAGCCGTTTCTCAGAAAGCTTCTTTCCAGATTTCATCTGAGGATATTTCGTTTTTCACCATCGCCCTCTATGGGCTTCCAAATATCACTTTGCCAATTCGACAAGAACTGTCGTAGCGAAAGGCTTCCAAGGGGAAATCTGTAACTCTGTGAAATGATTTCACAGAACCCAAAGAAGTTTCTCAAAAAGCTTCTTTCTCTTTCTTATCGGAGGATATTTCCTTTGGCCCTATAGTCTCCAAAGGGATCGGAAATATCTGTTCTCAGATTCCACAGAAATAAAGCCAGCAAAGAGATCCACGAAATACAGATGTAACTCTGTGAGATGAATTAACAGAATACTAAGCAGTTTCTGAGAAAACTTCTTTCCAGATTTCCTCTGAGGATATTTCCTGTTTCACCGTAGCCCTCTATGGGCTTCCAAATATCACTTTGCCAATTCCACAAGAACTGTCTTAGCGAAAGGCTTCTTGAGGGGAAAGCTGTAACTCTGTGAGATGATTTCACAGAACACAAAGAAGTTTCTCAGAAAGCTTCTTTCTCTTTGTTATCGGAGGATATTTCCTTTGGCCCTATAGTCTTCCAAGGGATCCGAAATATCTGTTCTCAGATTATACAGAAATAAGGCTAGCAAAGAGATCCACGAAATACAGATGTAACTCTGTTAGATAAATTAACAGAACACTAAGCAGTTTCTCAGAAAGCTTCTTTCAAGATTTCCTCTGAGGATATTTCCTTTTTCACGATAGACCTCTATGGGCTTCCAAATATCACTTTGCCAATTCCACAAGAACTGTCTTAGCGAAAGGCTTCTTGAGGGGAAAGCTGTAACTCTGTGAGTTGATTTCACAGAACACAAAGAAGTTCCTCAGAAAGCTTCTTCATCTTTGTTATGGGAGGATATTTGCTTTGGCCCTATAGTCCTCAGAGGGATCCGAAATTTCTGTTCTCAGATTCCACAGAAATAAGGCTAGCAAAAAGATCCACGAAATACAGATGTAACTCTGTGAGATGAATTAACAGAACACTAAGCAGTTTCTCAGAAAGCTTCTTTCCAGATTTCATCTGAGGATATTTCCTTTTTCACCATAGCCCTCTATGGGCTTCCAAATATCACTTTGCCAATTCCACAAGAACTGTCTTAGCGAAAGGCTTCTTGACGGGAAAGCTGTAACTCTGTGAGATGATTTCACAGAACCCAAAGAAGTTTGTCAAAAAGCTTCTTTCTCTTTGTTATCGGAGGATATTTCCTTTGGGCCTATAGTCTCCAAAGGGATCCGAAATGTGTGTTCTCAGATTCCACAGAAATAAGGCTAGCAAAGAGATCCACGAAATACAGATGTAACTCGTTGAGATAAATAAACAGAACACTAAGCAGTTTCTCAGAAAGCTTCTTTCCAGATTTCATCTGAGGATATTTCCTTTTTCACCATAGCCCTCTATGGGCTTCCAAATATCACTTTGCCAATTCCACAAGAACTGTCTTAGCGAAAGGCTTCTTGAGGGAAAAGTTGTAACTCTGTGAGTTGATTTCACAGAACACAAAGAAGATTCTCAGAAAGCTTCTTTCTCTTTATTATCGGAGGATATTTCCTTTGGCCCTATAGTACCCAAAGGGATCCGAAATATCTGTTCTCAGATTCCACAGAAATAAGGCTAGCAAAGAGATCCACGAAATACAGATGCAACTCTGTGAGATGAATTAACAGAACACTAAGCAGTTTCTCAGAAAGCTTCTTTCCAGATTTCATCTGAGGATATTTACTTTTTCACCATAGCCCTCTATGGGCTTCCAAATATCACTTTGCCAATTCCACAAGAACTGTCTTAGCGAAAGGCTTCTTGAGGGGAAAGCTGTAACTCTGTGAGATGATTTCACAGAACCCAAAGTAGTTTCTCAGAAAGCTTCTTTCTCTTTGTTATCGGAGGATATTTCCTTTGGACCTATAGTCTTCAAAGGGATCCGAAATATCTGTTCTCAGATTCCACAGAAATAAGGCTAGCAAAGAGATCCACGAAATACAGATGTAACTCTGTGAGATGAATTAACAGAACACTAAGCAGTTTCTCAGAAAGCTTCTTTCCAGATTTTATCTGAGGATATTTCCTTTTTCACCATAGCCCTCTATGGGCTTCCAAATATCACTTTGCCAATTCCACAAGAACTGTCTTAGCGATAGGCTTCTTGAGGGGAAAGCTGTAACTCTGTGAGTTGATTTCACAGAACACAAAGAAGTTTCTCAGAAAGCTTCTTTCTCTTTGTTATCGGAGGATATTTCCTTTGGCCCTATAGTCTCCAAAGGGATCCGAAATATCTGTTCTCAGATTCCACAGAAATAAGGCTAGCAAAGAGATCCACGAAATACAGATGTAACTCTGTGAGATGAACTAACAGAACACTAAGCCGTTTCTCAGATAGCTTCTTTCCAGATTTCCTCTGAGGATATTTCCTTTTTCACCATAGCCCTCTATGGGCTTCCAAATATCACTTTGCCAATTCCATAAGAACTGTCTTAGCGAAAGGCTTCTTGAGGGGAAAGCTGTAACTCTGTGAGACGATTTCACAGAACACAAAGAAGTTTCTCAGAAAGCTTCTTTCTCTTTGTTATCGGAGGATATTTCCTTTGGCCCTATGGTCTCCAAAGGGATCCGAAATATCTGTTCTCAGATTCCACAGAAATAAGGCTAGCAAAGAGATCCACGAAATACAGATGTAACTCTGTGAGATGAACTAACAGAACACTAAGCAGTTTCTCAGAAAGCTTCTTTCCAGATTTCATCTGAGGATATTTCCTTTTCACCATCGCCCTCTATGGGCTTCCAAATATCACTTTGCCAATTCCACAAGAACTGTCTTAGCGAAAGGCTTCTCGAGGGGAAAGCTGTAACTCTTTGAGATGATTCCACAGAACACAAAGAAGTTTCTCAGAAAGCTTCTTTCTCTTTGTTATCGGAGGATATTTCCTTTGGCCCTATAGTCTTCAAAGGGATCCGAAATATCTGTTCTCAGATTCCACAGAAATAAGGCTAGCAAAGAGATCCACGAAATACAGATGTAACTCTGTGAGATGAACTAACAGAACACTAAGCCGTTTCTCAGAAAGCTTCTTTCCAGATTTCATCTGAGGATATTTCGTTTTTCACCATCGCCCTCTATGGGCTTCCAAATATCACTTTGCCAATTCGACAAGAACTGTCGTAGCGAAAGGCTTCCAAGGGGAAATCTGTAACTCTGTGAAATGATTTCACAGAACCCAAAGAAGTTTCTCAAAAAGCTTCTTTCTCTTTCTTATCGGAGGATATTTCCTTTGGCCCTATAGTCTCCAAAGGGATCGGAAATATCTGTTCTCAGATTCCACAGAAATAAAGCCAGCAAAGAGATCCACGAAATACAGATGTAACTCTGTGAGATGAATTAACAGAATACTAAGCAGTTTCTGAGAAAACTTCTTTCCAGATTTCCTCTGAGGATATTTCCTGTTTCACCGTAGCCCTCTATGGGCTTCCAAATATCACTTTGCCAATTCCACAAGAACTGTCTTAGCGAAAGGCTTCTTGAGGGGAAAGCTGTAACTCTGTGAGATGATTTCACAGAACACAAAGAAGTTTCTCAGAAAGCTTCTTTCTCTTTGTTATCGGAGGATATTTCCTTTGGCCCTATAGTCTTCCAAGGGATCCGAAATATCTGTTCTCAGATTATACAGAAATAAGGCTAGCAAAGAGATCCACGAAATACAGATGTAACTCTGTTAGATAAATTAACAGAACACTAAGCAGTTTCTCAGAAAGCTTCTTTCAAGATTTCCTCTGAGGATATTTCCTTTTTCACGATAGACCTCTATGGGCTTCCAAATATCACTTTGCCAATTCCACAAGAACTGTCTTAGCGAAAGGCTTCTTGAGGGGAAAGCTGTAACTCTGTGAGTTGATTTCACAGAACACAAAGAAGTTCCTCAGAAAGCTTCTTCATCTTTGTTATGGGAGGATATTTGCTTTGGCCCTATAGTCCTCAGAGGGATCCGAAATTTCTGTTCTCAGATTCCACAGAAATAAGGCTAGCAAAAAGATCCACGAAATACAGATGTAACTCTGTGAGATGAATTAACAGAACACTAAGCAGTTTCTCAGAAAGCTTCTTTCCAGATTTCATCTGAGGATATTTCCTTTTTCACCATAGCCCTCTATGGGCTTCCAAATATCACTTTGCCAATTCCACAAGAACTGTCTTAGCGAAAGGCTTCTTGACGGGAAAGCTGTAACTCTGTGAGATGATTTCACAGAACCCAAAGAAGTTTGTCAAAAAGCTTCTTTCTCTTTGTTATCGGAGGATATTTCCTTTGGGCCTATAGTCTCCAAAGGGATCCGAAATGTGTGTTCTCAGATTCCACAGAAATAAGGCTAGCAAAGAGATCCACGAAATACAGATGTAACTCGGTGAGATAAATAAACAGAACACTAAGCAGTTTCTCAGAAAGCTTCTTTCCAGATTTCATCTGAGGATATTTCCTTTTTCACCATAGCCCTCTATGGGCTTCCAAATATCACTTTGCCAATTCCACAAGAACTGTCTTAGCGAAAGGCTTCTTGAGGGAAAAGTTGTAACTCTGTGAGTTGATTTCACAGAACACAAAGAAGATTCTCAGAAAGCTTCTTTCTCTTTATTATCGGAGGATATTTCCTTTGGCCCTATAGTACCCAAAGGGATCCGAAATATCTGTTCTCAGATTCCACAGAAATAAGGCTAGCAAAGAGATCCACGAAATACAGATGCAACTCTGTGAGATGAATTAACAGAACACTAAGCAGTTTCTCAGAAAGCTTCTTTCTAGATTTCATCTGAGGATATTTCCTTTTTCACCATAGCCCTCTATGGGCTTCCAAATATCACTTTGCCAATTCCACAAGAACTGTCTTAGCGAAAGGCTTCTTGAGGGGAAAGCTGTAACTCTGTGAGATGATTTCACAGAACCCAAAGTAGTTTCTCAGAAAGCTTCTTTCTCTTTGTTATCGGAGGATATTTCCTTTGGACCTATAGTCTTCAAAGGGATCCGAAATATCTGTTCTCAGATTCCACAGAAATAAGGCTAGCAAAGAGATCCACGAAATACAGATGTAACTCTGTGAGATGAATTAACAGAACACTAAGCAGTTTCTCAGAAAGCTTCTTTCCAGATTTTATCTGAGGATATTTCCTTTTTCACCATAGCCCTCTATGGGCTTCCAAATATCACTTTGCCAATTCCACAAGAACTGTCTTAGCGATAGGCTTCTTGAGGGGAAAGCTGTAACTCTGTGAGTTGATTTCACAGAACACAAAGAAGTTTCTCAGAAAGCTTCTTTCTCTTTGTTATCGGAGGATATTTCCTTTGGCCCTATAGTCTCCAAAGGGATCCGAAATATCTGTTCTCAGATTCCACAGAAATAAGGCTAGCAAAGAGATCCACGAAATACAGATGTAACTCTGTGAGATGAACTAACAGAACACTAAGCCGTTTCTCAGATAGCTTCTTTCCAGATTTCCTCTGAGGATATTTCCTTTTTCACCATAGCCCTCTATGGGCTTCCAAATATCACTTTGCCAATTCCATAAGAACTGTCTTAGCGAAAGGCTTCTTGAGGGGAAAGCTGTAACTCTGTGAGACGATTTCACAGAACACAAAGAAGTTTCTCAGAAAGCTTCTTTCTCTTTGTTATCGGAGGATATTTCCTTTGGCCCTATGGTCTCCAAAGGGATCCGAAATATCTGTTCTCAGATTCCACAGAAATAAGGCTAGCAAAGAGATCCACGAAATACAGATGTAACTCTGTGAGATGAACTAACAGAACACTAAGCAGTTTCTCAGAAAGCTTCTTTCCAGATTTCATCTGAGGATATTTCCTTTTCACCATCGCCCTCTATGGGCTTCCAAATATCACTTTGCCAATTCCACAAGAACTGTCTTAGCGAAAGGCTTCTCGAGGGGAAAGCTGTAACTCTTTGAGATGATTCCACAGAACACAAAGAAGTTTCTCAGAAAGCTTCTTTCTCTTTGTTATCGGAGGATATTTCCTTTGGCCCTATAGTCTTCAAAGGGATCCGAAATATCTGTTCTCAGATTCCACAGAAATAAGGCTAGCAAAGAGATCCACGAAATACAGATGTAACTCTGTGAGATGAACTAACAGAACACTAAGCCGTTTCTCAGAAAGCTTCTTTCCAGATTTCATCTGAGGATATTTCGTTTTTCACCATCGCCCTCTATGGGCTTCCAAATATCACTTTGCCAATTCGACAAGAACTGTCGTAGCGAAAGGCTTCCAAGGGGAAGTCTGTAACTCTGTGAAATGATTTCACAGAACCCAAAGAAGTTTCTCAAAAAGCTTCTTTCTCTTTCTTATCGGAGGATATTTCCTTTGGCCCTATAGTCTCCAAAGGGATCGGAAATATCTGTTCTCAGATTCCACAGAAATAAAGCCAGCAAAGAGATCCACGAAATACAGATGTAACTCTGTGAGATGAATTAACAGAATACTAAGCAGTTTCTGAGAAAACTTCTTTCCAGATTTCCTCTGAGGATATTTCCTTTTTCACCGTAGCCCTCTATGGGCTTCCAAATATCACTTTGCCAATTCCACAAGAACTGTCTTAGCGAAAGGCTTCTTGAGGGGAAAGCTGTAACTCTGTGAGATGATTTCACAGAACACAAAGAAGTTTCTCAGAAAGCTTCTTTCTCTTTGTTATCGGAGGATATTTCCTTTGGCCCTATAGTCTTCCAAGGGATCCGAAATATCTGTTCTCAGATTATACAGAAATAAGGCTAGCAAAGAGATCCACGAAATACAGATGTAACTCTGTTAGATAAATTAACAGAACACTAAGCAGTTTCTCAGAAAGCTTCTTTCAAGATTTCCTCTGAGGATATTTCCTTTTTCACGATAGACCTCTATGGGCTTCCAAATATCACTTTGCCAATTCCACAAGAACTGTCTTAGCGAAAGGCTTCTTGAGGGGAAAGCTGTAACTCTGTGAGTTGATTTCACAGAACACAAAGAAGTTCCTCAGAAAGCTTCTTCATCTTTGTTATGGGAGGATATTTGCTTTGGCCCTATAGTCCTCAAAGGGATCCGAAATTTCTGTTCTCAGATTCCACAGAAATAAGGCTAGCAAAAAGATCCACGAAATACAGATGTAACTCTGTGAGATGAATTAACAGAACACTAAGCAGTTTCTCAGAAAGCTTCTTTCCAGATTTCCTCTGAGGATATTTCCTTTTTCACCATAGCCCTCTATGGGCTTCCAAATATCACTTTGCCAATTCCACAAGAACTGTCTTAGCGAAAGGCTTCTTGAGGGGAAAGCTGTAACTCTGTGAGATGATTTCACAGAACACAAAGAAGTTTCTCAGAAAGCTTCTTTCTCTTTGTTATCGGACGATATTTCCTTTGGCCCTATAGTCTCCAAAGGGATCCGAAATATCTGTTCTCAGATTCCACAGAAATAAGGCTAGCAAAGAGATCCACGAAATACAGATGTAACTCTGTGAGATGAACTAACAGAACACTAAGCCGTTTCTCAGAAAGCTTCTTTCCAGATTTCCTCTGAGGATATTTCCTTTTTCACGATAGACCTCTATGGGCTTCCAATTATCACTTTGCCAATTCCACAAGAACTGTCTTAGCGAAAGGCTTCTTGAGGGGAAAGCCGTAACTGTGTGAGTTGATTTCACAGAACACAAAGAAGTTTCTCAGAAAGCTTCTTTCTCTTTGTTATGGGAGGATATTTCCTTTGGCCCCATAGTCCTCAAAGGGATCCGAAATTTCTGTTCTCAGATTCCACAGAAATAAGGCTAGCAAAGAGATCCACGAAATACAGATGTAACTCTGTGAAATGAATTAACAGAACACTAAGCCGTTTCTCAGAAAGCTTCTTTCCAGATTTCATCTGAGGATATTTCCTTTTTCAGCATAGCCCTCTATGGGCTTCCAAATATCACTTTGCCAATTACACAAGAACTGTCTTAGCAAAAGGCTTCTTGAGGGGAAAGCTCTAACTCTGTGAGATGATTTCACAGAACCCAAAGAAGTTTCTAAAAAAGCTTCTTTCTCTTTGTTATCGGAGGATATTTCCTTTGGCCCTATAGTCTCCAAAGGGATCCGAAATATCTGTTCTCAGATTCCACAGAAATAAGGCTAGCAAAGAGATCCACTTAATACAGATGTAACTCTGTGAGATGAATTAACAGAACACTAAGCAGTTTCTCAGAAAGCTTCTTTCCAGATTTCCTCTGAGGCTATTTCCTTTTTCACCATAGCCCTCTATGGGCTTCCAAATATCACTTTGCCAATTCCACAAGAATTGTCTTAGCGAAAGGCTTCTTGAGGGAAAAGTTGTAACTCTGTGAGTTGATTTCACAGAACACAAAGAAGATTCTCAGAAAGCTTCTTTCTCTTTATTATCGGAGGATATTTCCTTTGGCCCTATAGTCCCCAAAGGGATCCGAAATATCTGTTCTCAGATTCCACAGAAATAAGGCTAGCAAAGAGATCCACGAAATACAGATGCAACTCTGTGAGACGAATTAACAGAACACTAAGCAGTTTCTCAGAAAGCTTCTTTCCAGATTTCATCTGAGGATATTTCCTTTTTCACCATAGCCCTCTATGGGCTTCCAAATATCACTTTGCCAATTCCACAAGAACTGTCTTAGCGAAAGGCTTCTTGAGGGGAAAGCTGTAACTCTGTGAGATGATTTCACAGAACCCAAAGTAGTTTCTCAGAAAGCTTCTTTCTCTTTGTTATCAGAGGATATTTCCTTTGGACCTATAGTCTTCAAAGGGATCCGAAATATCTGTTCTCAGATTCCACAGAAATAAGGCTAGCAAAGAGATCCACGAAATACAGATGTAACTCTGTGAGATGAATTAACAGAACACTAAGCAGTTTCTCAGAAAGCTTCTTTCCAGATTTCATCTGAGGATATTTCCTTTTTCACCATAGCCCTCTATGGGCTTCCAAATATCACTTTGCCAATTCCACAAGAACTGTCTTAGCGAAAGGCTTCTTGAGGGGAAAGCTGTAACTCTGTGAGTTGATTTCACAGAACACAAAGAAGTTTCTCAGAAAGCTTCTTTCTCTTTGTTATCGGAGGATATTTCCTTTGGCCCTATAGTCTCCAAAGGGATCCGAAATATCTGTTCTCAGATTCCACAGAAATAAGGCTAGCAAAGAGATCCACGAAATACAGATGTAACTCTGTGAGATGAACTAACAGAACACTAAGCAGTTTCTCAGAAAGCTTCTTTCCAGATTTCATCTGAGGATATTTCCTTTTCACCATCGCCCTCTATGGGCTTCCAAATATCACTTTGCCAATTCCACAAGAACTGTCTTAGCGAAAGGCTTCTCGAGGGGAAAGCTGTAACTCTGTGAGATGATTCCACAGAACACAAAGAAGTTTCTCAGAAAGCTTCTTTCTCTTTGTTATCGGAGGATATTTCCTTTGGCCCTATAGTCTTCAAAGGGATCCGAAATATCTGTTCTCAGATTCCACAGAAATAAGGCTAGCAAAGAGATCCACGAAATACAGATGTAACTCTGTGAGATGAACTAACAGAACACTAAGCCGTTTCTCAGAAAGCTTCTTTCCAGATTTCATCTGAGGATATTTCGTTTTTCACCATCGCCCTCTATGGGCTTCCAAATATCACTTTGCCAATTCGAAAAGAACTGTCTTAGCGAAAGGCTTCCAAGGGTAAATCTGAAACTCTGTGAAATGATTTCACAGAACCCAAAGAAGTTTCTCAAAAAGCTTCTTTCTCTTTCTTATCGGAGGATATTTCCTTTGGCCCTATAGTCTCCAAAGGGATCGGAAATATCTGTTCTCAGATTCCACAGAAATAAGGCTAGCAAAGAGATCCACGAAATACAGATGTAACTCTGTGAGATGAATTAACAGAATACTAAGCAGTTTCTGAGAAAACTTCTTTCCAGATTTCCTCTGAGGATATTTCCTTTTTCACCGTAGCCCTCTATGGGCTTCCAAATATCACTTTGCCAATTCCACAAGAACTGTCTTAGCTAAAGGCTTCTTGAGGGGAAAGCTGTAACTCTGTGAGATGATTTCACAGAACACAAAGAAGTTTCTCAGAAAGCTTCTTTCTCTTTGTTATCGGAGGATATTTCCTTTGGCCCTATAGTCTTCCAAGGGATCCGAAATATCTGTTCTCAGATTATACAGAAATAAGGCTAGCAAAGAGATCCACGAAATACAGATGTAACTCTGTTAGATAAACTAACGGAACACTAAGCAGTTTCTCAGAAAGCTTCTTTCAAGATTTCCTCTGAGGATATTTCCTTTTTCACGATAGACCTCTATGGGCTTCCAAATATCACTTTGCCAATTCCACAAGAACTGTCTTAGCGAAAGGCTTCTTGAGGGGAAAGCTGTAACTCTGTGAGTTGATTTCACAGAACACAAAGAAGTTCCTCAGAAAGCTTCTTCATCTTTGTTATGGGAGGATATTTGCTTTGGCCCTATATTCCTCAAAGGGATCCGAAATTTCTGTTCTCAGATTCCACAGAAATAAGGCTAGCAAAAAGATCCACGAAATACAGATGTAACTCTGTGAGATGAATTAACAGAACACTAAGCCATTTCTCAGAAAGCTTCTTTCCAAATTTCCTCTGAGGATATTTCCTTTTTCAGCATAGCCCTCTATGGGCTTCCAAATATCACTTTGCCAATTACACAAGAACTGTCTTAGCAAAAGGCTTCTTGAGGGGAAAGCTGTAACTCTGTGAGATGATTTCACAGAACCCAAAGAAGATTCTCAAAAAGCTTCTTTCTCTTTGTTATCGGAAGATATTTCCTTTGGCCCTATAGTCTCCAAAGCGATCCGAAATATCTGTTCTCAGATTCCACAGAAAGAAGGCTAGCAAAGAGATCCACTTAATACAGATGTAACTCTGTGAGATGAATTAACAGAACACTAAGCAGTTTCTCAGAAAGCTTCTTTCCAGATTTCCTCTGAGGCTATTTCCTTTTTCACCATAGCCCTCTATGGGCTTCCAAATATCACTTTGCCAATTCCACAAGAATTGTCTTAGCGAAAGGCTTCTTGAGGGAAAAGTTGTAACTCTGTGAGTTGATTTCACAGAACACAAAGAAGATTCTCAGAAAGCTTCTTTCTCTTTATTATCGGAGGATATTTCCTTTGGACCTATAGTCTTCAAAGGGATCCGAAATATCTGTTCTCAGATTCCACAGAAATAAGGCTAGCAAAGAGATCCACGAAATACAGATGTAACTCTGTGAGATGAACTAACAGAACACTAAGCCGCTTCTCAGAAAGCTTCTTTCCAGATTTCATCTGAGGATATTTCCTTTTTCACCCTAACCCTCTATGGGCTTCCAAATATCACTTTGCCAATTCGACAAAAACTGTCTTAGCGAAAGGTTTCCAAGGGGAAATCTGTAACTCTGTGAGATGATTTCACAGAACCCAAAGAAGTTTCTCAAAAAGCTTGTTTCTCTTTCTTATCGGGGGATATTTCCTTTGGCCCTATAGTGTTCAAAGTGATCCGAAATATCTGTTCTCAGATTCCACAGAAATAAGGCTAGCAAAGAGATCCACGAAATACAGATGTAACTCTGTGAGATGAATTAACAGAACTCTAAGCAGTTTCTGAGAAAACTTCTTTCCAGATTTCCTCTGAGGATATTTCCTTTTTCACCGTAGCCCTCTATGGGCTTCCAAATATCACTTTGCCAATTCCACAAGGACTGTCTTAGCGAAAGGCTTCTTGAGGGGAAAGCTGTAACTCTGTGAGTTGATTTCACAGAACACAAAGAAGTTTCTCAAAAAGCTTCTTTCTCTTTGTTATCGGAGGATATTTCCTTTGGCCCTATAGTCTTCATAAGGATCCGAAATATCTGTTCTCAGATTCCACAGAAATAAGGCTAGCAAAGAGATCCACGAAATACAGATGTAACTCTGTGAGATAAATTAACAGAACACTAAGCAGTTTCTCAGAAAGCTTCTTTCCAGATTTCATCTGAGGATATTTCCTTTTTCACGATAGACCTCTATGGGCTTCCAAATATCACTTTGCCAATTCCACAAGAACTGTCTTAGCGAAAGTCTCCTTGAGGGGAAAGCTGTAACTCTGTGAGTTGATTTCACAGAACACAAAGAAGTTTCTCAGAAAGCTTCTTTCTCTTTGTTATGGGAGGATATTTCCTTTGGCCCTATAGTCCTCAAAGGGATCCGAAAATTCTGTTCTCAGATTCCACAGAAATAAGGCTAGCAAAGAGATCCACGAAATATAGATGTAACTCTGTGAGATGAATTAACAGAACACTAAGCAGTTTCTCAGAAAGCTTCTTTCCAGATTTCCTCTGAGGATATTTCCTTTTTCACCATAGCCCTCTATGGGCTTCCAAATATCACTTTGCCAATTCCACAAGAACTGTCTTAGCGAAAGGCTTCTTGAGGGGAAAGCTGTAACTCTGTGAGTTGATTTCACAGAACACAAAGAAGTTTCTCAGAAAGCTTCTTTCTCTTTGTTATGGGAGGATATTTCCTTTGGCCCTATAGTCCTCAAAGGGATCCTAAATTTCTGTTCTCAGATTCCACAGAAATAAGGCTAGCAAAGAGATCCACGAAATACAGATGTAACTCTGTGAGATGAATTAATAGAACATTAAGCAGTTTCTCAGAAAGCTTCTTTCCAGATTTCCTCTGAGGATATTTCCTTTTTCACCATAGCCCTCTATGGGCTTCCAAATATCACTTTGCCAATTCCACAAGAACTGTCTTAGCGAAAGGCTTCTTGAGGGGATAGCTGTAACTCTGTGAGATGATTTCAAGGAACACAAAGAAGTTTCTCAAAAAGCTTCTTTCTCTTAGTTAGCGGAGGATATTTCCTTTGGCCCTATAGTCTTCAAAGGGATCCGAAATATCTGTTCTCAGATTCCACAGAAATAAGGCTAGCAAAGAGATCCACGAAATACAGATGTAACTCTGTGAGATGAATTAACAGAACACTAAGCAGTTTCTCAGAAAGCTTCCTTCCAGATTTCATCTGAGGATATTTCCTTTTTCACCATAGCCCTCTAAGGGCTTCCAAATATCACTTTGCCAATTCCACAAGAACTGTCTTAGCGAAAGGCTTCTTGACGGGAAAGCTGTAACTCTGTGAGATGATTTCACAGAACCCAAAGAAGTTTGTCAAAAAGCTTCTTTCTCTTTGTTATCGGAGGATATTTTCTTTGGCCCTATAGTCTCCAAAGGGATCCGAAATGTGTGTTCTCAGATTCCACAGAAATAAGGCTAGCAAAGAGATCCACGAAATACAGATGTAACTCGGTGAGATAAATAAACAGAACACTAAGCAGTTTCTCAGAAAGCTTCTTTCCAGATTTCATCTGAGGATATTTCCTTTTTCAACATAGCCCTCTATGGGCTTCCAAATATCACTTTGCCAATTCCACAAGAACTGTCTTAGCGAAAGGCTTCTTGAGGGAAAAGTTGTAACTCTGTGAGTTGATTTCACAGAACACAAAGAACTTTCTCAGAAAGCTTCTTTTTCTTTGTTATCGGAGGATATTTCCTTTGGCCCTATAGTCTTCAAAGGGATCCGAAATATCTGTTCTCAGATTCCACAGAAATAAGGCTAGCAAAGAGATCCACGAAATACAGATGTAACTCTGTGAGATGAATTAACAGAACACTAAGCAGTTTCTCAGAAAGCTTCTTTCCAGATTTCCTCTGAGGATATTTCCTTTTTCACCATCGCCCTCTATGGGCTTCCAAATATCACTTTGCCAATTCCACAAGAACTGTCTTAGCGAAAGGCTTCTCGAGGGGAAAGCTGTAACTCTTTGAGATGATTCCACAGAACACAAAGAAGTTTCTCAGAAAGCTTCTTTCTCTTTGTTATCAGAGGATATTTCCTTTGGCCCTATAGTCTTCAAAGGGATCCGAAATATCTGTTCTCAGATTCCACAGAAATAAGGCTAGCAAAGATATCCACGAAATACAGATGTAACTCTGTGAGATGAACTAACAGAACACTAAGCCGTTTCTCAGAAAGCTTCTTTCCAGATTTCATCTGAGGATATTTCGTTTTTCACCATCGCCCTCTATGGGCTTCCAAATATCACTTTGCCAATTCGACAAGAACTGTCGTAGCGAAAGGCTTCCAAGGGGAAATCTGTAACTCTGTGAAATGATTTCACAGAACCCAAAGAAGTTTCTCAAAAAGCTTCTTTCTCTTTCTTATCGGAGGATATTTCCTTTGGCCCTATAGTCTCCAAAGGGATCGGAAATATCTGTTCTCAGATTCCACAGAAATAAGGCTAGCAAAGAGATCCACGAAATACAGATGTAACTCTGTGAGATGAATTAACAGAATACTAAGCAGTTTCTGAGAAAACTTCTTTCCAGATTTCCTCTGAGGATATTTCCTTTTTCACCGTAGCCCTCTATGGGCTTCCAAATATCACTTTGCCAATTCCACAAGAACTGTCTTAGCGAAAGGCTTCTTGAGGGGAAAGCTGTAACTCTGTGAGATGATTTCACAGAACACAAAGAAGTTTCTCAGAAAGCTTCTTTCTCTTTGTTATCGGAGGATATTTCCTTTGGCCCTATAGTCTTCCAAGGGATCCGAAATATCTGTTCTCAGATTATACAGAAATAAGGCTAGCAAAGAGATCCATGAAATACAGATGTAACTCTGTTAGATAAATTAACAGAACACTAAGCAGTTTCTCAGAAAGCTTCTTTCAAGATTTCCTCTGAGGATATTTCCTTTTTCACGATAGACCTCTATGGGCTTCCAAATATCACTTTGCCAATTCCACAAGAACTGTCTTAGCGAAAGGCTTCTTGAGGGGAAAGCTGTAACTCTGTGAGTTGATTTCACAGAACACAAAGAAGTTCCTCAGAAAGCTTCTTCATCTTTGTTATGGGAGGATATTTGCTTTGGCCCTATAGTCCTCAAAGGGATCCGAAATTTCTGTTCTCAGATTCCAAAGAAATAAGGCTAGCAAAAAGATCCACGAAATACAGATGTAACTCTGTGAGATGAATTAACAGAACACTAAGCAGTTTCTCAGAAAGCTTCTTTTCAGATTTCATCTGAGGATATTTCCTTTTTCACCATAGCCCTCTATGGGCTTCAAAATATCACTTTGCCAATTCCACAAGAACTGTCTTAGCGAAAGGCTTCTTGAGGGGAAAGCTGTAACTCTGTGAGATGATTTCACAGAACACAAAGAAGTTTCTCAGAAAGCTTCTTTCTCTTTGTTATCGGACGATATTTCCTTTGGACCTATAGTCTCCAAAGGGATCCGAAATATCTGTTCTCAGATTCCACAGAAATAAGGCTAGCAAAGAGATCCACGAAATACAGATGTAACTCTGTTAGATAAACTAACAGAACACTAAGCAGTTTCTCAGAAGGCTTCTTTCAAGATTTCCTCTGAGGATATTTCCTTTTTCACGATAGACCTCTATGGGCTTCCAAATATCACTTTGCCAATTCCACAAGAACTGTCTTAGCGAAAGGCTTCTTGAGGGGAAAGCTGTAACTCTGTGAGTTGATTTCACAGAACACAAAGAAGTTCCTCAGAAAGCTTCTTCATCTTTGTTATGGGAGGATATTTGCTTTGGCCCTATAGTCCTCAAAGGGATCCGAAATTTCTGTTCTCAGATTCCACAGAAATAAGGCTAGCAAAAAGATCCACGAAATACAGATGTAACTCTGTGAGATGAATTAACAGAACAGTAAGCAGTTTCTCAGAAAGCTTCTTTCCAGATTTCATCTGAGGATATTTCCATTTTCAACATAGCCCTCTATGGGCTTCAAAATATCACTTTGCCAATTCCACAAGAACTGTCTTAGCGAAAGGCTTCTTGAGGGAAAAGCTGTAACTCTGTGAGATGATTTCACAGAACACAAAGAAGTTTCTCAGAAAGCTTCTTTCTCTTTGTTATCGGACGATATTTCCTTTGGCTCTATAGTCTCCAAAGGGATCCGAAATATCTGTTCTCAGATTCCACAGAAATAAGGCTAGCAAAGAGATCCACGAAATACAGATGTAACTCTGTGAGATGAACTAACAGAACACTAAGCAGTTTCTCAGAAAGCTTCTTTCCAGATTTCCTCTGAGGATATTTCCTTTTTCACGATAGACCTCTATGGGCTTCCAATTATCACTTTGCCAATTCCACAAGAACTGTCTTAGCGAAAGGCTTCTTGAGGGGAAAGCCGTAACTCTGTGAGTTGATTTCACAGAACACAAAGAAGTTTCTCAGAAAGCTTCTTTCACTTTGTTATGGGAGGATATTTCCTTTGGCCCTATAGTCCTCAAAGAGATCCGAAATTTCTGTTCTCAGATTCCATAGAAATAAGGCTAGCAAAGAGATCCACGAAATACAGATGTAACTCTGTGAGATGAATTAACAGAACACTAAGCCGTTTCTCAGAAAGCTTCTTTCCAGATTTCATCTGAGGATATTTCCTTTTTCAGCATAGCACTCTATGGGCTTCCAAATATCACTTTGCCAATTACACAAGAACTGTCTTAGCAAAAGGCTTCTTGAGGGGAAAGCTGTAACTCTGTGAGATGATTTCACAGAACCCAAAGAAGTTTCTCAAAAAGCTTCTTTCTCTTTGTTATCGGAGGATATTTCCTTTGGCCCTATAGTCTCCAAAGGGATCCGAAATATCTGTTCTCAGATTCCACAGAAATAAGGCTAGCAAAGAGATCCACTTAATACAGATGTAACTCTGTGAGATGAATTAACAGAACACTAAGCAGTTTCTCAGAAAGCTTCTTTCCAGATTTCCTCTGAGGCTATTTCCTTTTTCACCATAGCCCTCTATGGGCTTCCAAATATCACTTTGCCAATTCCACAAGAATTGTCTTAGCGAAAGGCTTCTTGAGGGAAAAGTTGTAACTCTGTGAGTTGATTTCACAGAACACAAAGAAGATTCTCAGAAAGCTTCTTTCTCTTTATTATCGGAGGATATTTCCTTTGGCCCTATAGTCTTCAAAGGGATCCGAAATATCTGTTCTCAGATTCCACAGAAATAAGGCTAGCAAAGAGATCCACGAAATACAGATGTAACTCTGTGAGATGAACTAACAGAACACTAAGCCGCTTCTCAGAAAGCTTCTATCCAGATTTCATCTGAGGATATTTCCTTTTTCACCGTAACCCTCTATGGGCTTCCAAATATCACTTTGCCAATTCGACAAAAACTGTCTTAGCGAAAGGCTTCCAAGGGGAAATCTGTAACTCTGTGAGATGATTTCACAGAACCCAAAGAAGTTTCTCAAAAAGCTTCTTTCTCTTTCTTATCGGGGGATATTTCCTTTGGCCCTATAGTGTTCAAAGGGATCCGAAATATCTGTTCTCAGATTCCACAGAAATAAGGCTAGCAAAGAGATCCACGAAATACAGATGTAACTCTGTGAGATGAATTAACAGAACTCTAAGCAGTTTCTGAGAAAACTTCTTTCCAGATTTCCTCTGAGGATATTTCCTTTTTCACCGTAGCCCTCTATGGGCTTCCAAATATCACTTTGCCAATTCCACAAGGACTGTCTTAGCGAAAGGCTTCTTGAGGGGAAAGCTGTAACTCTGTGAGTTGATTTCACAGAACACAAAGAAGTTTCTCAAAAAGCTTCTTTCTCTTTGTTATCGGAGGATATTTACTTTGGCCCTATAGTCTTCATAAGGATCCGAAATATCTGTTCTCAGATTCCACAGAAATAAGGCTAGCAAAGAGATCCACGAAATACAGATGTAACTCTGTGAGATAAATTAACAGAACACTAAGCAGTTTCTCAGAAAGCTTCTTTCCAGATTTCATCTGAGGATATTTCCTTTTTCACGATAGACCTCTATGGGCTTCCAAATATCACTTTGCCAATTCCACAAGAACTGTCTTAGCGAAAGTCTCCTTGAGGGGAAAGCTGTAACTCTGTGAGTTGATTTCACAGAACACAAAGAAGTTTCTCAGAAAGCTTCTTTCTCTTTGTTATGGGAGGATATTTCCTTTGGCCCTATAGTCCTCAAAGGGATCCGAAAATTCTGTTCTCAGATTCCACAGAAATAAGGCTAGCAAAGAGATCCACGAAATATAGATGTAACTCTGTGAGATGAATTAACAGAACACTAAGCAGTTTCTCAGAAAGCTTCTTTCCAGATTTCCTCTGAGGATATTTCCTTTTTCACCATAGCCCTCTATGGGCTTCCAAATATCACTTTGCCAATTCCAAAAGAACTGTCTTAGCGAAAGGCTTCTTGAGGGGAAAGCTGTAACTCTGTGAGTTGATTTCACAGAACACAAAGAAGTTTCTCAGAAAGCTTCTTTCTCTTTGTTATGGGAGGATATTTCCTTTGGCCCTATAGTCCTCAAAGGGATCCGAAATTTCTGTTCTCAGATTCCACAGAAATAAGGCTAGCAAAGAGATCCACGAAATACAGATGTAACTCTGTGAGATGAATTAACAGAACACTAAGCACTTTCTCAGAAAGCTTCTTTCCAGATTTCATCTGAGGATATTTCCTTTTTCACCATAGCCCTCTATGGGCTTCCAAATATCATTTTGCCAATTCCACAAGAACTGTCTTAGCGAAAGGATTCTTGAGGGGTAAGCTGTAACTCTGTGAGATGATTTCACAGAACACAAAGAAGTTTCTCAAAAAGCTTCTTTCTTTTTGTTATCGGAGGATATTTCCTTTGGCCCTATAGTCTCCAAAGGGATCCGAAATATCTGTTCTCAGATTCCACAGAAATAAGGCTAGCAAAGAGATCCACGAAATACAGATGTAACTCTGTGAGATGAATTAATAGAACATTAAGCAGTTTCTCAGAAAGCTTCTTTCCAGATTTCATCTGAGGATATTTCCTTTTTCACCATAGCCCTCTATGGGCTTCCAAATATCAGTTTGCCAATACCACAAGAACTGTCTTAGCGAAAGGCTTCTTGAGGGGAAAGCTGTAACTCTGTGTGATGAGATCACAGAACACAAAGAAGTTTCTCAAAAAGCTTCTTTCTCTTTGTTATCGGAGGATATTTCCTTTGCCCCTATTGTCTCCAAAGGGATCCGAAATATCTGTTCTCCGATTCCACAGAAATAAGGCTAGCAAAGAGATCCACGAAATACAGATGTAACTCTGTGAGATGAATTAATAGAACATTAAGCAGTTTCTCAGAAAGCTTCTTTCCAGATTTCATCTGAGGATATTTCCTTTTTCACCATAGCCCTCTATGGTCTTCCAAATACACTTTGCCAATTCCACAAGAACTGTCTTAGCGAAAGGCTTCTTGAGGGGAAAGCTGTAACTCTGTGAGATGATTTCAAGGAACACAAAGAAGTTTCTCAAAAAGCTTCTTTCTCTTAGTTAGCGGAGGATATTTCCTTTGGCCCTATAGTCTTCAAAGGGATCCGAAATATCTGTTCTCAGATTCCACAGAAATAAGGCTAGCAAAGAGATCCACGAAATACAGATGTAACTCTGTGAGATGAATTAACAGAACACTAAGCAGTTTCTCAGAAAGCTTCTTTCCAGATTTCATCTGAGGATATTTCCTTTTTCACCATAGCCCTCTATGGGCTTCCAAATATCACTTTGCCAATTCCACAAGAACTGTCTTAGCGAAAGGCTTCTTGACGGGAAAGCTGTAAATCTGTGAGATGATTTCACAGAACCCAAAGAAGTTTGTCAAAAAGCTTCTTTCTCTTTGTTATCGGAGGATATTTCCTTTGGGCCTATAGTCTCCAAAGGGATCCGAAATGTGTGTTCTCAGATTCCACAGAAATAAGGCTAGCAAAGAGATCCACGAAATACAGATGTAACTCGGTGAGATAAATAAACAGAACACTAAGCAGTTTCTCAGAAAGCTTCTTTCCAGATTTCATCTGAGGATATTTCCTTTTTCACCATAGCCCTCTATGGGCTTCCAAATATCACTTTGTCAATTCCACAAGAACTGTCTTAGCGAAAGGCTTCTTGAGGGAAAAGTTGTAACTCTGTGAGTTGATTTCACAGAACACAAAGAAGTTTCTCAAAAAGCTTCTTTTTCTTTGTTATCGGAGGATATTTCCTTTGGCCCTATAGTCTTCAAAGGGATCCGAAATATCTGTTCTCAGATTCCACAGAAATAAGGCTAGCAAAGAGATCCACGAAATACAGATGTAACTCTGTGAGATGAATTAACAGAACACTAAGCAGTTTCCCAGAAAGCTTCTTTCCAGATTTCCTCTGAGGATATTTCCTTTTTCAACATAGCCCTCTATGGGCTTCCAAATATCACTTTGCCAATTCCACAAGAACTGTCTTAGCAAAAGGCTTCTTGAGGGGAAAGCTGTAACTCTGTGTGATGATTTCACAGAAACCAAAGAAGTTTCTCAAAAAGCTTCTTACTCTTTGTTATCGGAGGATATTTCCTTTGGCCCTATAGTCTCCAAAGGGATCCGAAATATCTGTTCTCAGATTCCACAGAAATAAGGCTAGCAAAGAGATCCACGAAATACAGATGTAACTCTGTGAGATGAATTAACAGAATACTAAGCAGTTTCTCAGAAAGCTTCTTTCCAGATTTCTTCTGAGGATATTTCCTTTTTCACGATAGACCTCTATGGGCTTCCAAATATCACTTTGCCAATTCCACAAGAACTGTCTTAGCGAAAGTCTTCTTGAGGGGAAAGCTGTAACTCTGTGAGTTGATTTCACAGAACACAAAGAAGTTTCTCAGAAAGCTTCTTTCTCTTTGTTATGGGAGGATATTTCCTTTGGCCCTATAGTCCTCTAAGGGATCCGAAAATTCTGTTCTCAGATTCCACAGAAATAAGGCTAGCAAAGAGATCCAGGAAATATAGATGTAACTCTGTGAGATAAATTAACAGAACACTAAGCAGTTTCTCAGAAAGCTTCTTTCCAGATTTCATCTGAGGATATTTCCTTTTTCACCATAGCCCTCTATGGGCTTCCAAATATCACTTTGCCAATTCCACAAGAACTGTCTTAGCGAAAGGCTTCTTGAGGGGAAAGCTGTAACTCTGTGAGATGATTTCTCAGAACACAAAGAAGTTTCTCAAAAAGCTTCTTTCTCTTTGCTAGCGGAGGATATTTCCTTTGGCCCCATAGTCTCCAAAGGGATCCGAAATATCTGTTCTCAGATTCCACAGAAATAAGGCTAGCAAAGAGATCCACGAAATACAGATGTAACTCTGTGAGATGAATTAACAGAACACTAAGCAGTTTCTCAGAAAGCTTCTTTCCAGATTTCATATGAGGATATTTCCTTTTTCACCATAGCCCTCTATGGGCTTCCAAATATCACTTTGCCAATTCCACAAGAACTGTCTTAGCGAAAGGCTTCTTGACGGGAAAGCTGTAACTCAGTGAGATGATTTCACAGAACCCAAAGAAGTTTGTCAAAAAGCTTCTTTCTCTTTGTTATCGGAGGATATTTCTTCTGGGCCTATAGTCTCCAAAGGGATCCGAAATGTGTGTTCTCAGATTCCACAGAAATAAGGCTAGCAAAGAGATCCACGAAATACAGATGTAACTCGGTGAGATGAATTAACAGAACACTAAGCAGTTTCTCAGAAAGCTTCTTTCCAGATTTCCTCTAAGGATATTTCCTTTTTCACCATAGCCCTCTATGGGCTTCCAAATATCACTTTCCCAATTCCACAAGAACTGTCTTAGCAAAAGGCTTCTTGAGGGGAAAGCTGTAACTCTGTGTGATGATTTCACAGAAACCAAAGAAGTTTCTCAAAAAGCTTCTTACTCTTTGTTATCGGAGGATATTTCCTTTGGCCCTATAGTCTCCAAAGGGATCCGAAATATCTGTTCTCAGATTCCACAGAAATAAGGCTAGCAAAGAGATCCACGAAATACAGATGTAACTCTGTGAGATGAATTAACAGAACACTAAGCAGTTTCTCAGAAAGCTTCTTTCCAGATTTCATCTGAGGATATTTCCTTTTTCACCGTAGCCCTCTATGGGCTTCCAAATATCACTTTGCCAATTCCACAAGAACTGTCTTAGCGAAAAGCTTCTTGAGGGGAAAGCTCTAACTCTGTGAGTTGATTTCACAGAACACAAAGAAGTTTCTCAGAAAGCTTGTTTCTCTTTGTTATAGGTGGATATTTCCTTTGGCCCTATAGTCGTCAAAGGTATCCGAAATATCTGTTCTCAGATTCCACAGAAATAAGGCTAGCAAAGAGATCCACGAAATACAGATGTAACTCTGTGAGATGAATTAACAGAACACTAAGCAGTTTCTCAGAAAGCTTCTTTCCATATTTCATCTGAGGATATTTCCTTTTTCACCATCGCCCTCTATGGGCTTCCAAATATCACTTTGCCAATTCCACAAGAACTGTCTTATCGAAAGGCTTCTTGAGGAGGAAGCTGTAACTCTGTGAGTTGATTTCACAGAACACAAAGAAGTTTCTCAGAAAGCTTCTTTCTCTTTGTTATCGCAGGATATTTCCTTTGGCCCTATAATCTCCAAAGGGATCCGAAATATCTGTTCTCAGATTCCACAGAAATAAGGCTAGCAAAGAGATCCACGAAATACAGATGTAACTCTGTGAGATAAATTAATAGAACATTAAGCAGTTTCTCAGAAAGCTTCTTTCCAGATTTCATCTGAGGATATTTCCTTTTTCACCATAGCCCTCTATGGGCTTCCAAATATCACTTTGCCAATTCCACAAGAACTGTCTTAGCGAAAGGCTTCTTGAGGGGAAAGCTGTAACTCTGTGAGTTGATTTCACAGAACACAAAGAAGTTTCTCAGAAAGCTT
This sequence comes from Macaca nemestrina, assembly GCF_043159975.1. Taxonomy (NCBI): domain Eukaryota; kingdom Metazoa; phylum Chordata; class Mammalia; order Primates; family Cercopithecidae; genus Macaca; species Macaca nemestrina. The sequence continues at coordinate 111,827,181 of NC_092131.1, read as the reverse complement.
CTTTCTCTTTGTTATGGGAGGATATTTCCTTTGGCCCTATAGTCCTCAAAGGGATCCGAAATTTCTGTTCTCAGATTCCACAGAAATAAGGCTAGCAAAGAGAACCACGAAATACAGATGTAACTCTGTGAGATGAATTAACAGAACACTAAGCAGTTTCTCAGAAAGCTTCTTTCCAGATTTCATCTGAGGATATTTCCTTTTTCACCATAGCCCTCTATGGGCTTCCAAATATCACTTTGCCAATTCCACAAGAACTGTGTTAGCGAAAAGTTTCTTGAGTGGAAAGCTGTAACTCTGTGAGATGATTTCTCAGAACACAAAGAAGTTTCTCAGAAAGCTTCTTTCTCTTTGTTATCGGAGGATATTTCCTTTGGCCCTATAGTCTTCAAAGGGATCCGAAATATCTGTTCTCAGATTCCAGAGAAATAAGGCTAGCAAAGAGATCCACGAAATACAGATGTAACTCTGTGAGATGAATTAACAGAACACTAAGCAGTTTCTCAGAAAGCTTCTTTCCAGATTTCATCTGAGGATATTTCCTTTTTCACCATAGCCCTCTATGTTCTTCCAAATATCACTTTGCCTATTCCACAAGAACTGTCTTAGCGAAAGGCTTCTTGTGGGGAAAGCTGTAACTCTGTGAGATGATTTCACAGAACACAAAGAAGTTTCTCAAAAAGCTTCTTTCTCTTTGTTATCGGAGGATATTTCCTTTGCCCCTATTGTCTCCAAAGGGATCCGAAATATCTGTTCTCCGATTCCACAGAAATAAGGCTAGCAAAGAGATCCACGAAATACAGATGTAACTCTGTGAGATGAATTAATAGAACATTAAGCAGTTTCTCAGAAAGCTTCTTTCCAGATTTCCTCTGAGGATATTTCCTTTTTCACCATAGCCCTCTATGGGCTTCCAAATATCACTTTGCCAATTCCACAAGAACTGTCTTAGCGAAAGGCTTCTTGAGGGGAAAGCTCTAACTCTGTGAGTTGATTTCACAGAACACAAAGAAGTTTCTCAGAAAGCTTCTTTCTCTTTGTTATCGGAGGATATTTCCTTTGGCCCTATAGTCTTCAAAGGGATCCGAAATATCTGTTCTCAGATTCCACAGAAATAAGGCTAGGAAAGAGATCCACGAAATACAGATGTAACTCTGTGAGATGAATTAACAGAACACTAAGCAGTTTCTCAGAAAGCTTCTTTCCAGATTTCATCTGAGGATATTTCCTTTTTCACCATCGCCCTCTATGGGCTTCCAAATATCACTTTGCCAATTCCACAAGAACTATCTTATCGAAAGGCTTCTTGAGGGGAAAGCTGGAACTCTGTGAGTTGATTTCACAGAACACAAAGAAGTTTCTCAGAAAGCTTCTTTCTCTTTGTTATCGGAGGATATTTCCTTTGGCCCTATAGTCTCCAAAGGGATCCGAAATACCTGTTCTCATATTCCACAGAAATAAGGCTAGCAAAGACATCCACGAAATACACATGTAACGCTGTGAGATAAATTAACAGAACACTAAGAAGGTTCTCAGAAAGCTTCTTTCCAGATTTCCTCTGAGGTTATTTCCTTTTTCACCATAGCCCACTATGGGCTTCCAAATATCACTTTGCCAATTCCACAAGAACTGTCTTAGCGAAAGGCTTCTTGAGGGAAAAGTTGTAACTCTGTGAGTTGATTTCACAGAACACAAAGAAGATTCTCAGAAAGCTTCTTTCTCTTTGTTATCGGAGGATATTTCCTTTGGCCCTATAGTCTTCAAAGGGATCCGAAATATCTGTTCTCAGATTCCACAGAAATAAGGCTAGCAAAGAGATCCACGAAATACAGATGTAACTCTGTTAGATAAATTTACAGAACACTAAGCAGTTTCTCAGAAAGCTTCTTTCCAGATTTCCTCTTAGGATATTTCCTTTTTCACGATAGACCTCTATGGGCTTCCAAATATCACTTTGCCAATTCCACAAGAACTGTCTTAGCGAAAGGCTTCTTGAGGGGAAAGCTGTAACTCTGTGAGTTGATTTCACAGAACCCAAAGAAGTTTCTCAGAAAGCTTCTTTCTCTTTGTTATGGGGGGATATTTCCTTTGGCCCTATAGTCCTCAAAGGGATCCGAAATTTCTGTTCTCAGGTTCCACAGAAATAAGGCTAGCAAAGAGATCCACGAAATACAGATGTAACTCTGTGAGATGAATTAACAGAACACTAAGCAGTTTCTCAGAAAGCTTCTTTCCAGATTTCATCTGAGGATATTTCCTTTTTCACCATAGCCCTCTATGGGCTTCCAAATATCACTTTGCCAATTCCACAAGAAATGTCTTAGCGAAAGGCTTCTTCAGCGGAAAGCTGTAACTCTGTGAGATGATTTCAAAGAACACAAAGATGTTTCTCAAAATGCTCCTTTCTCCTTGTTATCGGAGGATATTTCCTTTGGACCTATAGTCTCCAAAGGGATCCGAATTATCTGTTCTCAGATTCCACAGAAATAAGGCTAGCAAAGGGATCCACGAAATACAGATGTAACTCTGTGAGATGAATTAACAGAACACTAAGCAGTTTCTCAGAAAGCTTCTTTCCAGATTTCCTCTGAGGATATTTCCTTTTTCACCATAGCCCTCTATGGGCTTCCAAATATCACTTTGCCAATTCCACAAGAACTGTCTTAGCGAAAGGCTTCTTGAGGGGAAAGCTGTAACTCTGTGATATGATTTCACAGAACAGAAAGAAGTTTCTCAGAAAGCTTCTTTCTCTTTGTTATCGGAGGATATTTCCTTTGGCCCTATAGTGTTCAAAGGGATCCGAAATATCTGTTCTCAGATTCCACAGAAATAAGGGTAGCAAAGAGATCCACGAAATACAGATGTAACTCTGTGAGATGAATTAACAGAACACTAAGCAGTTTCTCAGAAAGCTTCTTTCCAGATTTCATCTGAGGATATTTCTTTTTTCACCATAGCCCTCTATGGGCTTCCAAATATCACTTTGCCAATTCCACAAGAACTGTCTTAGCGAAAGGCTTCTTGAGGGGAAAGCTGTAACTCTGTGAGATGATTTCACAGAACACAAAGAAGTTTCTCAGAAAGCTTCTTTCTCTTTGTTATCGGACGATATTTCCTTTGGCCCTATAGTCTTCAAAGGGATCCGAAATATCTGTTCTCAGATTCCACAGAAATAAGGCTAGCAAAGAGATCCACGAAATACAGATGTAACTCTGTGAGATGAATTAACAGAACACTAAGCAGTTTCTCTTAAAGCTTCTTTCCAGATTTCATCTGAGGATATTTCCTTTTTCACCATAGCCCTCTATGGGTTTCCAAATATCACTTTCCCAATTCCACAAGAACTGTCTTAGCGAAAGGGTTCTTGAGGGGAAAGCTGTACCTCTGTGAGATGATTTCAAAGAACACAAAGAGGTTTCTCAAAAAGCTTCTTTCTCTTTGTTATCGGAGGATATTTCCTTTGGACCTATAGTCTTCAAAGGGATCCGAAATATCTGTTCTCAGATTCCACAGAAATAAGGCTAGCAAAGAGATCCACGAAATACAGATGTAACTCTGTGAGATGAATTAACAGAACACTAAGCAGTTTCTCAGAAAGCTTCTTTCCAGATTTCATCTGAGGATATTTCCTTTTTCACCATAGCCCTCTATGGGCTTCCAAATATCACTTTGCCAATTCCACAAGAACTGTCTTAGCGAAAGGCTTCTTGAGGGGAAAGCTGTAACTCTGTGAGTTGATTTCACAGAACACAAAGAAGTTTCTCAGAAAGCTTCTTTCTCTTTGTTATCGGAGGATATTTCCTTTGGCCCTATAGTCTCCAAAGGGATCCGAAATATCTGTTCTCAGATTCCACAGAAATAAGGCTAGCAAAGAGATCCACGAAATACAGATGTAACTCTGTGAGATGAACTAACAGAACACTAAGCCGTTTCTCAGAAAGCTTCTTTCCAGATTTCCTCTGAGGATATTTCCTTTTTCACCATAGCCCTCTATGGGCTTCCAAATATCACTTTGCCAATTCCATAAGAACTGTCTTAGCCAAAGGCTTCTTGAGGGGAAAACTGTAACTCTGTGAGACGATTTCACAGAACACAAAGAAGTTTCTCAGAAAGCTTCTTTCTCTTTGTTATCGGAGGATATTTCCTTTGGCCCTATAGTCTCCAAAGGGATCCGAAATATCTGTTCTCAGATTCCACAGAAATAAGGCTAGCAAAGAGATCCACGAAATACAGATGTAACTCTGTGAGATGAATTAACAGAACACTAAGCAGTTTCTCAGAAAGCTTCTTTCCAGATTTCATCTGAGGATATTTCCTTTTTCACCATCGCCCTCTATGGGCTTCCAAATATCACTTTGCCAATTCCACAAGAACTATCTTATCGAAAGGCTTCTTGAGGGGAAAGCTGGAACTCTGTGAGTTGATTTCACAGAACACAAAGAAGTTTCTCAGAAAGCTTCTTTCTCTTTGTTATCGGAGGATATTTCCTTTGGCCCTATAGTCTCCAAAGGGATCCGAAATACCTGTTCTCATATTCCACAGAAATAAGGCTAGCAAAGACATCCACGAAATACACATGTAACGCTGTGAGATAAATTAACAGAACACTAAGAAGGTTCTCAGAAAGCTTCTTTCCAGATTTCCTCTGAGGTTATTTCCTTTTTCACCATAGCCCACTATGGGCTTCCAAATATCACTTTGCCAATTCCACAAGAACTGTCTTAGCGAAAGGCTTCTTGAGGGAAAAGTTGTAACTCTGTGAGTTGATTTCACAGAACACAAAGAAGATTCTCAGAAAGCTTCTTTCTCTTTGTTATCGGAGGATATTTCCTTTGGCCCTATAGTCTTCAAAGGGATCCGAAATATCTGTTCTCAGATTCCACAGAAATAAGGCTAGCAAAGAGATCCACGAAATACAGATGTAACTCTGTTAGATAAATTTACAGAACACTAAGCAGTTTCTCAGAAAGCTTCTTTCCAGATTTCCTCTGAGGATATTTCCTTTTTCACGATAGACCTCTATGGGCTTCCAAATATCACTTTGCCAATTCCACAAGAACTGTCTTAGCGAAAGGCTTCTTGAGGGGAAAGCTGTAACTCTGTGAGTTGATTTCACAGAACCCAAAGAAGTTTCTCAGAAAGCTTCTTTCTCTTTGTTATGGGGGGATATTTCCTTTGGCCCTATAGTCCTCAAAGGGATCCGAAATTTCTGTTCTCAGGTTCCACAGAAATAAGGCTAGCAAAGAGATCCACGAAATACAGATGTAACTCTGTGAGATGAATTAACAGAACACTAAGCAGTTTCTCAGAAAGCTTCTTTCCAGATTTCATCTGAGGATATTTCCTTTTTCACCATAGCCCTCTATGGGCTTCCAAATATCACTTTGCCAATTCCACAAGAAATGTCTTAGCGAAAGGCTTCTTCAGCGGAAAGCTGTAACTCTGTGAGATGATTTCAAAGAACACAAAGATGTTTCTCAAAATGCTCCTTTCTCCTTGTTATCGGAGGATATTTCCTTTGGCCCTATAGTCTCCAAAGGGATCCGAATTATCTGTTCTCAGATTCCACAGAAATAAGGCTAGCAAAGGGATCCACGAAATACAGATGTAACTCTGTGAGATGAATTAACAGAACACTAAGCAGTTTCTCAGAAAGCTTCTTTCCAGATTTCCTCTGAGGATATTTCCTTTTTCACCATAGCCCTCTATGGGCTTCCAAATATCACTTTGCCAATTCCACAAGAACTGTCTTAGCGAAAGGCTTCTTGAGGGGAAAGCTGTAACTCTGTGATATGATTTCACAGAACAGAAAGAAGTTTCTCAGAAAGCTTCTTTCTCTTTGTTATCGGAGGATATTTCCTTTGGCCCTATAGTGTTCAAAGGGATCCGAAATATCTGTTCTCAGATTCCACAGAAATAAGGGTAGCAAAGAGATCCACGAAATACAGATGTAACTCTGTGAGATGAATTAACAGAACACTAAGCAGTTTCTCAGAAAGCTTCTTTCCAGATTTCATCTGAGGATATTTCTTTTTTCACCATAGCCCTCTATGGGCTTCCAAATATCACTTTGCCAATTCCACAAGAACTGTCTTAGCGAAAGGCTTCTTGAGGGGAAAGCTGTAACTCTGTGAGATGATTTCACAGAACACAAAGAAGTTTCTCAGAAAGCTTCTTTCTCTTTGTTATCGGACGATATTTCCTTTGGCCCTATAGTCTTCAAAGGGATCCGAAATATCTGTTCTCAGATTCCACAGAAATAAGGCTAGCAAAGAGATCCACGAAATACAGATGTAACTCTGTGAGATGAATTAACAGAACACTAAGCAGTTTCTCTTAAAGCTTCTTTCCAGATTTCATCTGAGGATATTTCCTTTTTCACCATAGCCCTCTATGGGTTTCCAAATATCACTTTCCCAATTCCACAAGAACTGTCTTAGCGAAAGGGTTCTTGAGGGGAAAGCTGTACCTCTGTGAGATGATTTCAAAGAACACAAAGAGGTTTCTCAAAAAGCTTCTTTCTCTTTGTTATCGGAGGATATTTCCTTTGGACCTATAGTCTTCAAAGGGATCCGAAATATCTGTTCTCAGATTCCACAGAAATAAGGCTAGCAAAGAGATCCACGAAATACAGATGTAACACTGTGAGATGAATTAACAGAACACTAAGCAGTTTCTCAGAAAGCTTCTTTCCAGATTTCATCTGAGGATATTTCCTTTTTCACCATAGCCCTCTATGGGCTTCCAAATATCACTTTGCCAATTCCACAAGAACTGTCTTAGCGAAAGGCTTCTTGAGGGGAAAGCTGTAACTCTGTGAGTTGATTTCACAGAACACAAAGAAGTTTCTCAGAAAGCTTCTTTCTCTTTGTTATCGGAGGATATTTCCTTTGGCCCTATAGTCTCCAAAGGGATCCGAAATATCTGTTCTCAGATTCCACAGAAATAAGGCTAGCAAAGAGATCCACGAAATACAGATGTAACTCTGTGAGATGAACTAACAGAACACTAAGCCGTTTCTCAGAAAGCTTCTTTCCAGATTTCCTCTGAGGATATTTCCTTTTTCACCATAGCCCTCTATGGGCTTCCAAATATCACTTTGCCAATTCCATAAGAACTGTCTTAGCCAAAGGCTTCTTGAGGGGAAAACTGTAACTCTGTGAGACGATTTCACAGAACACAAAGAAGTTTCTCAGAAAGCTTCTTTCTCTTTGTTATCGGAGGATATTTCCTTTGGCCCTATAGTCTCCAAAGGGATCCGAAATATCTGTTCTCAGATTCCACAGAAATAAGGCTAGCAAAGAGATCCACGAAATACAGATGTAACTCTGTGAGATGAACTAACAGAACACTAAACAGTTTCTCAGAAAGCTTCTTTCCAGATTTCATCTGAGGATATTTCCTTTTCACCATCGCCCTCTATGGGCTTCCAAATATCACTTTGCCAATTCCACAAGAACTGTCTTAGCGAAAGGCTTCTCGAGGGGAAAGCTGTAACTCTGTGAGATGATTCCACAGAACACAAAGAAGTTTCTCAGAAATCTTCTTTCTCTTTGTTATCGGAGGATATTTCCTTTGGCCCTATAGTCTTCAAAGGGATCCGAAATATCTGTTCTCAGATTCCACAGAAATAAGGCTAGCAAAGAGATCCACGAAATACAGATGTAACTCTGTGAGATGAACTAACAGAACACTAAGCCGTTTCTCAGAAAGCTTCTTTCCAGATTTCATCTGAGGATATTTTGTTTTTCACCATCGCCCTCTATGGGCTTCCAAATATCACTTTGCCAATTCGACAAGAACTGTCTTAGCGAAAGGCTTCCAAGGGGAAATCCGTAACTCTGTGAAATGATTTCACAGAACCCAAAGAAGTTTCTCAAAAAGCTTCTTTCTCTTTCTTATCGGAGGATATTTCCTTTGGCCCTATAGTCTCCAAAGGGATCGGAAATATCTGTTCTCAGATTCCACAGAAATAAGGCTAGCAAAGAGATCCACGAAATACAGATGTAACTCTGTGAGATGAATTAACAGAATACTAAGCAGTTTCTGAGAAAACTTCTTTCCAGATTTCCTCTGAGGATATTTCCTTTTTCACCGTAGCCCTCTATGGGCTTCCAAATATCACTTTGCCAATTCCACAAGAACTGTCTTAGCGAAAGGCTTCTTGAGGGGAAAGCTGTAACTCTGTGAGATGATTTCACAGAACACAAAGAAGTTTCTCAGAAAGCTTCTTTCTCTTTGTTATCGGAGGATATTTCCTTTGGCCCTATAGTCTTCCAAGAGATCCGAAATATCTGTTCTCAGATTATACAGAAATAAGGCTAGCAAAGAGATCCACGAAATACAGATGTAACTCTGTTAGATAAACTAACAGAACACTAAGCAGTTTCTCAGAAAGCTTCTTTCAAGATTTCCTCTGAGGATATTTCCTTTTTCACGATAGACCTCTATGGGCTTCCAAATATCACTTTGCCAATTCCACAAGAACTGTCTTAGCGAAAGGCTTCTTGAGGGGAAAGCTGTAACTCTGTGAGTTGATTTCACAGAACACAAAGAAGTTCCTCAGAAAGCTTCTTCATCTTTGTTATGGGAGGATATTTGCTTTGGCCCTATAGTCCTCAAAGGGATCCGAAATTTCTGTTCTCAGATTCCACAGAAATAAGGCTAGCAAAAAGATCCACGAAATACAGATGTAACTCTGTGAGATGAATTAACAGAAGAGTAAGCAGTTTCTCAGAAAGCTTCTTTCCAGATTTCATCTGAGGATATTTCCATTTTCAACATAGCCCTCTATGGGCTTCAAAATATCACTTTGCCAATTCCACAAGAACTGTCTTAGCGAAAGGCTTCTTGAGGGGAAAGCTGTAACTCTGTGAGATGATTTCACAGAACAGAAAGAAGTTTCTCAGAAAGCTTCTTTCTCTTTGTTATCGGACGATATTTCCTTTGGCTCTATAGTCTCCAAAGGGATCCGAAATATCTGTTCTCAGATTCCACAGAAATAAGGCTAGCAAAGAGATCCACGAAATACAGATATAACTCTGTGAGATGAACTAACAGAACACTAAGCCGTTTCTCAGAAAGCTTCTTTCCAGATTTCCTCTGAGGATATTTCCTTTTTCACGATAGACCTCTATGGGCTTCCAATTATCACTTTGCCAATTCCACAAGAACTGTCTTAGCGAAAGGCTTCTTGAGGGGAAAGCCGTAACTCTGTGAGTTGATTTCACAGAACACAAACAAGTTTCTCAGAAAGCTTCTTTCTCTTTGTTATGGGAGGATATTTCCTTTGGCCCTATAGTCCTCAAAGAGATCCGAAATTTCTGTTCTCAGATTCCATAGAAATAAGGCTAGCAAAGAGATCCACGAAATACAGATGTAACTCTGTGAGATGAATTAACAGAACACTAAGCCGTTTCTCAGAAAGCTTCTTTCCAGATTTCATCTGAGGATATTTCCTTTTTCAGCATAGCACTCTATGGGCTTCCAAATATCACTTTGCCAATTACACAAGAACTGTCTTAGCAAAAGGCTTCTTGAGGGGAAAGCTGTAACTCTGTGAGATGATTTCACAGAACCCAAAGAAGTTTCTCAAAAAGCTTCTTTCTCTTTGTTATCGGAGGATATTTCCTTTGGCCCTATAGTCTCCAAAGGGATCCGAAATATCTGTTCTCAGATTCCACAGAAATAAGGCTAGCAAAGAGATCCACTTAATACAGATGTAACTCTGTGAGATGAATTAACAGAACACTAAGCAGTTTCTCAGAAAGCTTCTTTCCAGATTTCCTCTGAGGCTATTTCCTTTTTCACCATAGCCCTCTATGGGCTTCCAAATATCACTTTGCCAATTCCACAAGAATTGTCTTAGCGAAAGGCTTCTTGAGGGAAAAGTTGTAACTCTGTGAGTTGATTTCACAGAACACAAAGAAGATTCTCAGAAAGCTTCTTTCTCTTTATTATCGGAGGATATTTCCTTTGGCCCTATAGTCTTCAAAGGGATCCGAAATATCTGTTCTCAGATTCCACAGAAATAAGGCTAGCAAAGAGATCCACGAAATACAGATGTAACTCTGTGAGATGAACTAACAGAACACTAAGCCGCTTCTCAGAAAGCTTCTATCCAGATTTCATCTGAGGATATTTCCTTTTTCACCGTAACCCTCTATGGGCTTCCAAATATCACTTTGCCAATTCGACAAAAACTGTCTTAGCGAAAGGCTTCCAAGGGGAAATCTGTAACTCTGTGAGATGATTTCACAGAACCCAAAGAAGTTTCTCAAAAAGCTTCTTTCTCTTTCTTATCGGGGGATATTTCCTTTGGCCCTATAGTGTTCAAAGGGATCCGAAATATCTGTTCTCAGATTCCACAGAAATAAGGCTAGCAAAGAGATCCACGAAATACAGATGTAACTCTGTGAGATGAATTAACAGAACTCTAAGCAGTTTCTGAGAAAACTTCTTTCCAGATTTCCTCTGAGGATATTTCCTTTTTCACCGTAGCCCTCTATGGGCTTCCAAATATCACTTTGCCAATTCCACAAGAACTGTCTTAGCGAAAGGCTTCTTGAGGGGAAAGCTGTAACTCTGTGAGATGATTTCACAGAACACAAAGAAGTTTCTCAGAAAGCTTCTTTCTCTTTGTTATCGGAGGATATTTCCTTTGGCCCTATAGTCTTCCAAGAGATCCGAAATATCTGTTCTCAGATTATACAGAAATAAGGCTAGCAAAGAGATCCACGAAATACAGATGTAACTCTGTTAGATAAACTAACAGAACACTAAGCAGTTTCTCAGAAAGCTTCTTTCAAGATTTCCTCTGAGGATATTTCCTTTTTCACGATAGACCTCTATGGGCTTCCAAATATCACTTTGCCAATTCCACAAGAACTGTCTTAGCGAAAGGCTTCTTGAGGGGAAAGCTGTAACTCTGTGAGTTGATTTCACAGAACACAAAGAAGTTCCTCAGAAAGCTTCTTCATCTTTGTTATGGGAGGATATTTGCTTTGGCCCTATAGTCCTCAAAGGGATCCGAAATTTCTGTTCTCAGATTCCACAGAAATAAGGCTAGCAAAAAGATCCACGAAATACAGATGTAACTCTGTGAGATGAATTAACAGAACAGTAAGCAGTTTCTCAGAAAGCTTCTTTCCAGATTTCATCTGAGGATATTTCCATTTTCAACATAGCCCTCTATGGGCTTCAAAATATCACTTTGCCAATTCCACAAGAACTGTCTTAGCGAAAGGCTTCTTGAGGGGAAAGCTGTAACTCTGTGAGATGATTTCACAGAACACAAAGAAGTTTCTCAGAAAGCTTCTTTCTCTTTGTTATCGGACGATATTTCCTTTGGCTCTATAGTCTCCAAAGGGATCCGAAATATCTGTTCTCAGATTCCACAGAAATAAGGCTAGCAAAGAGATCCACGAAATACAGATATAACTCTGTGAGATGAACTAACAGAACACTAAGCCGTTTCTCAGAAAGCTTCTTTCCAGATTTCCTCTGAGGATATTTCCTTTTTCACGATAGACCTCTATGGGCTTCCAATTATCACTTTGCCAATTCCACAAGAACTGTCTTAGCGAAAGGCTTCTTGAGGGGAAAGCCGTAACTCTGTGAGTTGATTTCACAGAACACAAACAAGTTTCTCAGAAAGCTTCTTTCTCTTTGTTATGGGAGGATATTTCCTTTGGCCCTATAGTCCTCAAAGAGATCCGAAATTTCTGTTCTCAGATTCCATAGAAATAAGGCTAGCAAAGAGATCCACGAAATACAGATGTAACTCTGTGAGATGAATTAACAGAACACTAAGCCGTTTCTCAGAAAGCTTCTTTCCAGATTTCATCTGAGGATATTTCCTTTTTCAGCATAGCACTCTATGGGCTTCCAAATATCACTTTGCCAATTACACAAGAACTGTCTTAGCAAAAGGCTTCTTGAGGGGAAAGCTGTAACTCTGTGAGATGATTTCACAGAACCCAAAGAAGTTTCTCAAAAAGCTTCTTTCTCTTTGTTATCGGAGGATATTTCCTTTGGCCCTATAGTCTCCAAAGGGATCCGAAATATCTGTTCTCAGATTCCACAGAAATAAGGCTAGCAAAGAGATCCACTTAATACAGATGTAACTCTGTGAGATGAATTAACAGAACACTAAGCAGTTTCTCAGAAAGCTTCTTTCCAGATTTCCTCTGAGGCTATTTCCTTTTTCACCATAGCCCTCTATGGGCTTCCAAATATCACTTTGCCAATTCCACAAGAATTGTCTTAGCGAAAGGCTTCTTGAGGGAAAAGTTGTAACTCTGTGAGTTGATTTCACAGAACACAAAGAAGATTCTCAGAAAGCTTCTTTCTCTTTATTATCGGAGGATATTTCCTTTGGCCCTATAGTCTTCAAAGGGATCCGAAATATCTGTTCTCAGATTCCACAGAAATAAGGCTAGCAAAGAGATCCACGAAATACAGATGTAACTCTGTGAGATGAACTAACAGAACACTAAGCCGCTTCTCAGAAAGCTTCTATCCAGATTTCATCTGAGGATATTTCCTTTTTCACCGTAACCCTCTATGGGCTTCCAAATATCACTTTGCCAATTCGACAAAAACTGTCTTAGCGAAAGGCTTCCAAGGGGAAATCTGTAACTCTGTGAGATGATTTCACAGAACCCAAAGAAGTTTCTCAAAAAGCTTCTTTCTCTTTCTTATCGGGGGATATTTCCTTTGGCCCTATAGTGTTCAAAGGGATCCGAAATATCTGTTCTCAGATTCCACAGAAATAAGGCTAGCAAAGAGATCCACGAAATACAGATGTAACTCTGTGAGATGAATTAACAGAACTCTAAGCAGTTTCTGAGAAAACTTCTTTCCAGATTTCCTCTGAGGATATTTCCTTTTTCACCGTAGCCCTCTATGGGCTTCCAAATATCACTTTGCCAATTCCACAAGGACTGTCTTAGCGAAAGGCTTCTTGAGGGGAAAGCTGTAACTCTGTGAGTTGATTTCACAGAACACAAAGAAGTTTCTCAAAAAGCTTCTTTCTCTTTGTTATCGGAGGATATTTCCTTTGGCCCTATAGTCTTCATAAGGATCCGAAATATCTGTTCTCAGATTCCACAGAAATAAGGCTAGCAAAGAGATCCACGAAATACAGATGTAACTCTGTGAGATAAATTAACAGAACACTAAGCAGTTTCTCAGAAAGCTTCTTTCCAGATTTCATCTGAGGATATTTCCTTTTTCACGATAGACCTCTATGGGCTTCCAAATATCACTTTGCCAATTCCACAAGAACTGTCTTAGCGAAAGTCTCCTTGAGGGGAAAGCTGTAACTCTGTGAGTTGATTTCACAGAACACAAAGAAGTTTCTCAGAAAGCTTCTTTCTCTTTGTTATGGGAGGATATTTCCTTTGGCCCTATAGTCCTCAAAGGGATCCGAAAATTCTGTTCTCAGATTCCACAGAAGTAAGGCTAGCAAAGAGATCCACGAAATATAGATGTAACTCTGTGAGATGAATTAACAGAACACAAAGCAGTTTCTCAGAAAGCTTCTTTCCAGATTTCCTCTGAGGATATTTCCTTTTTCACCATAGCCCTCTATGGGCTTCCAAATATCACTTTGCCAATTCCAAAAGAACTGTCTTAGCGAAAGGCTTCTTGAGGGGAAAGCTGTAACTCTGTGAGTTGATTTCACAGAACACAAAGAAGTTTCTCAGAAAGCTTCTTTCTCTTTGTTATCGGAGGATATTTCCTTTGGCCCTATAGTCCTCAAAGGGATCCGAAATTTCTGTTCTCAGATTCCACAGAAATAAGGCTAGCAAAGAGATCCACGAAATACAGATGTAACTCTGTGAGATGAATTAACAGAACACTAAGCAGTTTCTCAGAAAGCTTCTTTCCAGATTTCATCTGAGGATATTTCCTTTTTCACCATAGCCCTCTATGGGCTTCCAAATATCATTTTGCCAATTCCACAAGAACTGTCTTAGCGAAAGGATTCTTGAGGGGTAAGCCGTAACTCTGTGAGTTGATTTCACAGAACACAAACAAGTTTCTCAGAAAGCTTCTTTCTCTTTGTTATGGGAGGATATTTCCTTTGGCCCTATAGTCCTCAAAGAGATCCGAAATTTCTGTTCTCAGATTCCATAGAAATAAGGCTAGCAAAGAGATCCACGAAATACAGATGTAACTCTGTGAGATGAATTAACAGAACACTAAGCCGTTTCTCAGAAAGCTTCTTTCCAGATTTCATCTGAGGATATTTCCTTTTTCAGCATAGCACTCTATGGGCTTCCAAATATCACTTTGCCAATTACACAAGAACTGTCTTAGCAAAAGGCTTCTTGAGGGGAAAGCTGTAACTCTGTGAGATGATTTCACAGAACCCAAAGAAGTTTCTCAAAAAGCTTCTTTCTCTTTGTTATCGGAGGATATTTCCTTTGGCCCTATAGTCTCCAAAGGGATCCGAAATATCTGTTCTCAGATTCCACAGAAATAAGGCTAGCAAAGAGATCCACTTAATACAGATGTAACTCTGTGAGATGAATTAACAGAACACTAAGCAGTTTCTCAGAAAGCTTCTTTCCAGATTTCCTCTGAGGCTATTTCTTTTTTCACCATAGCCCTCTATGGGCTTCCAAATATCACTTTGCCAATTCCACAAGAATTGTCTTAGCGAAAGGCTTCTTGAGGGAAAAGTTGTAACTCTGTGAGTTGATTTCACAGAACACAAAGAAGATTCTCAGAAAGCTTCTTTCTCTTTATTATCGGAGGATATTTCCTTTGGCCCTATAGTCTTCAAAGGGATCCGAAATATCTGTTCTCAGATTCCACAGAAATAAGGCTAGCAAAGAGATCCACGAAATACAGATGTAACTCTGTGAGATGAACTAACAGAACACTAAGCCGCTTCTCAGAAAGCTTCTATCCAGATTTCATCTGAGGATATTTCCTTTTTCACCGTAACCCTCTATGGGCTTCCAAATATCACTTTGCCAATTCGACAAAAACTGTCTTAGCGAAAGGCTTCCAAGGGGAAATCTGTAACTCTGTGAGATGATTTCACAGAACCCAAAGAAGTTTCTCAAAAAGCTTCTTTCTCTTTCTTATCGGGGGATATTTCCTTTGGCCCTATAGTGTTCAAAGGGATCCGAAATATCTGTTCTCAGATTCCACAGAAATAAGGCTAGCAAAGAGATCCACGAAATACAGATGTAACTCTGTGAGATGAATTAACAGAACTCTAAGCAGTTTCTGAGAAAACTTCTTTCCAGATTTCCTCTGAGGATATTTCCTTTTTCACCGTAGCCCTCTATGGGCTTCCAAATATCACTTTGCCAATTCCACAAGGACTGTCTTAGCGAAAGGCTTCTTGAGGGGAAAGCTGTAACTCTGTGAGTTGATTTCACAGAACACAAAGAAGTTTCTCAAAAAGCTTCTTTCTCTTTGTTATCGGAGGATATTTCCTTTGGCCCTATAGTCTTCATAAGGATCCGAAATATCTGTTCTCAGATTCCACAGAAATAAGGCTAGCAAAGAGATCCACGAAATACAGATGTAACTCTGTGAGATAAATTAACAGAACACTAAGCAGTTTCTCAGAAAGCTTCTTTCCAGATTTCATCTGAGGATATTTCCTTTTTCACGATAGACCTCTATGGGCTTCCAAATATCACTTTGCCAATTCCACAAGAACTGTCTTAGCGAAAGTCTCCTTGAGGGGAAAGCTGTAACTCTGTGAGTTGATTTCACAGAACACAAAGAAGTTTCTCAGAAAGCTTCTTTCTCTTTGTTATGGGAGGATATTTCCTTTGGCCCTATAGTCCTCAAAGGGATCCGAAAATTCTGTTCTCAGATTCCACAGAAATAAGGCTAGCAAAGAGATCCACGAAATATAGATGTAACTCTGTGAGATGAATTAACAGAACACAAAGCAGTTTCTCAGAAAGCTTCTTTCCAGATTTCCTCTGAGGATATTTCCTTTTTCACCATAGCCCTCTATGGGCTTCCAAATATCACTTTGCCAATTCCAAAAGAACTGTCTTAGCGAAAGGCTTCTTGAGGGGAAAGCTGTAACTCTGTGAGTTGATTTCACAGAACACAAAGAAGTTTCTCAGAAAGCTTCTTTCTCTTTGTTATCGGAGGATATTTCCTTTGGCCCTATAGTCCTCAAAGGGATCCGAAATTTCTGTTCTCAGATTCCACAGAAATAAGGCTAGCAAAGAGATCCACGAAATACAGATGTAACTCTGTGAGATGAATTAACAGAACACTAAGCCGTTTCTCAGAAAGCTTCTTTCCAGATTTCATCTGAGGATATTTCCTTTTTCACCATAGCCCTCTATGGGCTTCCAAATATCATTTTGCCAATTCCACAAGAACTGTCTTAGCGAAAGGATTCTTGAGGGGTAAGCTGTAACTCTGTGAGATGATTTCACAGAACACAAAGAAGTTTCTCAAAAAGCTTCTTTCTTTTTGTTATCGGAGGATATTTCCTTTGGCCCTATAGTCTCCAAAGGGATCCGAAATATCTGTTCTCAGATTCCACAGAAATAAGGCTAGCAAAGAGATCCACGAAATACAGATGTAACTCTGTGAGATGAATTAATAGAACATTAAGCAGTTTCTCAGAAAGCTTCTTTCCAGATTTCATCTGAGGATATTTCCTTTTTCACCATAGCCCTCTATGGGCTTCCAAATATCAGTTTGCCAATACCACAAGAACTGTCTTAGCGAAAGGCTTCTTGAGGGGAAAGCTGTAACTCTGTGTGATGAGATCACAGAACACAAAGAAGTTTCTCAAAAAGCTTCTTTCTCTTTGTTATCGGAGGATATTTCCTTTGCCCCTATTGTCTCCAAAGGGATCCGAAATATCTGTTCTCCGATTCCACAGAAATAAGGCTAGCAAAGAGATCCACGAAATACAGATGTAACTCTGTGAGATGAATTAAAAGAACATTAAGCAGTTTCTCAGAAAGCTTCTTTCCAGATTTCATCTGAGGATATTTCCTTTTTCACCATAGCCCTCTATGGGCTTCCAAATATCACTTTGCCAATTCCACAAGAACTGTCTTAGCGAAAGGCTTCTTGAGGGGAAAGCTGTAACTCTGTGAGATGATTTCAAGGAACACAAAGAAGTTTCTCAAAAAGCTTCTTTCTCTTAGTTAGCGGAGGATATTTCCTTTGGCCCTATAGTCTTCAAAGGGATCCGAAATATCTGTTCTCAGATTCCACAGAAATAAGGCTAGCAAAGAGATCCACGAAATACAGATGTAACTCTGTGAGATGAATTAACAGAACACTAAGCAGTTTCTCAGAAAGCTTCTTTCCAGATTTCATCTGAGGATATTTCCTTTTTCACCATAGCCCTCTATGGGCTTCCAAATATCACTTTGCCAATTCCACAAGAACTGTCTTAGCGAAAGGCTTCTTGACGGGAAAGCTGTAAATCTGTGAGATGATTTCACAGAACCCAAAGAAGTTTGTCAAAAAGCTTCTTTCTCTTTGTTATCGGAGGATATTTCCTTTGGGCCTATAGTCTCCAAAGGGATCCGAAATGTGTGTTCTCAGATTCCACAGAAATAAGGCTAGCAAAGAGATCCACGAAATACAGATGTAACTCGGTGAGATAAATAAACAGAACACTAAGCAGTTTCTCAGAAAGCTTCTTTCCAGATTTCATCTGAGGATATTTCCTTTTTCACCATAGCCCTCTATGGGCTTCCAAATATCACTTTGCCAATTCCACAAGAACTGTCTTAGCGAAAGGCTTCTTGAAGGAAAAGTTGTAACTCTGTGAGTTGATTTCACAGAACACAAAGAACTTTCTCAGAAAGCTTCTTTTTCTTTGTTATCGGAGGATATTTCCTTTGGCCCTATAGTCTTCAAAGGGATCCGAAATATCTGTTCTCAGATTCCACAGAAATAAGGCTAGCAAAGAGATCCACGAAATACAGATGTAACTCTGTGAGATGAATTAACAGAACACTAAGCAGTTTCTCAGAAAGCTTCTTTCCAGATTTCCTCTGAGGATATTTCCTTTTTCAACATAGCCCTCTATGGGCTTCCAAATATCACTTTGCCAATTCCACAAGAACTGTCTTAGCAAAAGGCTTCTTGAGGGGAAAGCTGTAACTCTGTGTGATGATTTCACAGAAACCAAAGAAGTTTCTCAAAAAGCTTCTTACTCTTTGTTATCGGAGGATATTTCCTTTGGCCCTATAGTCTCCAAAGGGATCCGAAATATCTGTTCTCAGATTCCACAGAAATAAGGCTAGCAAAGAGATCCACGAAATACAGATGTAACTCTGTGAGATGAATTAACAGAATACTAAGCAGTTTCTCAGAAAGCTTCTTTCCAGATTTCTTCTGAGGATATTTCCTTTTTCACGATAGACCTCTATGGGCTTCCAAATATCACTTTGCCAATTCCACAAGAACTGTCTTAGCGAAAGTCTTCTTGAGGGGAAAGCTGTAACTCTGTGAGTTGATTTCACATAACACAAAGAAGTTTCTCAGAAAGCTTCTTTCTCTTTGTTATGGGAGGATATTTCCTTTGGCCCTATATTCCTCTAAGGGATCCGAAAATTCTGTTCTCAGATTCCACAGAAATAAGGCTAGCAAAGAGATCCAGGAAATATAGATGTAACTCTGTGAGATAAATTAACAGAACACTAAGCAGTTTCTCAGAAAGCTTCTTTCCAGATTTCATCTGAGGATATTTCCTTTTTCACCATAGCCCTCTATGGGCTTCCAAATATCACTTTGCCAATTCCACAAGAACTGTCTTAGCGAAAGGCTTCTTGAGGGGAAAGCTGTAACTCTGTGAGATGATTTCTCAGAACACAAAGAAGTTTCTCAAAAAGCTTCTTTCTCTTTGTTAGCGGAGGATATTTCCTTTGGCCCCATAGTCTCCAAAGGGATCCGAAATATCTGTTCTCAGATTCCACAGAAATAAGGCTAGCAAAGAGATCCACGAAATACAGATGTAACTCTGTGAGATGAATTAACAGAACACTAAGCAGTTTCTCAGAAAGCTTCTTTCCAGATTTCATATGAGGATATTTCCTTTTTCACCATAGCCCTCTATGGGCTTCCAAATATCACTTTGCCAATTCCACAAGAACTGTCTTAGCGAAAGGCTTCTTGACGGGAAAGCTGTAACTCTGTGAGATGATTTCACAGAACCCAAAGAAGTTTGTCAAAAAGCTTCTTTCTCTTTGTTATCGGAGGATATTTCCTTTGGGCCTATAGTCTCCAAAGGGATCCGAAATGTGTGTTCTCAGATTCCACAGAAATAAGGCTAGCAAAGAGATCCACGAAATACAGATGTAACTCGGTGAGATGAATTAACAGAACACTAAGCAGTTTCTCAGAAAGCTTCTTTCCAGATTTCCTCTAAGGATATTTCCTTTTTCACCATAGCCCTCTATGGGCTTCCAAATATCACTTTCCCAATTCCACAAGAACTGTCTTAGCAAAAGGCTTCTTGAGGGGAAAGCTGTAACTCTGTGTGATGATTTCACAGAAACCAAAGAAGTTTCTCAAAAAGCTTCTTACTCTTTGTTATCGGAGGATATTTCCTTTGGCCCTATAGTCTCCAAAGGGATCCGAAATATCTGTTCTCAGATTCCACAGAAATAAGGCTAGCAAAGAGATCCAAGAAATACAGATGTAACTCTGTGAGATGAATTAACAGAACACTAAGCAGTTTCTCAGAAAGCTTCTTTCCAGATTTCATCTGAGGATATTTCCTTTTTCACCGTAGCCCTCTATGGGCTTCCAAATATCACTTTGCCAATTCCACAAGAACTGTCTTAGCGAAAAGCTTCTTGAGGGGAAAGCTGTAACGCTGTGAGTTGATTTCACAGAACACAAAGAAGTTTCTCAGAAAGCTTGTTTCTCTTTGTTATAGGAGGATATTTCCTTTGGCCCTATAGTCGTCAAAGGTATCCGAAATATCTGTTCTCAGATTCCACAGAAATAAGGCTAGCAAAGAGATCCACGAAATACAGATGTAACTCTGTGAGATGAATTAACAGAACACTAAGCAGTTTCTCAGAAAACTTCTTTCCATATTTCATCTGAGGATATTTCCTTTTTCACCATCGCCCTCTATGGGCTTCCAAATATCACTTTGCCAATTCCACAAGAACTGTCTTATCGAAAGGCTTCTTGAGGAGGAAGCTGTAACTCTGTGAGTTGATTTCACAGAACACAAAGAAGTTTCTCAGAAAGCTTCTTTCTCTTTGTTATCGCAGGATATTTCCTTTGGCCCTATAATCTCCAAAGGGATCCGAAATATCTGTTCTCAGATTCCACAGAAATAAGGCTAGCAAAGAGATCCACGAAATACAGATGTAACTCTGTGAGATAAATTAACAGAACATTAAGCAGTTTCTCAGAAAGCTTCTTTCCAGATTTCATCTGAGGATATTTCCTTTTTCACCATAGCCCACTATGGGCTTCCAAATATCACTTTGCCAATTCCACAAGAACTGTCTTAGCGAAAGGCTTCTTGAGGGGAAAGCTGTAACTCTGTGAGTTGATTTCACAGAACACAAAGAAGTTTCTCAGAAAGCTTCTTTCTCTTTGTTATGGGAGGATATTTCCTTTGGCCCTATAGTCCTCAAAGGGATCCGAAATTTCTGCTCTCAGATTCCACAGAAATAAGCCTAGCAAAGAGAACCACGAAATACAGATGTAACTCTGTGAGATGAATTAACATAACACTAAGCAGTTTCTCAGAAAGCTTCTTTCCAGATTTCATCTGAGGATATTTCCTTTTTCACCATAGCCCTCTATGGGCTTCCAAATATCACTTTGCCAATTCCACAAGAACTGTGTTAGCGAAAAGTTTCTTGAGTGGAAAGCTGTAACTCTGTGAGATGATTTCTCAGAACACAAAGAAGTTTCTCAGAAAGCTTCTTTCTCTTTGTTATCGGAGGATATTTCCTTTGGCCCTATAGTCTTCAAAGGGATCCGAAATATCTGTTCTCAGATTCCAGAGAAATAAGGCTAGCAAAGAGATCCACGAAATACAGATGTAACTCTGTGAGATGAATTAACAGAACACTAAGCAGTTTCTCAGAAAGCTTCTTTCCAGATTTCATCTGAGGATATTTCCTTTTTCACCATAGCCCTCTATGTTCTTCCAAATATCACTTTGCCTATTCCACAAGAACTGTCTTAGCGAAAGGCTTCTTGTGGGTAAAGCTGTAACTCTGTGAGATGATTTCACAGAACACAAAGAAGTTTCTCAAAAAGCTTCTTTCTCTTTGTTATCGGAGGATATTTCCTTTGCCCCTATTGTCTCCAAAGGGATCCGAAATATCTGTTCTCCGATTCCACAGAAATAAGGCTAGCAAAGAGATCCACGAAATACAGATGTAACTCTGTGAGATGAATTAATAGAACATTAAGCAGTTTCTCAGAAAGCTTCTTTCCAGATTTCCTCTGAGGATATTTCCTTTTTCACCATAGCCCTCTATGGGCTTCCAAATATCACTTTGCCAATTCCACAAGAACTGTCTTAGCGAAAGGCTTCTTGAGGGGAAAGCTCTAACTCTGTGAGTTGATTTCACAGAACACAAAGAAGTTTCTCAGAAAGCTTCTTTCTCTTTGTTATCGGAGGATATTTCCTTAGGCCCTATAGTCTTCAAAGGGATCCGAAATATCTGTTCTCAGATTCCACAGAAATAAGGCTAGCAAAGAGATCCACGAAATACAGATGTAACTCTGTGAGATGAATTAACAGAACACTAAGCAGTTTCTCAGAAAGCTTCTTTCCAGATTTCATCTGAGGATATTTCCTTTTTCACCATCGCCCTCTATGGGCTTCCAAATATCACTTTGCCAATTCCACAAGAACTATCTTATCGAAAGGCTTCTTGAGGGGAAAGCTGGAACTCTGTGAGTTGATTTCACAGAACACAAAGAAGTTTCTCAGAAAGCTTCTTTCTCTTTGTTATCGGAGGATATTTCCTTTGGCCCTATAGTCTCCAAAGGGATCCGAAATACTTGTTCTCATATTCCACAGAAATAAGGCTAGCAAAGACATCCACGAAATACACATGTAACGCTGTGAGATAAATTAACAGAACACTAAGCAGGTTCTCAGAAAGCTTCTTTCCAGATTTCCTCTGAGGTTATTTCGTTTTTCACCATAGCCCACTATGGGCTTCCAAATATCACTTTGCCAATTCCACAAGAACTGTCTTAGCGAAAGGCTTCTTGAGGGAAAAGTTGTAACTCTGTGAGTTGATTTCACAGAACACAAAGAAGATTCTCAGAAAGCTTCTTTCTCTTTGTTATCGGAGGATATTTCCTTTGGCCCTATAGTCTTCAAAGGGATCCGAAATATCTGTTCTCAGATTCCACAGAAATAAGGCTAGCAAAGAGATCCACGAAATACAGATGTAACTCTGTTAGATAAATTAACAGAACACTAAGCAGTTTCTCAGAAAGCTTCTTTCCAGATTTCCTCTGAGGATATTTCCTTTTTCACGATAGACCTCTATGGGCTTCCAAATATCACTTTGCCAATTCCACAAGAACTGCCTTAGCGAAAGGCTTCTTGAGGGGAAAGCTGTAACTCTGTGAGTTGATTTCACAGAACCCAAAGAAGTTTCTCAGAAAGCTTCTTTCTCTTTGTTATGGGGGGATATTTCCTTTGGCCCTATAGTCCTCAAAGGGATCCGAAATTTCTGTTCTCAGGTTCCACAGAAATAAGGCTAGCAAAGAGATCCACGAAATACAGATGTAACTCTGTGAGATGAATTAACAGAACACTAAGCAGTTTCTCAGAAAGCTTCTTTCCAGATTTCATCTGAGGATATTTCCTTTTTCACCATAGCCCTCTATGCGCTTCCAAATATCACTTTGCCAATTCCACAAGAACTGTCTTAGCGAAAGGCTTCTTCAGGGGAAAGCTGTAACTCTGTGAGATGATTTCAAAGAACACAAAGATGTTTCTCAAAATGCTCCTTTCTCCTTGTTATCGGAGGATATTTCCTTTGGCCCTATAGTCTCCAAAGGGATCCGAATTATCTGTTCTCAGATTCCACAGAAATAAGGCTAGCAAAGAGATCCACGAAATACAGATGTAACTCTGTGAGATGAATTAACAGAACACTAAGCAGTTTCTCAGAAAGCTTCTTTCCAGATTTCCTCTGAGGATATTTCCTTTTTCACCATAGCCCTCTATGGGCTTCCAAATATCACTTTGCCAATTCCACAAGAACTGTCTTAGCGAAAGGCTTCTTGAGGGGAAAGCTGTAACTCTGTGAGATGATTTCACAGAACAGAAAGAAGTTTCTCAGAAAGCTTCTTTCTCTTTGTTATCGGAGGATATTTCCTTTAGCCCTATAGTGTTCAAAGGGATCCGAAATATCTGTTCTCAGATTCCACAGAAATAAGGGTAGCAAAGAGATCCACGAAATACAGATGTAACTCTGTGAGATGAATTAACAGAACACTAAGCAGTTTCTCAGAAAGCTTCTTTCCAGATTTCATCTGAGGATATTTCTTTTTTCACCATAGCCCTCTATGGGCTTCCAAATATCACTTTGCCAATTCCACAAGAACTGTCTTAGCGAAAGGCTTCTTGAGGGGAAAGCTGTAACTCTGTGAGATGATTTCACAGAACACAAAGAAGTTTCTCAGAAAGCTTCTTTCTCTTTGTTATCGGACGATATTTCCTTTGGCCCTATAGTCTTCAAAGGGATCCGAAATATCTGTTCTCAGATTCCACAGAAATAAGGCTAGCAAAGAGATCCACGAAATACAGATGTAACTCTGTGAGATGAATTAACAGAACACTAAGCAGTTTCTCTTAAAGCTTCTTTCCAGATTTCATCTGAGGATATTTCCTTTTTCACCATAGCCCTCTATGGGCTTCCAAATATCACTTTCCCAATTCCACAAGAACTGTCTTAGCGAAAGGGTTCTTGAGCGGAAAGCTGTACCTCTGTGAGATGATTTCAAAGAACACAAAGAAGTTTCTCAAAAAGCTTCTTTCTCTTTGTTATCGGAGGATATTCCCTTTGGCCCTATAGTCCCCAAAGGGATCCGAAATATCTGTTCTCAGATTCCACAGAAATAATTCTAGCAAAGAGATCCACGAAATACAGATGCAACTCTGTGAGATGAATTAACAGAACACTAAGCAGTTTCTCAGAAAGCTTCTTTCCAGATTTCATCTGAGGATATTTCCTTTTTCACCATAGCCCTCTAAGGGCTTCCAAATATCACTTTGCCAATTCCACAAGAACTGTCTTAGCGAAAGGCTTCTGGAGGGGAAAGCTGTAACTCTGTGAGTTGATTTCAAAGAACACAAAGAAGTTTCTCAGAAAGCTTCTTTCTCTTTGTTATCGGAGGATATTTCCTTTGGCCCTATAGTCTTCAAAGGGATCCGAAATATCTGTTCTCAGATTCCACAGAAATAAGGCTAGCAAAGAGATCCACGAAATACAGATGTAACTCTGTCAGATGAATTAACAGAACACTAAGCAGTTTCTCAGAAAGCTTCTTTCCAGATTTCATCTGAGGATATTTCCTTTTTCACCATAGCCCTCTATGGCCTTCCAAATATCATTTTGCCAATTCCACAAAAACTGTCTTAGCGAAAGGATTCTTGAGGGGAAAGCTGTAACTCTGTGATATGATTGCACAGACCCCAAAGAAGTCTCTCAAAAAGCTTCTTTCTTTTTGTTATCGGAGGATATTTCCTTTGGCCCTATAGTCTACAAAGGGATCCGAAATATCTGTTCTCAGATTCCACAGAAATAAGGCTAGCAAAGAGATCCACGAAATACAGATGTAACTCTGTGAGATGAATTAATAGAACATTAAGCAGTTTCTCAGAAAGCTTCTTTCCAGATTTCATCTGAGGATATTTCCTTTTTCACCATAGCCCTCTATGGGCTTCCAAATATCACTTTGCCAATTCCACAAGAACTCTTTTAGCGAAAGGCTTCTTGAGGGGAAAGCTCTAACTCTGTGAGTTGATTTCACAGAACACAAAGAAGTTTCTCAGAAAGCTTCTTTCTCTTTGTTATCGGAGGATATTTCCTTTGGCCCTATAGTCTTCAAAGGGATCCGAAATATCTGTTCTCAGATTCCACAGAAATAAGGCTAGCAAAGAGAACCACGAAATACAGATGTAACCTTGTGAGATGAATTAACAGAACACTAAGCAGTTTCTCAGAAAGCTTCTTTCCAGATTTCCTCTGAGGATATTTCCTTTTTCACCATAGCCCTCTATGGGCTTCCAAATATCACTTTGCCAATTCCACAAGAACTGTCTTAGCGAAAGGCTTCTTGAGGGGAAAGCTGTAACTCTGTGTGATGATTTCACAGAAACCAAAGAAGTTTCTCAAAAAGCTTCTTTCTCTTTGTTATCGGAGGATATTTCCGTTGGCCCTATAGTCTTCAAAGGGATCCGAAATATCTGTTCTCAGATTCCACAGAAATAAGGCTAGCAAAGAGATCCACGAAATACAGATGTAACTCTGTCAGATGAATTAACAGAACACTAAGCAGTTTCTCAGAAAGCTTCTTTCCAGATTTCATCTGAGGATATTTCCTTTTTCACCATAGCCCTCTATGGGCTTCCAAATATCACTTTGCCAATTCCACAAGAACTCTTTTAGCGAAAGGCTTCTTGAGGGGAAAGCTGTAACTCTGTGAGACGATTTCACAGAACCCAAAGAAGTTTCTCAAAAAGCTTCTTTCTCTTTTTTATCGGAGGATATTTCCTTTGGCCCTATTGTCTCCAAAGGGATCCGAAATGTGTGTTCACAGATTCCAAAGAAATAAGGCTAGCAAAGAGATCCACGAAATACAGATATAACTCTGTGAGATGAATTAACAGAACACTAAGCAGTTTCTCAGAAAGCTTCTTTCCAGATTTCATCTGAGGATATTTCCTTTTTCACCATAGCCCTCTATGGGCTTCCAAATATCACTTTGCCAATTCCACAAGAACTGTCTTAGCGAAAGGCTTCTTGAGGGAAAAGTTGTAACTCTGTGAGTTGATTTCACAGAACACAAAGAACTTTCTCAGAAAGCTTCTTTCTCTTTGTTATCGGAGGATATTTCCTTTGGCCCTATAGTCTTCAAAGGGATCCGAAATATCTGTTCTCAGATTCCACAGAAATAAGGCTAGCAAAGAGAACCACGAAATACAGATGTAACCCTGTGAGATGAATTAACAGAACACTAAGCAGTTTCTCAGAAAGCTTCTTTCCAGATTTCATCTGAGGATATTTCCTTTTTCACCATAGCCCTCTATGGGCTTCCAAATATCACTTTGCCAATTCCACAAGAACTGTCTTAGCGAAAGGCTTCTTGAGGGAAAAGTTGTAACTCTGTGAGTTGATTTCACAGAACACAAAGAACTTTCTCAGAAAGCTTCTTTTTCTTTGTTATCGGAGGATATTTCCTTTGGCCCTATAGTCTTCAAAGGGATCCGAAATATCTGTTCTCAGATTCCACAGAAATAAGGCTAGCAAAGAGATCCACGAAATACAGATGTAACTCTGTGAGATGAATTAACAGAACACTAAGCAGTTTCTCAGAAAGCTTCTTTCCAGATTTCCTCTGAGGATATTTCCTTTTTCAACATAGCCCTCTATGGGCTTCCAAATATCACTTTGCCAATTCCACAAGAACTGTCTTAGCAAAAGGCTTCTTGAGGGGAAAGCTGTAACTCTGTGTGATGATTTCACAGAAACCAAATAAGTTTCTCAAAAAGCTTCTTACTCTTTGTTATCGGAGGATATTTCCTTTGGCCCTATAGTCTCCAAAGGGATCCGAAATATCTGTTCTCAGATTCCACAGAAATAAGGCTAGCAAAGAGATCCACGAAATACAGATGTAACTCTGTGAGATGAATTAACAGAATACTAAGCAGTTTCTCAGAAAGCTTCTTTCCAGATTTCTTCTGAGGATATTTCCTTTTTCACGATAGACCTCTATGGGCTTCCAAATATCACTTTGCCAATTCCACAAGAACTGTCTTAGCGAAAGTCTTCTTGAGGGGAAAGCTGTAACTCTGTGAGTTGATTTCACATAACACAAAGAAGTTTCTCAGAAAGCTTCTTTCTCTTTGTTATGGGAGGATATTTCCTTTGGCCCTATATTCCTCTAAGGGATCCGAAAATTCTGTTCTCAGATTCCACAGAAATAAGGCTAGCAAAGAGATCCAGGAAATATAGATGTAACTCTGTGAGATAAATTAACAGAACACTAAGCAGTTTCTCAGAAAGCTTCTTTCCAGATTTCATCTGAGGATATTTCCTTTTTCACCATAGCCCTCTATGGGCTTCCAAATATCACTTTGCCAATTCCACAAGAACTGTCTTAGCGAAAGGCTTCTTGAGGGGAAAGCTGTAACTCTGTGAGATGATTTCTCAGAACACAAAGAAGTTTCTCAAAAAGCTTCTTTCTCTTTGTTAGCGGAGGATATTTCCTTTGGCCCCATAGTCTCCAAAGGGATCCGAAATATCTGTTCTCAGATTCCACAGAAATAAGGCTAGCAAAGAGATCCACGAAATACAGATGTAACTCTGTGAGATGAATTAACAGAACACTAAGCAGTTTCTCAGAAAGCTTCTTTCCAGATTTCATATGAGGATATTTCCTTTTTCACCATAGCCCTCTATGGGCTTCCAAATATCACTTTGCCAATTCCACAAGAACTGTCTTAGCGAAAGGCTTCTTGACGGGAAAGCTGTAACTCTGTGAGATGATTTCACAGAACACAAAGAAGTTTGTCAAAAAGCTTCTTTCTCTTTGTTATCGGAGGATATTTCCTTTGGGCCTATAGTCTCCAAAGGGATCCGAAATGTGTGTTCTCAGATTCCACAGAAATAAGGCTAGCAAAGAGATCCACGAAATACAGATGTAACTCGGTGAGATGAATTAACAGAACACTAAGCAGTTTCTCAGAAAGCTTCTTTCCAGATTTCCTCTAAGGATATTTCCTTTTTCACCATAGCCCTCTATGGGCTTCCAAATATCACTTTCCCAATTCCACAAGAACTGTCTTAGCAAAAGGCTTCTTGAGGGGAAAGCTGTAACTCTGTGTGATGATTTCACAGAAACCAAAGAAGTTTCTCAAAAAGCTTCTTACTCTTTGTTATCGGAGGATATTTCCTTTGGCCCTATAGTCTCCAAAGGGATCCGAAATATCTGTTCTCAGATTCCACAGAAATAAGGCTAGCAAAGAGATCCAAGAAATACAGATGTAACTCTGTGAGATGAATTAACAGAACACTAAGCAGTTTCTCAGAAAGCTTCTTTCCAGATTTCATCTGAGGATATTTCCTTTTTCACCGTAGCCCTCTATGGGCTTCCAAATATCACTTTGCCAATTCCACAAGAACTGTCTTAGCGAAAAGCTTCTTGAGGGGAAAGCTCTAACTCTGTGAGTTGATTTCACAGAACACAAAGAAGTTTCTCAGAAAGCTTGTTTCTCTTTGTTATAGGAGGATATTTCCTTTGGCCCTATAGTCGTCAAAGGTATCCGAAATATCTGTTCTCAGATTCCACAGAAATAAGGCTAGCAAAGAGATCCACGAAATACAGATGTAACTCTGTGAGATGAATTAACAGAACACTAAGCAGTTTCTCAGAAAACTTCTTTCCATATTTCATCTGAGGATATTTCCTTTTTCACCATCGCCCTCTATGGGCTTCCAAATATCACTTTGCCAATTCCACAAGAACTGTCTTATCGAAAGGCTTCTTGAGGAGGAAGCTGTAACTCTGTGAGTTGATTTCACAGAACACAAAGAAGTTTCTCAGAAAGCTTCTTTCTCTTTGTTATCGCAGGATATTTCCTTTGGCCCTATAATCTCCAAAGGGATCCGAAATATCTGTTCTCAGATTCCACAGAAATAAGGCTAGCAAAGAGATCCACGAAATACAGATGTAACTCTGTGAGATAAATTAACAGAACATTAAGCAGTTTCTCCGAAAGCTTCTTTCCAGATTTCATCTGAGGATATTTCCTTTTTCACCATAGCCCACTATGGGCTTCCAAATATCACTTTGCCAATTCCACAAGAACTGTCTTAGCGAAAGGCTTCTTGAGGGGAAAGCTGTAACTCTGTGAGTTGATTTCACAGAACACAAAGAAGTTTCTCAGAAAGCTTCTTTCTCTTTGTTATGGGAGGATATTTCCTTTGGCCCTATAGTCCTCAAAGGGATCCGAAATTTCTGCTCTCAGATTCCACAGAAATAAGGCTAGCAAAGAGAACCACGAAATACAGATGTAACTCTGTGAGATGAATTAACATAACACTAAGCAGTTTCTCAGAAAGCTTCTTTCCAGATTTCATCTGAGGATATTTCCTTTTTCACCATAGCCCTCTATGGGCTTCCAAATATCACTTTGCCAATTCCACAAGAACTGTGTTAGCGAAAAGTTTCTTGAGTGGAAAGCTGTAACTCTGTGAGATGATTTCTCAGAACACAAAGAAGTTTCTCAGAAAGCTTCTTTCTCTTTGTTATCGGAGGATATTTCCTTTGGCCCTATAGTCTTCAAAGGGATCCGAAATATCTGTTCTCAGATTCCAGAGAAATAAGGCTAGCAAAGAGATCCACGAAATACAGATGTAACTCTGTGAGATGAATTAACAGAACACTAAGCAGTTTCTCAGAAAGCTTCTTTCCAGATTTCATCTGAGGATATTTCCTTTTTCACCATAGCCCTCTATGTTCTTCCAAATATCACTTTGCCTATTCCACAAGAACTGTCTTAGCGAAAGGCTTCTTGTGGGGAAAGCTGTAACTCTGTGAGATGATTTCACAGAACACAAAGAAGTTTCTCAAAAAGCTTCTTTCTCTTTGTTATCGGAGGATATTTCCTTTGCCCCTATTGTCTCCAAAGGGATCCGAAATATCTGTTCTCCGATTCCACAGAAATAAGGCTAGCAAAGAGATCCACGAAATACAGATGTAACTCTGTGAGATGAATTAATAGAACATTAAGCAGTTTCTCAGAAAGCTTCTTTCCAGATTTCCTCTGAGGATATTTCCTTTTTCACCATAGCCCTCTATGGGCTTCCAAATATCACTTTGCCAATTCCACAAGAACTGTCTTAGCGAAAGGCTTCTTGAGGGGAAAGCTCTAACTCTGTGAGTTGATTTCACAGAACACAAAGAAGTTTCTCAGAAAGCTTCTTTCTCTTTGTTATCGGAGGATATTTCCTTAGGCCCTATAGTCTTCAAAGGGATCCGAAATATCTGTTCTCAGATTCCACAGAAATAAGGCTAGCAAAGAGATCCACGAAATACAGATGTAACTCTGTGAGATGAATTAACAGAACACTAAGCAGTTTCTCAGAAAGCTTCTTTCCAGATTTCATCTGAGGATATTTCCTTTTTCACCATCGCCCTCTATGGGCTTCCAAATATCACTTTGCCAATTCCACAAGAACTATCTTATCGAAAGGCTTCTTGAGGGGAAAGCTGGAACTCTGTGAGTTGATTTCACAGAACACAAAGAAGTTTCTCAGAAAGCTTCTTTCTCTTTGTTATCGGAGGATATTTCCTTTGGCCCTATAGTCTCCAAAGGGATCCGAAATACTTGTTCTCATATTCCACAGAAATAAGGCTAGCAAAGACATCCACGAAATACACATGTAACGCTGTGAGATAAATTAACAGAACACTAAGCAGGTTCTCAGAAAGCTTCTTTCCAGATTTCCTCTGAGGTTATTTCCTTTTTCACCATAGCCCACTATGGGCTTCCAAATATCACTTTGCCAATTCCACAAGAACTGTCTTAGCGAAAGGCTTCTTGAGGGAAAAGTTGTAACTCTGTGAGTTGATTTCACAGAACACAAAGAAGATTCTCAGAAAGCTTCTTTCTCTTTGTTATCGGAGGATATTTCCTTTGGCCCTATAGTCTTCAAAGGGATCCGAAATATCTGTTCTCAGATTCCACAGAAATAAGGCTAGCAAAGAGATCCACGAAATACAGATGTAACTCTGTTAGATAAATTAACAGAACACTAAGCAGTTTCTCAGAAAGCTTCTTTCCAGATTTCCTCTGAGGATATTTCCTTTTTCACGATAGACCTCTATGGGCTTCCAAATATCACTTTGCCAATTCCACAAGAACTGCCTTAGCGAAAGGCTTCTTGAGGGGAAAGCTGTAACTCTGTGAGTTGATTTCACAGAACCCAAAGAAGTTTCTCAGAAAGCTTCTTTCTCTTTGTTATGGGGGGATATTTCCTTTGGCCCTATAGTCCTCAAAGGGATCCGAAATTTCTGTTCTCAGGTTCCACAGAAATAAGGCTAGCAAAGAGATCCACGAAATACAGATGTAACTCTGTGAGATGAATTAACAGAACACTAAGCAGTTTCTCAGAAAGCTTCTTTCCAGATTTCATCTGAGGATATTTCCTTTTTCACCATAGCCCTCTATGGGCTTCGAAATATCACTTTGCCAATTCCACAAGAACTGTCTTAGCGAAAGGCTTCTTCAGGGGAAAGCTGTAACTCTGTGAGATGATTTCAAAGAACACAAAGATGTTTCTCAAAATGCTCCTTTCTCCTTGTTATCGGAGGATATTTCCTTTGGCCCTATAGTCTCCAAAGGGATCCGAATTATCTGTTCTCAGATTCCACAGAAATAAGGCTAGCAAAGAGATCCACGAAATACAGATGTAACTCTGTGAGATGAATTAACAGAACACTAAGCAGTTTCTCAGAAAGCTTCTTTCCAGATTTCCTCTGAGGATATTTCCTTTTTCACCATAGCCCTCTATGGGCTTCCAAATATCACTTTGCCAATTCCACAAGAACTGTCTTAGCGAAAGGCTTCTTGAGGGGAAAGCTGTAACTCTGTGAGATGATTTCACAGAACAGAAAGAAGTTTCTCAGAAAGCTTCTTTCTCTTTGTTATCGGAGGATATTTCCTTTGGCCCTATAGTGTTCAAAGGGATCCGAAATATCTGTTCTCAGATTCCACAGAAATAAGGGTAGCAAAGAGATCCACGAAATACAGATGTAACTCTGTGAGATGAATTAACAGAACACTAAGCAGTTTCTCAGAAAGCTTCTTTCCAGATTTCATCTGAGGATATTTCTTTTTTCACCATAGCCCTCTATGGGCTTCCAAATATCACTTTGCCAATTCCACAAGAACTGTCTTAGCGAAAGGCTTCTTGAGGGGAAAGCTGTAACTCTGTGAGATGATTTCACAGAACACAAAGAAGTTTCTCAGAAAGCTTCTTTCTCTTTGTTATCGGACGATATTTCCTTTGGCCCTATAGTCTTCAAAGGGATCCGAAATATCTGTTCTCAGATTCCACAGAAATAAGGCTAGCAAAGAGATCCACGAAATACAGATGTAACTCTGTGAGATGAATTAACAGAACACTAAGCAGTTTCTCTTAAAGCTTCTTTCCAGATTTCATCTGAGGATATTTCCTTTTTCACCATAGCCCTCTATGGGCTTCCAAATATCACTTTCCCAATTCCACAAGAACTGTCTTAGCGAAAGGGTTCTTGAGGGGAAAGCTGTACCTCTGTGAGATGATTTCAAAGAACACAAAGAAGTTTCTCAAAAAGCTTCTTTCTCTTTGTTATCGGAGGATATTTCCTTTGGCCCTATAGTCCCCAAAGGGATCCGAAATATCTGTTCTCAGATTCCACAGAAATAATTCTAGCAAAGAGATCCACGAAATACAGATGCAACTCTGTGAGATGAATTAACAGAACACTAAGCAGTTTCTCAGAAAGCTTCTTTCCAGATTTCATCTGAGGATATTTCCTTTTTCACCATAGCCCTCTAAGGGCTTCCAAATATCACTTTGCCAATTCCACAAGAACTGTCTTAGCGAAAGGCTTCTTGAGGGAAAAGTTGTAACTCTGTGAGTTGATTTCAAAGAACACAAAGAAGTTTCTCAGAAAGCTTCTTTCTCTTTGTTATCGGAGGATATTTCCTTTGGCCCTATAGTCTTCAAAGGGATCCGAAATATCTGTTCTCAGATTCCACAGAAATAAGGCTAGCAAAGAGATCCACGAAATACAGATGTAACTCTGTCAGATGAATTAACAGAACACTAAGCAGTTTCTCAGAAAGCTTCTTTCCAGATTTCATCTGAGGATATTTCCTTTTTCACCATAGCCCTCTATGGCCTTCCAAATATCATTTTGCCAATTCCACAAAAACTGTCTTAGCGAAAGGATTCTTGAGGGGAAAGCTGTAACTCTGTGATATGATTGCACAGACCCCAAAGAAGTCTCTCAAAAAGCTTCTTTCTTTTTGTTATCGGAGGATATTTCCTTTGGCCCTATAGTCTACAAAGGGATCCGAAATATCTGTTCTCAGATTCCACAGAAATAAGGCTAGCAAAGAGATCCACGAAATACAGATGTAACTCTGTGAGATGAATTAATAGAACATTAAGCAGTTTCTCAGAAAGCTTCTTTCCAGATTTCATCTGAGGATATTTCCTTTTTCACCATAGCCCTCTATGGGCTTCCAAATATCACTTTGCCAATTCCACAAGAACTCTTTTAGCGAAAGGCTTCTTGAGGGGAAAGCTCTAACTCTGTGAGTTGATTTCACAGAACACAAAGAAGTTTCTCAGAAAGCTTCTTTCTCTTTGTTATCGGAGGATATTTCCTTTGGTCCTATAGTCTTCAAAGGGATCCGAAATATCTGTTCTCAGATTCCACAGAAATAAGGCTAGCAAAGAGAACCACGAAATACAGATGTAACCTTGTGAGATGAATTAACAGAACACTAAGCAGTTTCTCAGAAAGCTTCTTTCCAGATTTCCTCTGAGGATATTTCCTTTTTCACCATAGCCCTCTATGGGCTTCCAAATATCACTTTGCCAATTCCACAAGAACTGTCTTAGCGAAAGGCTTCTTGAGGGGAAAGCTGTAACTTTGTGTGATGATTTCACAGAAACCAAAGAAGTTTCTCAAAAAGCTTCTTACTCTTTGTTATCGGAGGATATTTCCTTTGGCCCTATAGTCTCCAAAGGGATCCGAAATATCTGTTCTCAGATTCCACAGAAATAAGGCTAGCAAAGAGATCCACGAAATACAGATGTAACTCTGTGAGATGAATTAACAGAACACTAAGCAGTTTCTCAGAAAGCTTCTTTCCAGATTTCATCTGAGGATATTTCCTTTTACACCATAGCCCTCTATGGGCTTCCAAATATCACTTTCCCAATTCCAAAAGAACTGTCTTAGCGAAAGGGTTCTTGAGGGGAAAGCTGTACCTCTGTGAGATGATTTCAAAGAACACAAAGAAGTTTCTCAAAAACCTTCTTTCTCTTTGTTATCGGAGGATATTTCCTTTGGCCCTATAGTCCCCAAAGGGATCCGAAATATCTGTTCTCAGATTCCACAGAAATAATTCTAGCAAAGAGATCCACGAAATACAGATGCAACTCTGTGAGATGAATTAACAGAACACTAAGCAGTTTCTCAGAAAGCTTCTTTCCAGATTTCATCTGAGGATATTTCCTTTTTCACCATAGCCCTCTAAGGGCTTCCAAATATCACTTTGCCAATTCCACAAGAACTGTCTTAGCGAAAGGCTTCTGGAGGGGAAAGCTGTAACTCTGTGAGTTGATTTCAAAGAACACAAAGAAGTTTCTCAGAAAGCTTCTTTCTCTTTGTTATCGGAGGATATTTCCGTTGGCCCTATAGTCTTCAAAGGGATCCGAAATGTCTGTTCTCAGATTCCACAGAAATAAGGCTAGCAAAGAGATCCACGAAATACAGATGTAACTCTGTCAGATGAATTAACAGAACACTAAGCAGTTTCTCAGAAAGCTTCTTTCCAGATTTCATCTGAGGATATTTCCTTTTTCACCATAGCCCTCTATGGGCTTCCAAATATCACTTTGCCAATTCCACAAGAACTCTTTTAGCGAAAGGCTTCTTGAGGGGAAAGCTGTAACTCTGTGAGACGATTTCACAGAACCCAAAGAAGTTTCTCAAAAAGCTTCTTTCTCTTTTTTATCGGAGGATATTTCCTTTGGCCCTATTGTCTCCAAAGGGATCCGAAATGTGTGTTCACAGATTCCAAAGAAATAAGGCTAGCAAAGAGATCCACGAAATACAGATATAACTCTGTGAGATGAATTAACAGAACACTAAGCAGTTTCTCAGAAAGCTTCTTTCCAGATTTCATCTGAGGATATTTCCTTTTTCACCATAGCCCTCTATGGGCTTCCAAATATCACTTTGCCAATTCCACAAGAACTGTCTTAGCGAAAGGCTTCTTGAGGGAAAAGTTGTAACTCTGTGAGTTGATTTCACAGAACACAAAGAACTTTCTCAGAAAGCTTCTTTCTCTTTGTTATCGGAGGATATTTCCTTTGGCCCTATAGTCTTCAAAGGGATCCGAAATATCTGTTCTCAGATTCCACAGAAATAAGGCTAGCAAAGAGAACCACGAAATACAGATGTAACCCTGTGAGATGAATTAACAGAACACTAAGCAGTTTCTCAGAAAGCTTCTTTCCAGATTTCCTCTGAGGATATTTCCTTTTTCACCATAGCCCTCTATGGGCTTCCAAATATCACTTTGCCAATTCCACAAGAACTGTCTTAGCGAAAGGCTTCTTGAGGGAAAAGTTGTAACTCTGTGAGTTGATTTCACAGAACACAAAGAAGTTTCTCAGAAAGCTTCTTTATCTTTGTTATCGGAGGATATTTCCTTTGGCCCTATAGTCTTCAAAGGGATCCGAAATATCTGTTCTCAGATTCCACAGAAACACGGCTAGCAAAGAGATCCACGAAATACAGATGTAACTCTGTGAGATGAATTAACAGAACACTAAGCAGTTTCTCAGAAAGCTTCTTTCCAGATTTCCTCTGAGGATATTTCCTTTTTCACCATAGCCCTCTATGGGCTTCCAAATATCACTTTGCCAATTCCACAAGAACTGTCTTAGCGAAAGGCTTCTTGAGGGGAAAGCTGTAACTCTGTGTGATGATTTCACAGAAACCAAAGAAGTTTCTCAAAAAGCTTCTTACTCTTTGTTATCGGAGGATATTTCCTTTGGCCCTATAGTCTCCAAAGGGATCCGAAATATCTGTTCTCAGATTCCACAGAAATAAGGCTAGCAAAGAGATCCAAGAAATACAGATGTAACTCTGTGAGATGAATTAACAGAACACTAAGCAGTTTCTCAGAAAGCTTCTTTCCAGATTTCATCTGAGGATATTTCCTTTTTCACCATAGCCCTCTATGGGCTTCCAAATATCACTTTGCCTATTCCACAAGAACTGTCTTAGCGAAAGGCTTCTTGTGGGGAAAGCTGTAACTCTGTGCGATGATTTCACAGAACACAAAGAAGTTTCTCAAAAAGCTTCTTTCTCTTTCTTATCGGAGGATATTTCCTTTGGCCCTATTGTCTCCAAAGGGATCCGTAATATCTGTTCTCCGATTCCACAGAAATAAGGCTAGCAAAGAGATCCACGAAATACGGATGTAACTCGGTGAGATAAATAAACAGAACACTAAGCAGTTTCTCAGAAAGCTTCTTTCCAGATTTCATCTGAGGATATTTCCTTTTTCACCATAGCCCTCTATGGGCTTCCAAATATCACTTTGCCAATTCCACAAGAACTGTCTTAGCGAAAGGCTTCTTGAGGGAAAAGTTGTAACTCTGTGAGTTGATTTCACAGAACACAAAGAAGTTTCTCAAAAAGCTTCTTTCTCTTTGTTATCGGAGGATATTACCTTTGGCCCTATAGTTTTCAAAGGGATCCGAAATATCTGTTCTCAGATTCCACAGAAATAAGGCTAGCAAAGAGATCCACGAAATACAGATGTAACTCTGTGAGATGAATTAACAGAATACTAAGCCGTTTCTCAGAAAGCTTCTTTCCAGATTTCCTGTGAGGATATTTCCTTTTTCACCATAGCCCTCTATGGGCTTCCAAATATCACTTTGCCAATTCCACAAGAACTGTCTTAGCGAAAGGCTTCTTGAGGGGAAAGCTGTAACTCTGTGTGATGATTTCACAGAAACCAAAGAAGTTTCTCAAAAAGCTTCTTACTCTTTGTTATCGGAGGATATTTCCTTTGGCCCTATAGTCTCCAAAGGGATCCGAAATATCTGTTCTCAGATTCCACAGAAATAAGGCTAGCAAAGAGATCCAAGAAATACAGATGTAACTCTGTGAGATGAATTAACAGAACACTAAGTAGTTTCTCAGAAAGCTTCTTTCCAGATTTCATCTGAGGATATTTCCTTTTTCACCATAGCCCTCTATGGGCTTCCAAATATCACTTTGCCAATTCCACAAGAACTGTCTTAGCGAAAGGCTTCTTGAGGGGAAAGCTCTAACTCTGTGAGTTGATTTCACAGAACACAAAGAAGTTTCTCAGAAAGCTTCTTTCTCTTTGTTATCGGAGGATATTTCCTTTGGCCCTATAGTCTCCAAAGGGATCCGAAATATCTGTTCTCAGATTCCACAGAAATAAGGCTAGCAAAGAGATCCACGAAATACACATGTAACGCTGTGAGATAAATTAACAGAACACTAAGCAGTTTCTCAGAAAGCTTCTTTCCAGATTTCCTCTGAGGATATTTCCTTTTTCACGATAGACCTCTATGGGCTTCCAAATATCACTTTGCCAATTCCACAAGAACTGTCTTAGCGAAAGGCTTCTTGAGGGAAAAGTTGTAACTCTGTGAGTTGATTTCACAGAACACAAAGAAGATTCTCAGAAAGCTTCTTTCTCTTTGTTATCGGAGGATATTTCCTTTGGCCCTATAGTCTTCAAAGGGATCCGAAATATCTGTTCTCAGATTCCACAGAAATAAGGCTAGCAAAGAGATCCACGAAATACAGATGTAACTCTGTTAGATAAATTAACAGAACACTAAGCAGTTTCTCAGAAAGCTTCTTTCCAGATTTCCTCTGAGGATATTTCCTTTTTCACGATAGACCTCTATGGGCTTCCAAATATCACTTTGCCAATTCCACAAGAACTGTCTTAGCGAAAGGCTTCTTGAGGGGAAAGCTGTAACTCTGTGAGTTGATTTCACAGAACCCAAAGAAGTTTCTCAGAAAGCTTCTTTCTCTTTGTTATGGGAGGATATTTCCTTTGGCACTATAGTCCTCAAAGGGATCCGAAATTTCTGTTCTCAGATTCCACAGAAATAAGGCCAGCAAAGAGATCCACGAAATACAGATGTAACTCTGTGAGATGAATTAACAGAACACTAAGCAGTTTCTCAGAAAGCTTCTTTCCAGATTTCATCTGAGGATATTTCCTTTTTCACCATAGCCCTCTATGGGCTTCCAAATATCACTTTGCCAATTCCACAAGAACTGTCTTAGCGAAAGGCTTCTTGAGGGGAAAGCTGTAACTCTGTGAGATGATTTCACAGAACACAAAGAAGTTTCTCAAAAAGCTTCTTTCTCTTTGTTATCGGAGGATATTTCCTTTGGCCCTATAGTCTCCAAAGGGATCCGAAATATCTGTTCTCAGATTCCACAGAAATAAGGCTAGCAAAGAGATCCACGAAATATAGATGTAACTCTGTGAGATGAATTAATAGAACATTAAGCAGTTTCTCAGAAAGCTTCTTTCCAGATTTCCTCTGAGGATATTTCCTTTTTCACCATAGCCCTCTATGGGCTTCCAAATATCACTTTGCCAATTCCACAAGAACTGTCTTAGCGAAAGGCTTCTTGAAGGGAAAGATGTAACTCTGTGAGATGATTTCAAGGAACACAAAGAAGTTTCTCAAAAAGCTTCTTTCTCTTTGTTAGCGGAGGATATTTCCTTTGGCCCTATAGTCTCCAAAGGAATCGAAATATCTGTTCTCAGATTCCACAGAAATAAGGCTAGCAAAGAGATCCACGAAATACAGATGTAACTCTGTGAGATGAATTAACAGAACACTAAGCAGTTTCTCAGAAAGCTTCTTTCCAGATTTCATCTGAGGATATTTCCTTTTTCACCATAGCCCTTTATGGGCTTCCAAATATCACTTTGCCAATTCCACGAGAACTGTCTTAGCGAAAGGCTTCTTGAGGGGAAAGCTGTAACTCTGTGAGATGATTTCACAGAACACAAAGAAGTTTCTCAGAAAGCTTCTTTCTCTTTGTTATCGGAGGATATTTCATTTGGCCCTATAGTCTTCAAAGGGATCCGAAATATCTGTTCTCAGATTCCACAGAAATAAGGCTAGCAAAGAGATCCACGAAATACAGATGTAACTCTGTGAGATGAATTAACAGAACAGTAATCAGTTTCTCTTAAAGCTTCTTTCCAGATTTCATCTGAGGATATTTCCTTTTTCACCATAGCCCTCTATGGGCTTCCAAATATCACTTTCCCAATTCCACAAGAACTGTCTTAGCCAAAGGGTCCTTGAGGGGAAAGCTGTACCTCTGTGAGATGATTTCAAAGAACACAAAGAAGTTTCTCAAAAAGCTTCTTTCTCTTTGTTATCGGAGGATATTTCCTTTGGCCCTATATTCCCCAATGGGATCCGAAATATCTGTTTTCAGATTCCACAGAAATAATTCTAGCAAAGAGATCCACGAAACACAGATGCAACCCTGTGAGATGAATTAACAGAACACTAAGCAGTTTCTCAAAAAGCTTCTTTCCAGATTTCATCTGAGGATATTTCCTTTTTCACCGTAGCCCTCTATGGGCTTCCAAATATCAGTTTGCCAATTCCACAAGAACTGTCTTAGCGAAAGGCTTCTTGCGGGGAAAGCTGTAACTCTGTGAGTTGATTTCAAAGAACACAAAGAAGTTTCTCAGAAAGCTTCTTTCCCTTTGTTATCGGAGGATATTTCCTTTGGCCCTATAGTCTTCAAAGGGATCCGAAATATCTGTTCTCAGATTCCACAGAAATAAGGCTAGCAAAGGGATCCACGAAATACAGATGTAACTCTGTGAGATGAACTAACAGAACACTAAGCAGTTTCTCAGAAAGCTTCTTTCCAGATTTCCTCTGAGTATATTTCCTTTTTCACCTTGGAACTCTATGGGCTTCCAAATATCACTTTGCCAATTCCACAAGAAGTGTCTTAGCGAAAGGCTTCTTGAGGGGAAAGCTGTAACTCTGTGAGATGATTTCACAGAACACAAAGAAGTTTCTCAGAAAGCTTCTTTCTCTTTCTTATCGGAGGATATTTCCTTTGGCCCTATAGTCTCCAAAGGGATCCGAAATATCTGTTCTCAGATTCCACAGAAATAAGGTTAGCAAAGAGATCCACGAAATACAGATGTAACTCTGTGAGATGAACTAACAGAACACTAAGCAGTTTCTCAGAAAGCTTCTTTCCAGATTTCATCTGAGGATATTTCCTTTTTCACCATCGCCCTCTATGGGCTTCCAAATATCACTTTGCCAATTCCACAAGAACTGTCTTAGCGAAAGGCTTCTCGAGGGGAAAGCTGTAACTCTGTGAGATGATTTCACAGAACACAAAGAAGTTTCTCAGAAAGCTTCTTTCTCTTTGTTATCGGAGGATATTTCCTTTGGCCCTATAGTCTTCAAAGGGATCCGAAATATCTGTTCTCAGATTCCACAGAAATAAGGCTAGCTAAGAGATCCACGAAATACAGATGTAAGTCTGTGAGATGAATTAACAGAACACTAAGCAGTTTCTCAGAAAGCTTCTTTCCAGATTTCCTCTGAGGATATTTCGTTTTTCACCATAGCCCTCTATGGGCTTCCAAATATCACTTTGCCAATTCCACAAGAACTGTCTTAGCGAAGGGCTTCTTGAGGGGAAAGCTGTAACTCTGTGTGTTGATTTCACAGAAACCAAAGAAGTTTCTCATGAAGCTTCTTTCTCTTTGTTATCGGAGGATATTTCCTTTGGCCCTATAGTCTCCAAAGGGATCCGAAATATCTGTTCTCAGATTCCACAGAAATAGGCTAGCAAAGAGATCCAAGAAATACAGATGTAACTCTGTGAGATGAATTAACAGAACACTAAGCAGTTTCTCAGAAAGCTTCTTTCCAGATTTCATCTGAGGATATTTCCTTTTTCACCATCGCCCTCTATGGGCTTCCAAATATCACTTTGCCAATTCCACAAGAGCTGTCTTAGCGAAAGGCTTATAAGGGAAAGCTGTAACTCTGTGAGATGATTTCACAGAAACCAAAGAAGTTTCTCAAAAAGCTTCTTACTCTCTGTTATCGGAGGATATTTCCTTTGGCCCTATAGTCTCCAAAGGGATCCGAAATATCTGTCCTCAGATTCCACAGAAATAAGGCTAGCAAAGAGATCCAAGAAATACAGATGTAACTCTGTGAGATGAATTAACAGAACACTAAGCAGTTTCTCAGAAAGATTCTTTCCAGATTTCTTCTGAGGATATTTCCTTTTTCAAAATAGCCCTCTATGGGCTTCCAAATATCACTTTGACAATTCCACAAGAACTCTCGTAGCGAAAGGCTTCTTGAGGGGAAAGCTGTAACTATCTGAGTTGATTTCACAGAACACAAAGAAGTTTCTCAGAAAGCTTCTTTCTCTTTGTTATCGGAGGATATTTCCTTTGGCCCTATAGTCTTCAAAGGGATCCGAAATATCTGTTCTCAGATTCCACAGAAATAAGGCTAGCAAAGAGATCCACGAAATACAGATGTAACACTGTGAGATGACCTAACAGAACACTAAGCAGTTTCTCAGAAAGCTTCTTTCCAGATTTCATCTGAGGATATTTCCTTTTTCACCATCGCCCTCTATGGGCTTCCAAATATCACTTTGCCAATTCCACAAGAACTGTCTTAGCGAAAGGCTTATAAGGGGAAAGCTGTAACTCTGTGAGATGATTTCACAGAACACAAAGAAGTTTCTCAGAAAGCTTCTTTCTCTTTGTTATCGGAGGACATTTCCTTTGGCCCTATAGTCTTCAAAGGGATCCGAAATATCTGTTCTCAGATTCCACAGAAATAAGGCTAGCAAAGAGATCCACGAAATACAGATGTAACTCTGTGAGATGAATTAACAGAACACTAAGCAGTTTCTCAGGAAGCTTCTTTCCAGATTTCATCTGAGGATATTTCCTTTTTCACCATAGCCCTCTATGGGCTTCCAAATATCACTTTGCCAATTCCACAAGAACTGTCTTATCTAAAGGCTTCTTGAGGGGAAAGCTGTAACTCTGTGAGCTGATTTCACAGAACACAAAGAAGTTTCTCAGAAAGCTTCTTTCTCTTTGTTATGGGAGGATATTTCCTTTGGCCCTATAGTCTCCAAAGGGATCCGAAATATCTGTTCTCAGATTCCACAGAAATAAGGCTAGCAAAGAGATCCAAGAAATACAGATGTAACTCTGTGAGATGAATTAACAGAACACTAAGCAGTTTCTCAGAAAGCTTCTTTCCAGATTTCCTCTGAGGATATTTCCTTTTTCACCATAGCCCCCTATGGGCTTCCAAATATCACTTTGCCAATTCCACAAGAACTGTCTTAGCGAAAGGCTTCT
This sequence comes from Macaca nemestrina, assembly GCF_043159975.1. Classification (NCBI taxonomy): domain Eukaryota; kingdom Metazoa; phylum Chordata; class Mammalia; order Primates; family Cercopithecidae; genus Macaca; species Macaca nemestrina. The sequence goes on along the minus strand of NC_092131.1, from coordinate 111,784,724 downwards.
TTAGGGGAAAGCTGTAACTCTGTGAGATGATTTCACAGAACCCAAAGAAGTTTCTCAAAAAGCTTCTTTCTCTTTGTTATCGGAGGATATTTCCTTTGGCCCCATAGTCTCCAAAGGGATCCGAAATATCTGTTCTCAGATTCCACAGAAATAAGGCTAGCAAAGAGATCCACGAAATACAGATGTAACTCTGTGAGATGAATTAACAGAACACTAAGCAGTTTCTCAGAAAGCTTCTTTCCAGATTTCCTCTGAGGATATTTCCTTTTTCACCATAGCCACCTATGGGCTTCCAAATATCACTTTGCCAATTCCACAAGAACTGTCTTAGCGAAAGGCTTCTTGAGGGGAACGCTGTAACTCTGTGAGATGATTTCACAGAACCCAAAGAAGTTTCTCAGAAAGCTTCTTTCTCTTTGTTATCGGAGGATATTTCCTTTGGCCCCATAGTCTCCAAAGGGATCCGAAATGTCTGTTCTCAGATTCCACAAAAATAAGGCTAGCAAAGAGATCCACGAAATACAGATGTAACACTGTGAGATGACCTAACAGAACACTAAGCAGTTTCTCAGAAAGCTTCTTTCCAGATTTCATCTGAGGATATTTCCTTTTTCACCATAGCCCTCTATGGGCTTCCAAATATCACTTTGCCAATTCCACAAGAACTGTCTTAGCGAAAGGCTTATAAGGGGAAAGCTGTAACTCTGTGAGATGATTTCACAGAACACAAAGAAGTTTCTCAGAAAGCTTCTTTCTCTTTGTTATCGGAGGATATTTCCTTTGGCCCTGTAGTCTTCAAAGGGATCCGAATTATCTATTCTCAGATTCCACAGAAATAAGGCTAGCAAAGAGATCCACGAAATACAGATGTAACTCTGTGAGATGAATTAACAGAACACTAAGCAGTTTCTCAGAAAGCTTCTTTCCAGATTTCCTCTGAGGATATTTCCTTTATCACCATAGCCACCTATGGGCTTCCAAATATCACTTTGCCAATTCCACAAGAACTGTGTTAGCGAAAGGCTTCTTGAGGGGAAAGCTGTAACTCTGTGAGATGATTTCACAGAACCCAAAGAAGTTTCTCAAAAAGCTTCTTTCTCTTTGTTATCGGAGGATATTTCCTTTGGACCCATAGTCTCCAAAGGGATCCGAAATGTCTGTTCTCAGATTCCACAGAAATAAGGCTAGCAAAGAGATCCATGAAATACAGATGTAACTCGGTGAGATAAATAAACAGAACACTAAGCAGTTTCTCAGAAAGCTTCTTACAGTTTTCCTCTGAGGATATTTCCTATTTCACCATAGCCCTCTATGGGCTTCCAAATATCACTTTACCAATTCCACAAGAACTGTCTTAGCGAAAGGCTTCTTGAGGGTAAAGCTATAACTCTGTGTGATGATTTCACAGAAACCAAAGAAGTTTCTCAAAAAGCTTCTTACTCTCTGTTATCGGAGGATATTTCCTTTGGCCCTATAGTCTCCAAAGGGATCCGAAATATCTGTTCTCAGATTCCACAGAAATAAGGCTAGCAAAGAGATCCAAGAAATACAGATGTAACTCTGTGAGATGAATTAACAGAACACTAAGCAGTTTCTCAGAAAGATTCTTTCCAGATTTCATCTGAGGATATTTCCTTTTTCACCATAGCCCTCTATGGGCTTCCAAATATCACTTTGACAATTCCACTAGAACTGTCGTAGCGAAAGGCTTCTTGAGGAGAAAGCTGTAACTATGTGAGTTGATTTTACAGAACACAAAGAAGTTTCTCAGAAAGCTTCTTTCTCTTTGTTATCGGAGGATATTTCCTTTGGCCCTATAGTCTTCAAAGGGATCCGAAATATCTGTTCTCAGTTTCCACAAAAATAAGGCTAGCAAAGAGATCCACGAAATACAGATGTAACACTGTGAGATGACCTAACAGAACACTAAGCAGTTTCTCAGAAAGCTTCTTTCCAGATTTCATCTGAGGATATTTCCTTTTTCACCATCGCCCTCTATGGGCTTCCAATGATCACTTTGCCAATTACACAAGAACTGTCTTAGCGAAAGGCTTATAAGGGGAAAGCTGTAACTCTGTGAGATGATTTCACAGAACACAAAGAAGTTTCTCAGAAAGGTTCTTTCTTTTTGTTATCGGAGGACATTTCCTTTGGCCCTATAGTCTTCAAAGGGATCCGAAATATCTGTTCTCAGATTCCACAGAAATAAGGCTAGCAAAGAGATCCACGAAATACAGATGTAACTCTGTGAGATGAATTAACAGAACACTAAGCAGTTTCTCAGGAAGCTTCTTTCCAGATTTCCTCTGAGGATATTTCCTTTTTCACGATAGCCCTCTATGGGCTTCCAAATATCACTTTGCCAATTCCACAAGAACTGCCTTATCGAAAGGCTTCTTGAGGGGAAAGCTGTAACTCTGTGAGTTGATTTCACAGAACACAAAGAAGTTTCTCAGAAAGCTTCTTTCTCTTTGTTATGGGAGGATATTTCCTTTGGCCCTATATTCTCCAAAGGGATCCGAAATATCTGTTCTCAGATTCCACAGAAATAAGGCTAGCAAAGAGATCCACGAAATACAGATGTAACTCTGTGAGATGAATTAACAGAACACTAAGCAGTTTCCCAGAAAGCTTCTTTCCAGATTTCCTCTGAGGATATTTCCTTTTTCACCATAGCCCCCTATGGGCTTCCAAATATCACTTTGCCAATTCCACAAGAACTGTCTTAGCGAAAGGCTTCTTGAGGGGAAAACTGTAACTCTGTGAGATGATTTCACAGAACCCAAAGAAGTTTCTCAAAAAGCTTCTTTCTCTTTGTTATCGGAGGATATTTCCTTTGGCCCCATAGTCTCCAAAGGGATCCGAAATATCTGTTCTCAGATTCCACAGAAATAAGGCTAGCAAAGAGATCCAAGAAATACAGATGTAACTCTGTGAGATGAATTAACAGAACACTAAGCAGTTTCTCAGAAAGCTTCTTTCCAGATTTCCTCTGAGGATATTTCCTTTTTCACCATAGCCACCTATGGGCTTCCAAATATCACTTTGCCAATTCCACAAGAACTGTCTTAGCGAAAGGCTTCTTGAGGGGAACGCTGTAACTCTGTGAGATGATTTCACAGAACCCAAAGAAGTTTCTCAGAAAGCTTCTTTCTCTTTGTTATCGGAGGATATTTCCTTTGGACCCATAGTCTCCAAAGGGATCCGAAATGTCTGTTCTCAGATTCCACAAAAATAAGGCTAGCAAAGAGATCCACGAAATACAGATGTAACTCGGTGAGATAAATAAACAGAACACTAAGCAGTTTCTCAGAAAGCTTCTTTCCAGATTTCCTCTGAGGATATTTCCTTTTTCACCGTAGCCCTCTATGGGCTTCCAAATATCACTTTGCCAATTCCACAAGAACTGTCTTAGCGAAAGGCTTCTTGAGGGGAAAGCTGTAACTCTGTGTGATGATTTCACCGAAACCAAGGAAGTTTCTCAAAAAGCTTCTAACTCTTTGTTATCGGAGGATATTTCCTTTGGCCCTATAGTCTCCAAAGGGATCGGAAATATCTGTTCTCAGATTCCAAAGAAATAAGGCTAGCAAAGAGATCCAAGAAATACAGATGTAACTCTGTGAGATGAATTAACAGAACACTAAGCAGTTTCTCAGAAAGCTTCTTTCCAGATTTCCTCTGAGGATATTTCCTTTTTCACCATAGCCCCCTATGGGCTTCCAAATATCACTTTGCCAATTCCACAAGAACTGTCTTAGCGAAAGGCTTCTTGAGGGGAAAGCTGTAACTCTGTGAGATGATTTCACAGAACCCAAAGAAGTTTCTCAAAAAGCTTCTTTCTCTTTGTTATCGGAGGATATTTCCTTTGGCCCCATAGTCTCCAAAGGGATCCGAAATATCTGTTCTCAGATTCCACAGAAATAAGGCTAGCAAAGAGATCCACGAAATACAGATGTAACTCTGTGAGATGAATTAACAGAACACTAAGCAGTTTCTCAGAAAGCTTCTTTCCAGATTTCCTCTGAGGATATTTCCTTTTTCACCATAGCCACCTATGGGCTTCCAAATATCACTTTGCCAATTCCACAAGAACTGTCTTAGCGAAAGGCTTCTTGAGGGGAAAGCTGTAACTCTGTGAGATGATTTCACAGAACCCAAAGAAGTTTCTCAGAAAGCTTCTTTCTCTTTGTTATCGGAGGATATTTCCTTTGGCCCCATAGTCTCCAAAGGGATCCGAAATGTCTGTTCTCAGATTCCACAAAAATAAGGCTAGCAAAGAGATCCACGAAATACAGATGTAACACTGTGAGATGACCTAACAGAACACTAAGCAGTTTCTCAGAAAGCTTCTTTCCAGATTTCATCTGAGGATATTTCCTTTTTCACCATCGCCCTCTATGGGCTTCCAAATATCACTTTGCCAATTCCACAAGAACTGTCTTAGCGAAAGGCTTATAAGGGGAAAGCTGTAACTCTGTGAGATGATTTCACAGAACACAAAGAAGTTTCTCAGAAAGCTTCTTTCTCTTTGTTATCGGAGGATATTTCCTTTGGCCCTATAGTCTTCAAAGGGATCCGAATTATCTATTCTCAGATTCCACAGAAATAAGGCTAGCAAAGAGATCCACGAAATACAGATGTAACTCTGTGAGATGAATTAACAGAACACTAAGCAGTTTCTCAGAAAGCTTCTTTCCAGATTTCCTCTGAGGATATTTCCTTTATCACCATAGCCACCTATGGGCTTCCAAATATCACTTTGCCAATTCCACAAGAACTGTGTTAGCGAAAGGCTTCTTGAGGGGAAAGCTGTAACTCTGTGAGATGATTTCACAGAACCCAAAGAAGTTTCTCAAAAAGCTTCTTTCTCTTTGTTATCGGAGGATATTTCCTTTGGACCCATAGTCTCCAAAGGGATCCGAAATGTCTGTTCTCAGATTCCACAGAAATAAGGCTAGCAAAGAGATCCACGAAATACAGATGTAACTCGGTGAGATAAATAAACAGAACACTAAGCAGTTTCGCAGAAAGCTTCTTACAGTTTTCCTCTGAGGATATTTCCTATTTCACCATAGCCCTCGATGGGCTTCCAAATATCACTTTACCAATTCCACAAGAACTGTCTTAGCGAAAGGCTTCTTGAGGGGAAAGCTATAACTCTGTGTGATGATTTCACAGAAACCAAAGAAGTTTCTCAAAAAGCTTCTTACTCTCTGTTATCGGAGGATATTTCCTTTGGCCCTATAGTCTCCAAAGGGATCCGAAATATCTGTTCTCAGATTCCACAGAAATAAGGCTAGCAAAGAGATCCAAGAAATACAGATGTAACTCTGTGAGATGAATTAACAGAACACTAAGCAGTTTCTCAGAAAGCTTCTTTCCAGATTTCCTCTGAGGATATTTCCTTTTTCACCATAGCCCCCTATGGGCTTCCAAATATCACTTTGCCAATTCCACAAGAACTGTCTTAGCGAAAGGCTTCTTGAGGGGAAAGCTGTAACTCTGTGAGATGATTTCACAGAACCCAAAGAAGTTTCTCAAAAAGCTTCTTTCTCTTTGTTATCGGAGGATATTTCCTTTGGCCCCATAGTCTCCAAAGGGATCCGAAATATCTATTCTCAGATTCCACAGAAATAAGGCTAGCAAAGAGATCCACGAAATACAGATGTAACTCTGTGAGATGAATTAACAGAACACTAAGCAGTTTCTCAGAAAGCTTCTTTCCAGATTTCCTCTGAGGATATTTCCTTTTTCACCATAGCCACCTATGGGCTTCCAAATATCACTTTGCCAATTCCACAAGAACTGTCTTAGCGAAAGGCTTCTTGAGGGGAACGCTGTAACTCTGTGAGATGATTTCACAGAACCCAAAGAAGTTTCTCAGAAAGCTTCTTTCTCTTTGTTATCGGAGGATATTTCCTTTGGCCCCATAGTCTCCAAAGGGATCCGAAATGTCTGTTCTCAGATTCCACAAAAATAAGGCTAGCAAAGAGATCCACGAAATACAGATGTAACACTGTGAGATGACCTAACAGAACACTAAGCAGTTTCTCAGAAAGCTTCTTTCCAGATTTCATCTGAGGATATTTCCTTTTTCACCATCGCCCTCTATGGGCTTCCAAATATCACTTTGCCAATTCCACAAGAACTGTCTTAGCGAAAGGCTTATAAGGGGAAAGCTGTAACTCTGTGAGATGATTTCACAGAACACAAAGAAGTTTCTCAGAAAGCTTCTTTCTCTTTGTTATCGGAGGATATTTCCTTTGGCCCTGTAGTCTTCAAAGGGATCCGAATTATCTATTCTCAGATTCCACAGAAATAAGGCTAGCAAAGAGATCCACGAAATACAGATGTAACTCTGTGAGATGAATTAACAGAACACTAAGCAGTTTCTCAGAAAGCTTCTTTCCAGATTTCCTCTGAGGATATTTCCTTTATCACCATAGCCACCTATGGGCTTCCAAATATCACTTTGCCAATTCCACAAGAACTGTGTTAGCGAAAGGCTTCTTGAGGGGAAAGCTGTAACTCTGTGAGATGATTTCACAGAACCCAAAGAAGTTTCTCAAAAAGCTTCTTTCTCTTTGTTATCGGAGGATATTTCCTTTGGACCCATAGTCTCCAAAGGGATCCGAAATGTCTGTTCTCAGATTCCACAGAAATAAGGCTAGCAAAGAGATCCACGAAATACAGATGTAACTCGGTGAGATAAATAAACAGAACACTAAGCAGTTTCTCAGAAAGCTTCTTACAGTTTTCCTCTGAGGATATTTCCTATTTCACCATAGCCCTCTATGTGCTTCCAAATATCACTTTACCAATTCCACAAGAACTGTCTTAGCGAAAGGCTTCTTGAGGGGAAAGCTATAACTCTGTGTGATGATTTCACAGAAACCAAAGAAGTTTCTCAAAAAGCTTCTTACTCTCTGTTATCGGAGGATATTTCCTTTGGCCCTATAGTCTCCAAAGGGATCCGAAATATCTGTTCTCAGATTCCACAGAAATAAGGCTAGCAAAGAGATCCAAGAAATACAGATGTAACTCTGTGAGATGAATTAACAGAACACTAAGCAGTTTCTCAGAAAGATTCTTTCCAGATTTCATCTGAGGATATTTCCTTTTTCACCATAGCCCTCTATGGGCTTCCAAATATCACTTTGACAATTCCACTAGAACTGTCGTAGCGAAAGGCTTCTTGAGGGGAAAGCTGTAACTATGTGAGTTGATTTTACAGAACACAAAGAAGTTTCTCAGAAAGCTTCTTTCTCTTTGTTATCGGAGGATATTTCCTTTGGCCCTATAGTCTTCAAAGGGATCCGAAATATCTGTTCTCAGTTTCCACAGAAATAAGGCTAGCAAAGAGATCCACGAAATACAGATGTAACACTGTGAGATGACCTAACAGAACACTAAGCAGTTTCTCAGAAAGCTTCTTTCCAGATTTCATCTGAGGATATTTCCTTTTTCACCATCGCCCTCTGGGCTTCCAATGATCACTTTGCCAATTACACAAGAACTGTCTTAGCGAAAGGCTTATAAGGGGAAAGCTGTAACTCTGTGAGATGATTTCACAGAACACAAAGAAGTTTCTCAGAAAGGTTCTTTCTTTTTGTTATCGGAGGACATTTCCTTTGGCCCTATAGTCTTCAAAGGGATCCGAAATATCTGTTCTCAGATTCCACAGAAATAAGGCTAGCAAAGAGATCCACGAAATACAGATGTAACTCTGTGAGATGAATTAACAGAACACTAAGCAGTTTCTCAGGAAGCTTCTTTCCAGATTTCCTCTGAGGATATTTCCTTTTTCACCATAGCCCTCTATGGGCTTCCAAATATCACTTTGCCAATTCCACAAGAACTGCCTTATCGAAAGGCTTCTTGAGGGGAAAGCTGTAACTCTGTGAGTTGATTTCACAGAACACAAAGAAGTTTCTCAGAAAGCTTCTTTCTCTTTGTTATGGGAGGATATTTCCTTTGGCCCTATATTCTCCAAAGGGATCCGAAATATCTGTTCTCAGATTCCACAGAAATAAGGCTAGCAAAGAGATCCACGAAATACAGATGTAACTCTGTGAGATGAATTAACAGAACACTAAGCAGTTTCCCAGAAAGCTTCTTTCCAGATTTCCTCTGAGGATATTTCCTTTTTCACCATAGCCCCCTATGGGCTTCCAAATATCACTTTGCCAATTCCACAAGAACTGTCTTAGCGAAAGGCTTCTTGAGGGTAAAACTGTAACTCTGTGAGATGATTTCACAGAACCCAAAGAAGTTTCTCAAAAAGCTTCTTTCTCTTTGTTATCGGAGGATATTTCCTTTGGCCCCATAGTCTCCAAAGGGATCCGAAATATCTGTTCTCAGATTCCACAGAAATAAGGCTAGCAAAGAGATCCAAGAAATACAGATGTAACTCTGTGAGATGAATTAACAGAACACTAAGCAGTTTCTCAGAAAGCTTCTTTCCAGATTTCCTCTGAGGATATTTCCTTTTTCACCATAGCCACCTATGGGCTTCCAAATATCACTTTGCCAATTCCACAAGAACTGTCTTAGCGAAAGGCTTCTTGAGGGGAACGCTGTAACTCTGTGAGATGATTTCACAGAACCCAAAGAAGTTTCTCAGAAAGCTTCTTTCTCTTTGTTATCGGAGGATATTTCCTTTGGACCCATAGTCTCGAAAGGGATCCGAAATGTCTGTTCTCAGATTCCACAAAAATAAGGCTAGCAAAGAGATCCACGAAATACAGATGTAACTCGGTGAGATAAATAAACAGAACACTAAGCAGTTTCTCAGAAAGCTTCTTTCCAGATTTCCTCTGAGGATATTTCCTTTATCACCATAGCCACCTATGGGCTTCCAAATATCACTTTGCCAATTCCACAAGAACTGTGTTAGCGAAAGGCTTCTTGAGGGGAAAGCTGTAACTCTGTGAGATGATTTCACAGAACCCAAAGAAGTTTCTCAAAAAGCTTCTTTCTCTTTGTTATCGGAGGATATTTCCTTTGGACCCATAGTCTCCAAAGGGATCCGAAATGTCTGTTCTCAGATTCCACAGAAATAAGGCTAGCAAAGAGATCCACGAAATACAGATGTAACTCGGTGAGATAAATAAACAGAACACTAAGCAGTTTCTCAGAAAGCTTCTTACAGTTTTCCTCTGAGGATATTTCCTATTTCACCATAGCCCTCGATGGGCTTCCAAATATCACTTTACCAATTCCACAAGAACTGTCTTAGCGAAAGGCTTCTTGAGGGGAAAGCTATAACTCTGTGTGATGATTTCACAGAAACCAAAGAAGTTTCTCAAAAAGCTTCTTACTCTCTGTTATCGGAGGATATTTCCTTTGGCCCTATAGTCTCCAAAGGGATCCGAAATATCTGTTCTCAGATTCCACAGAAATAAGGCTAGCAAAGAGATCCAAGAAATACAGATGTAACTCTGTGAGATGAATTAACAGAACACTAAGCAGTTTCTCAGAAAGATTCTTTCCAGATTTCATCTGAGGATATTTCCTTTTTCACCATAGCCCTCTATGGGCTTCCAAATATCACTTTGACAATTCCACTAGAACTGTCGTAGCGAAAGGCTTCTTGAGGGGAAAGCTGTAACTATGTGAGTTGATTTTACAGAACACAAAGAAGTTTCTCAGAAAGCTTCTTTCTCTTTGTTATCGGAGGATATTTCCTTTGGCCCTATAGTCTTCAAAGGGATCCGAAATATCTGTTCTCAGTTTCCACAGAAATAAGGCTAGCAAAGAGATCCACGAAATACAGATGTAACACTGTGAGATGACCTAACAGAACACTAAGCAGTTTCTCAGAAAGCTTCTTTCCAGATTTCATCTGAGGATATTTCCTTTTTCACCATCGCCCTCTATGGGCTTCCAATGATCACTTTGCCAATTACACAAGAACTGTCTTAGCGAAAGGCTTATAAGGGGAAAGCTGTAACTCTGTGAGATGATTTCACAGAACACAAAGAAGTTTCTCAGAAAGGTTCTTTCTTTTTGTTATCGGAGGACATTTCCTTTGGCCCTATAGTCTTCAAAGGGATCCGAAATATCTGTTCTCAGATTCCACAGAAATAAGGCTAGCAAAGAGATCCACGAAATACAGATGTAACTCTGTGAGATGAATTAACAGAACACTAAGCAGTTTCTCAGGAAGCTTCTTTCCAGATTTCCTCTGAGGATATTTCCTTTTTCACCATAGCCCTCTATGGGCTTCCAAATATCACTTTGCCAATTCCACAAGAACTGCCTTATCGAAAGGCTTCTTGAGGGGAAAGCTGTAACTCTGTGAGTTGATTTCACAGAACACAAAGAAGTTTCTCAGAAAGCTTCTTTCTCTTTGTTATGGGAGGATATTTCCTTTGGCCCTATATTCTCCAAAGGGATCCGAAATATCTGTTCTCAGATTCCACAGAAATAAGGCTAGCAAAGAGATCCACGAAATACAGATGTAACTCTGTGAGATGAATTAACAGAACACTAAGCAGTTTCCCAGAAAGCTTCTTTCCAGATTTCCTCTGAGGATATTTCCTTTTTCACCATAGCCCCCTATGGGCTTCCAAATATCACTTTGCCAATTCCACAAGAACTGTCTTAGCGAAAGGCTTCTTGAGGGGAAAACTGTAACTCTGTGAGATGATTTCACAGAACCCAAAGAAGTTTCTCAAAAAGCTTCTTTCTCTTTGTTATCGGAGGATATTTCCTTTGGCCCCATAGTCTCCAAAGGGATCCGAAATATCTGTTCTCAGATTCCACAGAAATAAGGCTAGCAAAGAGATCCAAGAAATACAGATGTAACTCTGTGAGATGAATTAACAGAACACTAAGCAGTTTCTCAGAAAGCTTCTTTCCAGATTTCCTCTGAGGATATTTCCTTTTTCACCATAGCCACCTATGGGCTTCCAAATATCACTTTGCCAATTCCACAAGAACTGTCTTAGCGAAAGGCTTCTTGAGGGGAACGCTGTAACTCTGTGAGATGATTTCACAGAACCCAAAGAAGTTTCTCAGAAAGCTTCTTTCTCTTTGTTATCGGAGGATATTTCCTTTGGACCCATAGTCTCCAAAGGGATCCGAAATGTCTGTTCTCAGATTCCACAAAAATAAGGCTAGCAAAGAGATCCACGAAATACAGATGTAACTCGGTGAGATAAATAAACAGAACACTAAGCAGTTTCTCAGAAAGCTTCTTTCCAGATTTCCTCTGAGGATATTTCCTTTTTCACCGTAGCCCTCTATGGGCTTCCAAATATCACTTTGCCAATTCCACAAGAACTGTCTTAGCGAAAGGCTTCTTGAGGGGAAAGCTATAACTCTGTGTGATGATTTCACAGAAACCAAAGAAGTTTCTCAAAAAGCTTCTTACTCTCTGTTATCGGAGGATATTTCCTTTGGCCCTATAGTCTCCAAAGGGATCCGAAATATCTGTTCTCAGATTCCACAGAAATAAGGCTAGCAAAGAGATCCAAGAAATACAGATGTAACTCTGTGAGATGAATTAACAGAACACTAAGCAGTTTCTCAGAAAGCTTCTTTCCAGATTTCCTCTGAGGATATTTCCTTTTTCACCATAGCCCCCTATGGGCTTCCAAATATCACTTTGCCAATTCCACAAGAACTGTCTTAGCGAAAGGCTTCTTGAGGGGAAAGCTGTAACTCTGTGAGATGATTTCACAGAACCCAAAGAAGTTTCTCAAAAAGCTTCTTTCTCTTTGTTATCGGAGGATATTTCCTTTGGCCCCATAGTCTCCAAAGGGATCCGAAATATCTATTCTCAGATTCCACAGAAATAAGGCTAGCAAAGAGATCCACGAAATACAGATGTAACTCTGTGAGATGAATTAACAGAACACTAAGCAGTTTCTCAGAAAGCTTCTTTCCAGATTTCCTCTGAGGATATTTCCTTTTTCACCATAGCCACCTATGGGCTTCCAAATATCACTTTGCCAATTCCACAAGAACTGTCTTAGCGAAAGGCTTCTTGAGGGGAACGCTGTAACTCTGTGAGATGATTTCACAGAACCCAAAGAAGTTTCTCAGAAAGCTTCTTTCTCTTTGTTATCGGAGGATATTTCCTTTGGCCCCATAGTCTCCAAAGGGATCCGAAATGTCTGTTCTCAGATTCCACAAAAATAAGGCTAGCAAAGAGATCCACGAAATACAGATGTAACACTGTGAGATGACCTAACAGAACACTAAGCAGTTTCTCAGAAAGCTTCTTTCCAGATTTCATCTGAGGATATTTCCTTTTTCACCATCGCCCTCTATGGGCTTCCAAATATCACTTTGCCAATTCCACAAGAACTGTCTTAGCGAAAGGCTTATAAGGGGAAAGCTGTAACTCTGTGAGATGATTTCACAGAACACAAAGAAGTTTCTCAGAAAGCTTCTTTCTCTTTGTTATCGGAGGATATTTCCTTTGGCCCTGTAGTCTTCAAAGGGATCCGAATTATCTATTCTCAGATTCCACAGAAATAAGGCTAGCAAAGAGATCCACGAAATACAGATGTAACTCTGTGAGATGAATTAACAGAACACTAAGCAGTTTCTCAGAAAGCTTCTTTCCAGATTTCCTCTGAGGATATTTCCTTTATCACCATAGCCACCTATGGGCTTCCAAATATCACTTTGCCAATTCCACAAGAACTGTGTTAGCGAAAGGCTTCTTGAGGGGAAAGCTGTAACTCTGTGAGATGATTTCACAGAACCCAAAGAAGTTTCTCAAAAAGCTTCTTTCTCTTTGTTATCGGAGGATATTTCCTTTGGACCCATAGTCTCCAAAGGGATCCGAAATGTCTGTTCTCAGATTCCACAGAAATAAGGCTAGCAAAGAGATCCACGAAATACAGATGTAACTCGGTGAGATAAATAAACAGAACACTAAGCAGTTTCTCAGAAAGCTTCTTACAGTTTTCCTCTGAGGATATTTCCTATTTCACCATAGCCCTCTATGTGCTTCCAAATATCACTTTACCAATTCCACAAGAACTGTCTTAGCGAAAGGCTTCTTGAGGGGAAAGCTATAACTCTGTGTGATGATTTCACAGAAACCAAAGAAGTTTCTCAAAAAGCTTCTTACTCTCTGTTATCGGAGGATATTTCCTTTGGCCCTATAGTCTCCAAAGGGATCCGAAATATCTGTTCTCAGATTCCACAGAAATAAGGCTAGCAAAGAGATCCAAGAAATACAGATGTAACTCTGTGAGATGAATTAACAGAACACTAAGCAGTTTCTCAGAAAGATTCTTTCCAGATTTCATCTGAGGATATTTCCTTTTTCACCATAGCCCTCTATGGGCTTCCAAATATCACTTTGACAATTCCACTAGAACTGTCGTAGCGAAAGGCTTCTTGAGGGGAAAGCTGTAACTATGTGAGTTGATTTTACAGAACACAAAGAAGTTTCTCAGAAAGCTTCTTTCTCTTTGTTATCGGAGGATATTTCCTTTGGCCCTATAGTCTTCAAAGGGATCCGAAATATCTGTTCTCAGTTTCCACAGAAATAAGGCTAGCAAAGAGATCCACGAAATACAGATGTAACACTGTGAGATGACCTAACAGAACACTAAGCAGTTTCTCAGAAAGCTTCTTTCCAGATTTCATCTGAGGATATTTCCTTTTTCACCATCGCCCTCTGGGCTTCCAATGATCACTTTGCCAATTACACAAGAACTGTCTTAGCGAAAGGCTTATAAGGGGAAAGCTGTAACTCTGTGAGATGATTTCACAGAACACAAAGAAGTTTCTCAGAAAGGTTCTTTCTTTTTGTTATCGGAGGACATTTCCTTTGGCCCTATAGTCTTCAAAGGGATCCGAAATATCTGTTCTCAGATTCCACAGAAATAAGGCTAGCAAAGAGATCCACGAAATACAGATGTAACTCTGTGAGATGAATTAACAGAACACTAAGCAGTCTCTCAGGAAGCTTCTTTCCAGATTTCCTCTGAGGATATTTCCTTTTTCACCATAGCCCTCTATGGGCTTCCAAATATCACTTTGCCAATTCCACAAGAACTGCCTTATCGAAAGGCTTCTTGAGGGGAAAGCTGTAACTCTGTGAGTTGATTTCACAGAACACAAAGAAGTTTCTCAGAAAGCTTCTTTCTCTTTGTTATGGGAGGATATTTCCTTTGGCCCTATATTCTCCAAAGGGATCCGAAATATCTGTTCTCAGATTCCACAGAAATAAGGCTAGCAAAGAGATCCACGAAATACAGATGTAACTCTGTGAGATGAATTAACAGAACACTAAGCAGTTTCCCAGAAAGCTTCTTTCCAGATTTCCTCTGAGGATATTTCCTTTTTCACCATAGCCCCCTATGGGCTTCCAAATATCACTTTGCCAATTCCACAAGAACTGTCTTAGCGAAAGGCTTCTTGAGGGGAAAACTGTAACTCTGTGAGATGATTTCACAGAACCCAAAGAAGTTTCTCAAAAAGCTTCTTTCTCTTTGTTATCGGAGGATATTTCCTTTGGCCCCATAGTCTCCAAAGGGATCCGAAATATCTGTTCTCAGATTCCACAGAAATAAGGCTAGCAAAGAGATCCAAGAAATACAGATGTAACTCTGTGAGATGAATTAACAGAACACTAAGCAGTTTCTCAGAAAGCTTCTTTCCAGATTTCCTCTGAGGATATTTCCTTTTTCACCATAGCCACCTATGGGCTTCCAAATATCACTTTGCCAATTCCACAAGAACTGTCTTAGCGAAAGGCTTCTTGAGGGGAACGCTGTAACTCTGTGAGATGATTTCACAGAACCCAAAGAAGTTTCTCAGAAAGCTTCTTTCTCTTTGTTATCGGAGGATATTTCCTTTGGACCCATAGTCTCGAAAGGGATCCGAAATGTCTGTTCTCAGATTCCACAAAAATAAGGCTAGCAAAGAGATCCACGAAATACAGATGTAACTCGGTGAGATAAATAAACAGAACACTAAGCAGTTTCTCAGAAAGCTTCTTTCCAGATTTCCTCTGAGGATATTTCCTTTATCACCATAGCCACCTATGGGCTTCCAAATATCACTTTGCCAATTCCACAAGAACTGTGTTAGCGAAAGGCTTCTTGAGGGGAAAGCTGTAACTCTGTGAGATGATTTCACAGAACCCAAAGAAGTTTCTCAAAAAGCTTCTTTCTCTTTGTTATCGGAGGATATTTCCTTTGGACCCATAGTCTCCAAAGGGATCCGAAATGTCTGTTCTCAGATTCCACAGAAATAAGGCTAGCAAAGAGATCCACGAAATACAGATGTAACTCGGTGAGATAAATAAACAGAACACTAAGCAGTTTCTCAGAAAGCTTCTTACAGTTTTCCTCTGAGGATATTTCCTATTTCACCATAGCCCTCGATGGGCTTCCAAATATCACTTTACCAATTCCACAAGAACTGTCTTAGCGAAAGGCTTCTTGAGGGGAAAGCTATAACTCTGTGTGATGATTTCACAGAAACCAAAGAAGTTTCTCAAAAAGCTTCTTACTCTCTGTTATCGGAGGATATTTCCTTTGGCCCTATAGTCTCCAAAGGGATCCGAAATATCTGTTCTCAGATTCCACAGAAATAAGGCTAGCAAAGAGATCCAAGAAATACAGATGTAACTCTGTGAGATGAATTAACAGAACACTAAGCAGTTTCTCAGAAAGATTCTTTCCAGATTTCATCTGAGGATATTTCCTTTTTCACCATAGCCCTCTATGGGCTTCCAAATATCACTTTGACAATTCCACTAGAACTGTCGTAGCGAAAGGCTTCTTGAGGGGAAAGCTGTAACTATGTGAGTTGATTTTACAGAACACAAAGAAGTTTCTCAGAAAGCTTCTTTCTCTTTGTTATCGGAGGATATTTCCTTTGGCCCTATAGTCTTCAAAGGGATCCGAAATATCTGTTCTCAGTTTCCACAGAAATAAGGCTAGCAAAGAGATCCACGAAATACAGATGTAACACTGTGAGATGACCTAACAGAACACTAAGCAGTTTCTCAGAAAGCTTCTTTCCAGATTTCATCTGAGGATATTTCCTTTTTCACCATCGCCCTCTATGGGCTTCCAATGATCACTTTGCCAATTACACAAGAACTGTCTTAGCGAAAGGCTTATAAGGGGAAAGCTGTAACTCTGTGAGATGATTTCACAGAACACAAAGAAGTTTCTCAGAAAGGTTCTTTCTTTTTGTTATCGGAGGACATTTCCTTTGGCCCTATAGTCTTCAAAGGGATCCGAAATATCTGTTCTCAGATTCCACAGAAATAAGGCTAGCAAAGAGATCCACGAAATACAGATGTAACTCTGTGAGATGAATTAACAGAACACTAAGCAGTTTCTCAGGAAGCTTCTTTCCAGATTTCCTCTGAGGATATTTCCTTTTTCACCATAGCCCTCTATGGGCTTCCAAATATCACTTTGCCAATTCCACAAGAACTGCCTTATCGAAAGGCTTCTTGAGGGGAAAGCTGTAACTCTGTGAGTTGATTTCACAGAACACAAAGAAGTTTCTCAGAAAGCTTCTTTCTCTTTGTTATGGGAGGATATTTCCTTTGGCCCTATATTCTCCAAAGGGATCCGAAATATCTGTTCTCAGATTCCACAGAAATAAGGCTAGCAAAGAGATCCACGAAATACAGATGTAACTCTGTGAGATGAATTAACAGAACACTAAGCAGTTTCCCAGAAAGCTTCTTTCCAGATTTCCTCTGAGGATATTTCCTTTTTCACCATAGCCCCCTATGGGCTTCCAAATATCACTTTGCCAATTCCACAAGAACTGTCTTAGCGAAAGGCTTCTTGAGGGGAAAACTGTAACTCTGTGAGATGATTTCACAGAACCCAAAGAAGTTTCTCAAAAAGCTTCTTTCTCTTTGTTATCGGAGGATATTTCCTTTGGCCCCATAGTCTCCAAAGGGATCCGAAATATCTGTTCTCAGATTCCACAGAAATAAGGCTAGCAAAGAGATCCAAGAAATACAGATGTAACTCTGTGAGATGAATTAACAGAACACTAAGCAGTTTCTCAGAAAGCTTCTTTCCAGATTTCCTCTGAGGATATTTCCTTTTTCACCATAGCCACCTATGGGCTTCCAAATATCACTTTGCCAATTCCACAAGAACTGTCTTAGCGAAAGGCTTCTTGAGGGGAACGCTGTAACTCTGTGAGATGATTTCACAGAACCCAAAGAAGTTTCTCAGAAAGCTTCTTTCTCTTTGTTATCGGAGGATATTTCCTTTGGACCCATAGTCTCCAAAGGGATCCGAAATGTCTGTTCTCAGATTCCACAAAAATAAGGCTAGCAAAGAGATCCACGAAATACAGATGTAACTCGGTGAGATAAATAAACAGAACACTAAGCAGTTTCTCAGAAAGCTTCTTTCCAGATTTCCTCTGAGGATATTTCCTTTTTCACCGTAGCCCTCTATGGGCTTCCAAATATCACTTTGCCAATTCCACAAGAACTGTCTTAGCGAAAGGCTTCTTGAGGGGAAAGCTGTAACTCTGTGTGATGATTTCACCGAAACCAAGGAAGTTTCTCAAAAAGCTTCTAACTCTTTGTTATCGGAGGATATTTCCTTTGGCCCTATAGTCTCCAAAGGGATCGGAAATATCTGTTCTCAGATTCCAAAGAAATAAGGCTAGCAAAGAGATCCAAGAAATACAGATGTAACTCTGTGAGATGAATTAACAGAACACTAAGCAGTTTCTCAGAAAGCTTCTTTCCAGATTTCCTCTGAGGATATTTCCTTTTTCACCATAGCCACCTATGGGCTTCCAAATATCACTTTGCCAATTCCACAAGAACTGTCTTAGCGAAAGGCTTCTTGAGGGGAACGCTGTAACTCTGTGAGATGATTTCACAGAACCCAAAGAAGTTTCTCAGAAAGCTTCTTTCTCTTTGTTATCGGAGGATATTTCCTTTGGCCCCATAGTCTCCAAAGGGATCCGAAATGTCTGTTCTCAGATTCCACAAAAATAAGGCTAGCAAAGAGATCCACGAAATACAGATGTAACACTGTGAGATGACCTAACAGAACACTAAGCAGTTTCTCAGAAAGCTTCTTTCCAGATTTCATCTGAGGATATTTCCTTTTTCACCATCGCCCTCTATGGGCTTCCAAATATCACTTTGCCAATTCCACAAGAACTGTCTTAGCGAAAGGCTTATAAGGGGAAAGCTGTAACTCTGTGAGATGATTTCACAGAACACAAAGAAGTTTCTCAGAAAGCTTCTTTCTCTTTGTTATCGGAGGATATTTCCTTTGGCCCTGTAGTCTTCAAAGGGATCCGAATTATCTATTCTCAGATTCCACAGAAATAAGGCTAGCAAAGAGATCCACGAAATACAGATGTAACTCTGTGAGATGAATTAACAGAACACTAAGCAGTTTCTCAGAAAGCTTCTTTCCAGATTTCCTCTGAGGATATTTCCTTTATCACCATAGCCACCTATGGGCTTCCAAATATCACTTTGCCAATTCCACAAGAACTGTGTTAGCGAAAGGCTTCTTGAGGGGAAAGCTGTAACTCTGTGAGATGATTTCACAGAACCCAAAGAAGTTTCTCAAAAAGCTTCTTTCTCTTTGTTATCGGAGGATATTTCCTTTGGACCCATAGTCTCCAAAGGGATCCGAAATGTCTGTTCTCAGATTCCACAGAAATAAGGCTAGCAAAGAGATCCACGAAATACAGATGTAACTCGGTGAGATAAATAAACAGAACACTAAGCAGTTTCGCAGAAAGCTTCTTACAGTTTTCCTCTGAGGATATTTCCTATTTCACCATAGCCCTCGATGGGCTTCCAAATATCACTTTACCAATTCCACAAGAACTGTCTTAGCGAAAGGCTTCTTGAGGGGAAAGCTATAACTCTGTGTGATGATTTCACAGAAACCAAAGAAGTTTCTCAAAAAGCTTCTTACTCTCTGTTATCGGAGGATATTTCCTTTGGCCCTATAGTCTCCAAAGGGATCCGAAATATCTGTTCTCAGATTCCACAGAAATAAGGCTAGCAAAGAGATCCAAGAAATACAGATGTAACTCTGTGAGATGAATTAACAGAACACTAAGCAGTTTCTCAGAAAGATTCTTTCCAGATTTCATCTGAGGATATTTCCTTTTTCACCATAGCCCTCTATGGGCTTCCAAATATCACTTTGACAATTCCACTAGAACTGTCGTAGCGAAAGGCTTCTTGAGGGGAAAGCTGTAACTCTGTGAGTTGATTGCACAGAACACAAAGAAGTTTCTCAGAAAGCTTCTTTCTCTTTGTTATCGGAGGATATTTCCTTTGGCCCTATAGTCTTCAAAGGGATCCGAAATATCTGTTCTCAGTTTCCACAGAAATAAGGCTAGCAAAGAGATCCACGAAATACAGATGTAACACTGTGAGATGACCTAACAGAACACTAAGCAGTTTCTCAGAAAGCTTCTTTCCAGATTTCATCTGAGGATATTTCCTTTTTCACCATCGCCCTCTATGGGCTTCCAATTATCACTTTGCCAATTCCACAAGAACTGTCTTAGCGAAAGGCTTATAAGAGGAAAGCTGTAACTCTGTGAGATGATTTAGCAGAACACAAAGAAGTTTCTCAGAAAGGTTCTTTCTTTTTGTTATCGGAGGACATTTCCTTTGGCCCTATAGTCTTCAAAGGGATCCGAAATATCTGTTCTCAGATTCCACAGAAATAAGGCTAGCAAAGAGATCCACGAAATACAGATGTAACTCTGTGAGATGAATTAACAGAACACTAAGCAGTTTCTCAGGAAGCTTCTTTCCAGATTTCCTCTGAGGATATTTCCTTTTTCACCATAGCCCTCTATGGGCTTCCAAATATCACTTTGCCAATTCCACAAGAACTGTCTTATCGAAAGGCTTCTGGAGGGGAAAGCTGTAACTCTGTGAGTTGATTTCACAGAACACAAAGAAGTTTCTCAGAAAGCTTCTTTCTCTTTGTTATGGGAGGATATTTCCTTTGGCCCTATATTCTCCAAAGGGATCCGAAATATCTGTTCTCAGATTCCACAGAAATAAGGCTAGCAAAGAGATCCACGAAATACAGATGTAACTCTGTGAGATGAATTAACAGAACACTAAGCAGTTTCCCAGAAAGCTTCTTTCCAGATTTCCTCTGAGGATATTTCCTTTTTCACCATAGCCCCCTATGGGCTTCCAAATATCACTTTGCCAATTCCACAAGAACTGTCTTAGCGAAAGGCTTCTTGAGGGGAAAACTGTAACTCTGTGAGATGATTTCACAGAACCCAAAGAAGTTTCTCAAAAAGCTTCTTTCTCTTTGTTATCGGAGGATATTTCCTTTGGCCCCATAGTCTCCAAAGGGATCCGAAATATCTGTTCTCAGATTCCACAGAAAAAAGGCTAGCAAAGAGATCCAAGAAATACAGATGTAACTCTGTGAGATGAATTAACAGAACACTAAGCAGTTTCTCAGAAAGCTTCTTTCCAGATTTCCTCTGAGGATATTTCCTTTTTCACCATAGCCACCTATGGGCTTCCAAATATCACTTTGCCAATTCCACAAGAACTGTCTTAGCGAAAGGCTTCTTGAGGGGAACGCTGTAACTCTGTGAGATGATTTCACAGAACCCAAAGAAGTTTCTCAGAAAGCTTCTTTCTCTTTGTTATCGGAGGATATTTCCTTTGGACCCATAGTCTCCAAAGGGATCCGAAATGTCTGTTCTCAGATTCCACAAAAATAAGGCTAGCAAAGAGATCCACGAAATACAGATGTAACTCGGTGAGATAAATAAACAGAACACTAAGCAGTTTCTCAGAAAGCTTCTTTCCAGATTTCCTCTGAGGATATTTCCTTTTTCACCGTAGCCCTCTATGGGCTTCCAAATATCACTTTGCCAATTCCACAAGAACTGTCTTAGCGAAAGGCTTCTTGAGGGGAAAGCTGTAACTCTGTGTGATGATTTCACCGAAACCAAGGAAGTTTCTCAAAAAGCTTCTAACTCTTTGTTATCGGAGGATATTTCTTTTGGCCCTATAGTCTCCAAAGGGATCGGAAATATCTGTTCTCAGATTCCAAAGAAATAAGGCTAGCAAAGAGATCCAAGAAATACAGATGTAACTCTGTGAGATGAATTAACAGAACACTAAGCAGTTTCTCAGAAAGCTTCTTTCCAGATTTCCTCTGAGGATATTTCCTTTTTCACCATAGCCCCCTATGGGCTTCCAAATATCACTTTGCCAATTCCACAAGAACTGTCTTATCGAAAGGCTTCTTGAGGGGAAAGCTGTAACTCTGTGAGATGATTTCACAGAACCCAAAGAAGTTTCTCAAAAAGCTTCTTTCTCTTTGTTATCGGAGGATATTTCCTTTGGCCCCATAGTCTCCAAAGGGATCCGAAATATCTGTTCTCAGATTCCACAGAAATAAGGCTAGCAAAGAGATCCACGAAATACAGATGTAACTCTGTGAGATGAATTAACAGAACACTAAGCAGTTTCTCAGAAAGCTTCTTTCCAGATTTCCTCTGAGGATATTTCCTTTTTCACCATAGCCACCTATGGGCTTCCAAATATCACTTTGCCAATACCACAAGAACTGTCTTAGCGAAAGGCTTCTTGAGGGGAACGCTGTAACTCTGTGAGATGATTTCACAGAACCCAAAGAAGTTTCTCAGAAAGCTTCTTTCTCTTTGTTATCGGAGGATATTTCCTTTGGCCCCTTAGTCTCCAAAGGGATCCGAAATGTCTGTTCTCAGATTCCACAAAAATAAGGCTAGCAAAGAGATCCACGAAATACAGATGTAACACTGTGAGATGACCTAACAGAACACTAAGCAGTTTCTCAGAAAGCTTCTTTCCAGATTTCATCTGAGGATATTTCCTTTTTCACCATCGCCCTCTATGGGCTTCCAAATATCACTTTGCCAATTCCACAAGAACTGTCTTAGCGAAAGGCTTATAAGGGGAAAGCTGTAACTCTGTGAGATGATTTCACAGAACACAAAGAAGTTTCTCAGAAAGCTTCTTTCTCTTTGTTATCGGAGGATATTTCCTTTGGCCCTGTAGTCTTCAAAGGGATCCGAATTATCTATTCTCAGATTCCACAGAAATAAGGCTAGCAAAGAGATCCACGAAATACAGATGTAACTCTGTGAGATGAATTAACAGAACACTAAGCAGTTTCTCAGAAAGCTTCTTTCCAGATTTCCTCTGAGGATATTTCCTTTATCACCATAGCCACCTATGGGCTTCCAAATATCACTTTGCCAATTCCACAAGAACTGTGTTAGCGAAAGGCTTCTTGAGGGGAAAGCTGTAACTCTGTGAGATGATTTCACAGAACCCAAAGAAGTTTCTCAAAAAGCTTCTTTCTCTTTGTTATCGGAGGATATTTCCTTTGGACCCATAGTCTCCAAAGGGATCCGAAATGTCTGTTCTCAGATTCCACAGAAATAAGGCTAGCAAAGAGATCCACGAAATACAGATGTAACTCGGTGAGATAAATAAACAGAACACTAAGCAGTTTCTCAGAAAGCTTCTTACAGTTTTCCTCTGAGGATATTTCCTATTTCACCATAGCCCTCTATGGGCTGCCAAATATCACTTTACCAATTCCACAAGAACTGTCTTAGCGAAAGGCTTCTTGAGGGGAAAGCTATAACTCTGTGTGATGATTTCACAGAAACCAAAGAAGTTTCTCAAAAAGCTTCTTACTCTCTGTTATCGGAGGATATTTCCTTTGGCCCTATAGTCTCCAAAGGGATCCGAAATATCTGTTCTCAGATTCCACAGAAATAAGGCTAGCAAAGAGATCCAAGAAATACAGATGTAACTCTGTGAGAGGAATTAACAGAACACTAAGCAGTTTCTCAGAAAGATTCTTTCCAGATTTCATCTGAGGATATTTCCTTTTTCACCATAGCCCTCTATGGGCTTCCAAATATCACTTTGACAATTCCACAAGAACTGTCGTAGCGAAAGGCTTCTTGAGGGGAAAGCTGTAACTATGTGAGTTGATTTTACAGAACACAAAGAAGTTTCTCAGAAAGCTTCTTTCTCTTTGTTATCGGAGGATATTTCCTTTGGCCCTATAGTCTTCAAAGGGATCCGAAATATCTGTTCTCAGTTTCCACAGAAATAAGGCTAGCAAAGAGATCCACGAAATACAGATGTAACACTGTGAGATGACCTAACAGAACACTAAGCAGTTTCTCAGAAAGCTTCTTTCCAGATTTCATCTGAGGATATTTCCTTTTTCACCATCGCCCTCTATGGGCTTCCAATTATCACTTTGCCAATTCCACAAGAACTGTCTTAGCGAAAGGCTTATAAGGGGAAAGCTGTAACTCTGTGAGATGATTTCACAGAACACAAAGAAGTTTCTCAGAAAGCTTCTTTCTCTTTGTTATCGGAGGACATTTCCTTTGGCCCTATAGTCTTCAAAGGGATCCGAAATATCTGTTCTCAGATTCCACAGAAATAAGGCTAGCAAAGACATCCACGAAATACAGATGTAACTCTGTGAGATGAATTAACAGAACACTAAGCAGTTTCTCAGGAAGCTTCTTTCCAGATTTCATCTGACGATATTTCCTTTTTCACCATAGCCCTCTATGGGCTTCCAAATATCACTTTGCCAATTCCACAAGAACTGTCTTATCGAAAGGCTTCTTGAGGGGAAAGCTGTAACTCTGTGAGTTGATTTCACAGAACACAAAGAAGTTTCTCAGAAAGCTTCTTTCTCTTTGTTATGGGAGGATATTTCCTTTGGCCCTATAGTCTCCAAAGGGATCCGAAATATCTGTTCTCAGATTCCACAGAAATAAGGCTAGCAAAGAGATCCACGAAATACAGATGTAACTCTGTGAGATGAATTAACAGAACACTAAGCAGTTTCCCAGAAAGCTTCTTTCCAGATTTCCTCTGAGGATATTTCCTTTTTCACCATAGCCCCCTATGGGCTTCCAAATATCACTTTGCCAATTCCACAAGAACTGTCTTAGCGAAAGGCTTCTTGAGGGGAAAGCTGTAACTCTGTGAGATGATTTCACAGAACCCAAAGAAGTTTCTCAAAAAGCTTCTTTCTCTTTGTTATCGGAGGATATTTCCTTTGGCCCCATAGTCTCCAAAGGGATCCGAAATATCTGTTCTCAGATTCCACAGAAATAAGGCTAGCAAAGAGATCCACGAAATACAGATGTAACTCTGTGAGATGAATTAACAGAACACTAAGCAGTTTCTCAGAAAGCTTCTTTCCAGATTTCCTCTGAGGATATTTCCTTTTTCACCATAGCCACCTATGGGCTTCCAAATATCACTTTGCCAATTCCACAAGAACTGTCTTAGCGAAAGGCTTCTTGAGGGGAACGCTGTAACTCTGTGAGATGATTTCACAGAACCCAAAGAAGTTTCTCAGAAAGCTTCTTTCTCTTTGTTATCGGAGGATATTTCCTTTGGACCCATAGTCTCCAAAGGGATCCGAAATGTCTGTTCTCAGATTCCACAAAAATAAGGCTAGCAAAGAGATCCACGAAATACAGATGTAACTGGGTGAGATAAATAAACAGAACACTAAGCAGTTTCTCAGAAAGCTTCTTTCCAGATTTCCTCTGAGGATATTTCCTTTTTCACCGTAGCCCTCTATGGGCTTCCAAATATCACTTTGCCAATTCCACAAGAACTGTCTTAGCGAAAGGCTTCTTGAGGGGAAAGCTGTAACTCAGTGTGATGATTTCACCGAAACCAAGGAAGTTTCTCAAAAAGCTTCTAACTCTTTGTTATCGGAGGATATTTCCTTTGGCCCTATAGTCTCCAAAGGGATAGGAAATATCTGTTCTCAGATTCCAAAGAAATAAGGCTAGCAAAGAGATCCAAGAAATACAGATGTAACTCTGTGAGATGAATTAACAGAACACGAAGCAGTTTCTCAGAAAGATTCTTTCCAGATTTCATCTGAGGATATTTCCTTTTTCACCATAGCCCTCTATGGGCTTCCAAATATCACTTTGCCAATTCCACAAGAACTGTCTTAGCGAAAGGCTTCTTGAGGGGAAAGCTGTAACTCTGTGAGTTGATTTCACAGAACACAAAGAAGTTTCTCAGAAAGCTTCTTTCTCTTTGTTATCGGAGGATATTTCCTTTGGCCCTATAGTCTTCGAAGGGATCCGAAATATCTGTTCTCAGATTCCACAGAAATAAGGCTAGCAAAGAGATCCACGAAATACAGATGTAACACTGTGAGATGACCTAACAGAACACTAAGCAGTTTCTCAGAAAGCTTCTTTCCAGATTTCATCTGAGGATATTTCCTTTTTCACCATCGCCCTCTATGGGCTTCCAAATATCACTTTGCCAATTCCACAAGAACTGTCTTAGCGAAAGGCTTATAAGGGGAAAGCTGTAACTCTGTGAGATGATTTCACAGAACACAAAGAAGTTTCTCAGAAAGCTTCTTTCTCTTTGTTATCGGAGGATATTTCCTTTGGCCCTGTAGTCTTCAAAGGGATCCGAATTATCTATTCTCAGATTCCACAGAAATAAGGCTAGCAAAGAGATCCACGAAATACAGATGTAACTCTGTGAGATGAATTAACAGAACACTAAGCAGTTTCTCAGAAAGCTTCTTTCCAGATTTCCTCTGAGGATATTTCCTTTATCACCATAGCCACCTATGGGCTTCCAAATATCACTTTGCCAATTCCAAAAGAACTGTCTAAGCGAAAGGCTTCTTGAGGGGAAAGCTGTAACTCTGTGAGATGATTTCAAGGAACACAAAGAAGTTTCTCAAAAAGCTTCTTTCTCTTTGTTAGCGGAGGATATTTCCTTTGGCCCTATAGTCTCCAAAGGGATCCGAAATATCTGTTCTCAGATTACACAGAAATAAGGCTAGCAAAGAGATCCACGAAATACAGATGTAACTCTGTGAGATGAATTAACAGAACACTAAGCAGTTTCTCAGAAAGCTTCTTTCCAGATTTCCTCTGAGGATATTTCCTTTATCACCATAGCCACCTATGGGCTTCCAAATATCACTTTGCCAATTCCACAAGAACTGTCTTAGCGAAAGGCTTCTTGAGGGGAAAGCTGTAACTCTGTGAGATGATTTCACAGAACCCAAAGATGTTTCTCAAAAAGCTTCTTTCTCTTTGTTATCGGAGGATATTTCCTTTGGACCCATATTCTCCAAAGGGATCCGAAATGTCTGTTCTCAGATTCCACAGAAATAAGGCTAGCAAAGAGATCCACGAAATACAGATGTAACTCGGTGAGATAAATAAACAGAACACTAAGCAGTTTCTCAGAAAGCTTCTTTCCAGATTTCCTCTGAGGATATTTCCTTTTTCAACATAGCCCTCTATGGGCTTCCAAATATCACTTTGCCAATTCCACAAGAACTGTCTTAGCGAAAGGCTTCTTGAGGGAAAAGTTGTAACTCTGTGAGTTGATTTCACATTACACAAAGAAGTTTCTCAGAAAGCTTCTTTCTCTTTGTTATCGGAGGATATTTCCATTGGCCCTATAGTCTTCAAAGGGATCCGAAATATCAGTTCTCAGATTCCACAGAAATAAGGCTAGCAAAGAGATCCACGAAATAGAGATGTAACTCTGTGAGATGAACTAATAGAACACTAAGCAGTTTCTCAGAAAGCTTCTTTCCAGATTTCATCTGAGGATATTTCCTTTTTCACCATCGCCCTCTAGCGGCTTCCAAATATCACTTTGCCAATTCCACAAGAACTGTCTTAGCGAAAGGCTTCTTGAGGGGAAAGCTGTAACTCTGTGAGTTGATTGCACAGAACACAAAGAAGTTTCTCAGAAAGCTTCTTTCTCTTTGTTATCGGAGGATATTACCTTTGGCCCTATAGTCTTCAAAGGGATCCGAAATATCTGTTCTCAGATTCCACAGAAATAAGTCTAGCAAACAGATCCACGAAATACAGATGTAACTCTGTGAGATGAATTAACAGAACACTAAGCAGTTTCTCAGGAAGCTTCTTTCCAGATTTCATCTGAGGATATTTCCTTTTTCACCATAGCCCTCTATGGGCTTCCAAATATCACTTTGCCAATTCCACAAGAACTGTCTTATCGAAAGGCTTCTTGAGGGGAAAGCTGTAACTCTGTGAGTTGATTTCACAGAACACAAAGAAGTTTCTCAGAAAGCTTCTTTCTCTTTGTTATGGGAGGATATTTCCTTTGGCCCTATAGTCTCCAAAGGGATCCGAAATATCTGTTCTCAGATTCCACAGAAATAAGGCTAGCAAAGAGATCCACGAAATACAGATGTAACTCTGTGAGATGAATTAACAGAACACTAAGCAGTTTCCCAGAAAGCTTCTTTCCAGATTTCCTCTGAGGATATTTCCTTTTTCACCATAGCCCCCTATGGGCTTCCAAATATCACTTTGCCAATTCCATAAGAACTGTGTTAGCGAAAGGCTTCTTGAGGGGAAAGCTGTAACTCTGTGAGATGATTTCACAGAACCCAAAGAAGTTTCTCAAAAAGCTTCTTTCTCTTTGTTATCGGAGGATATTTCCTTTGGACCCATAGTCTCCAAAGGGATCCGAAATGTCTGTTCTCAGATTCCACAGAAATAAGGCTAGCAAAGAGATCCACGAAATACAGATGTAACTCGGTGAGATAAATAAACAGAACACTAAGCAGTTTCTCAGAAAGCTTCTTACAGTTTTCCTCTGAGGATATTTCCTATTTCACCATAGCCCTCTATGGGCTTCCAAATATCACTTTACCAATTCCACAAGAACTGTCGTAGCGAAAGGCTTCTTGAGGGGAAAGCTGTAACTATGTGAGTTGATTTCACAGAACACAAAGAAGTTTCCCAGAAAGCTTCTTTCTCTTTGTTATCGGAGGATATTTCCTTTGGCCCTATAGTCTTCAAAGGGATCCGAAATATCTGTTCTCAGTTTCCACAGAAATAAGGCTAGCAAAGAGATCCACGAAATACAGATGTAACACTGTGAGATGACCTAACAGAACACTAAGCAGTTTCTCAGAAAGCTTCTTTCCAGATTTCATCTGAGGATATTTCCTTTTTCACCATCGCCCTCTATGGGCTTCCAATTATCACTTTGCCAATTCCACAAGAACTGTCTTAGCGAAAGGCTTATAAGGGGAAAGCTGTAACTCTGTGAGATGATTTCACAGAACACAAAGAAGTTTCTCAGAAAGGTTCTTTCTTTTTGTTATCGGAGGACATTTCCTTTGGCCCTATAGTCTTCAAAGGGATCCGAAATATCTGTTCTCAGATTCCACAGAAATAAGGCTAGCAAAGAGATCCACGAAATACAGATGTAACTCTGTGAGATGAATTAACAGAACACTAAGCAGTTTCTCAGGAAGCTTCTGTCCAGATTTCATCTGAGGATATTTCCTTTTTCACCATAGCCCTCTAAGGGCTTCCAAATATCACTTTGCCAATTCCACAAGAACTGTCTTATCGAAAGGCTTCTTGAGGGGAAAGCTGTAACTCTGTGAGTTGATTTCACAGAACACAAAGAAGTTTCTCAGAAAGCTTCTTTCTCTTTGTTACGGGAGGATATTTCCTTTGGCCCTGTAGTCTCCAAAGGGATCCGAAATATCTGTTCTCAGATTCCACAGAAATAAGGCTAGCAAAGAGATCCACGAAATACAGATGTAACTCTGTGAGATGAATTAACAGAACACTAAGCAGTTTCCCAGAAAGCTTCTTTCCAGATTTCCTCTGAGGATACTTCCTTTTTCACCATAGCCCCCTATGGGCTTCCAAATATCACTTTGCCAATTCCACAATAACTGTCTTAGCGAAAGGCTTCTTGAGGGGAAAGCTGTAACTCTGTGAGATGATTTCACAGAACCCAAAGAAGTTTCTCAAAAAGCTTCTTTCTCTTTGTTATCGGAGGATATTTCCTTTGGCCCCATAGTCTCCAAAGGGATCCGAAATATCTGTTCTCAGATTCCACAGAAATAAGGCTAGCAAAGAGATCCACGAAATACAGATGTAACTCTGTGAGATGAATTAACAGAACACTAAGCAGTTTCTCAGAAAGCTTCTTTCCAGATTTCCTCTGAGGATATTTCCTTTTTCACCATAGCCACCTATGGGCTTCCAAATATCACTTTGCCAATTCCACAAGAACTGTCTTAG
This sequence comes from Macaca nemestrina, assembly GCF_043159975.1. Classification (NCBI taxonomy): domain Eukaryota; kingdom Metazoa; phylum Chordata; class Mammalia; order Primates; family Cercopithecidae; genus Macaca; species Macaca nemestrina. The sequence goes on along the minus strand of NC_092131.1, from coordinate 111,755,609 downwards.
CGAAAGGCTTCTTGAGGGGAACGCTGTAACTCTGTGAGATGATTTCACAGAACCCAAAGAAGTTTCTCAGAAAGCTTCTTTCTCTTTGTTATCGGAGGATATTTCCTTTGGCCCCATAGTCTCCAAAGGGATCCGAAATGTCTGTTCTCAGATTCCACAAAAATAAGGCTAGCAAAGAGATCCACGAAATACAGATGTAACTCGGTGAGATAAATAAACAGAACACTAAGCAGTTTCTCAGAAAGCTTCTTTCCAGATTTCCTCTGAGGATATTTCCTTTTTCACCGTAGCCCTCTATGGGCTTCCAAATATCACTTTGCCAATTCCACAAGAACTGTCTTAGCGAAAGGCTTCTTGAGGGGAAAGCTGTAACTCTGTGTGATGATTTCACCGAAACCAAGGAAGTTTCTCAAAAAGCTTCTAACTCTTTGTTATCGGAGGATATTTCCTTTGGCCCTATAGTCTCCAAAGGGATCGGAAATATCTGTTCTCAGATTCCAAAGAAATAAGGCTAGCAAAGAGATCCAAGAAATACAGATGTAACTCTGTGAGATGAATTAACAGAACACTAAGCAGTTTCTCAGAAAGATTCTTTCCAGATTTCATCTGAGGATATTTCCTTTTTCACCATAGCCCTCTATGGGCTTCCAAATATCACTTTGCCCATTCCACAACAACTGTCTTAGCGAAAGGCTTCTTGAGGGGAAAGCTGTAACTCTGTGAGTTGATTTCACAGAACACAAAGAAGTTTCTCAGAAAGCTTCTTTCTCTTTGTTATCGGAGGATATTTCCTTTGGCCCTATAGTCTTCAAAGGGATCCGAAATATCTGTTCTCAGATTCCACAGAAATAAGGCTAGCAAAGAGATCCACGAAATACAGATGTAACACTGTGAGATGACCTAACAGAACACTAAGCAGTTTCTCAGAAAGCTTCTTTCCAGATTTCATCTGAGGATATTTCCTTTTTCACCATCGCCCTCTATGGGCTTCCAAATATCACTTTGCCAATTCCACAAGAACTGTCTTAGCGAAAGGCTTATAAGGGGAAAGCTGTAACTCTGTGAGATGATTTCACAGAACACAAAGAAGTTTCTCAGAATGCTTCTTTCTCTTTGTTATCGGAGGATATTTCCTTTGGCCCTGTAGTCTTCAAAGGGATCCGAATTATCTCTTCTCAGATTCCACAGAAATAAGGCTAGCAAAGAGATCCACGAAATACAGATGTAACTCTGTGAGATGAATTAACAGAACACTAAGCAGTTTCTCAGAAAGCTTCTTTCCAGATTTCCTCTGAGGATATTTCCTTTATCACCATAGCCACCTATGGGCTTCCAAATATCACTTTGCCAATTCCAAAAGAACTGTCTAAGCGAAAGGCTTCTTGAGGGGAAAGCTGTAACTCTGTGAGATGATTTCAAGGAACACAAAGAAGTTTCTCAAAAAGCTTCTTTCTCTTTGTTAGCGGAGGATATTTCCTTTGGCCCTATAGTCTCCAAAGGAATCCGAAATATCTGTTCTCAGATTCCACAGAAATAAGGCTAGCAAAGAGATCCACGATATACAGATGTAACTCTGTGAGATGAATTAACAGAACACTAAGCAGTTTCTCAGAAAGCTTCTTTCCAGATTTCCTCTGAGGATATTTCCTTTATCACCATAGCCACCTATGGGCTTCCAAATATCACTTTGCCAATTCCACAAGAACTGTCTTAGCGAAAGACTTCTTGAGGGGAAAGCTGTAACTCTGTGAGATGATTTCACAGAACCCAAAGAAGTTTCTCAAAAAGCTTCTTTCTCTTTGTTATCGGAGGATATTTCCTTTGGACCCATAGTCTCCAAAGGGATCCGAAATGTCTGTTCTCAGATTCCACAGAAATAAGGCTAGCAAAGAGATCCACGAAATACAGATGTAACTCGGTGAGATAAATAAACAGAACACTAAGCAGTTTCTCAGAAAGTTTCTTTCCAGGTTTCCTCTGAGGATATTTCCTATTTCACCATAGCCCTCTATGGGCTTCCAAATATCACTTTGCCATTTCCACAAGAACTGTCTTAGCGAAAGGCTTCTTGAGGGGAAAGCTGTAACTCTGTGAGATGATTTCACAGAACCCAAAGAAGTTTCTCAAAAAGCTTCTTTCTCTTTGTTATCGGAGGATATTTCCTTTGGCCCCATTGTCTCCAAAGGGATCCGAAATGTCTGTTCTCAGATTCCACAGAAATAAGGCTAGCAAAGAGATCCACGAAATACAGATGTAACTCGGTGAGATAAATAAACACAACACTAAGCAGTTTCTCAGAAAGCTTCTTTCCAGATTTCCTCTGAGGATATTTCCTTTTTCACCATAGCCCTCTATGGGCTTCCAAATATCACTTTGCCAATTCCACAAGAACTGTCTTAGCGAAAGGCTTCTTGAGGGAAAAGTTCTAACTCTGTGAGTTGATTTCACAGAACACAAAGAAGTTTCTCAGAAAGCTTCTTTCTCTTTGTTATCGGAGGATATTTCCATTGGCCCTATAGTCTTCAAAGGGATCCGAAATATCTGTTCTCAGATTCCACAGAAATAAGGCTAGCAAAGAGATCCACGAAATAGAGATGTAACTCTGTGAGATGAACTAATAGAACACTAAGCACTTTCTCAGAAAGCTTCTTTCCAGATTTCATCTGAGGATATTTCCTTTTTCACCATCGCCCTCTAGGGGCTTCCAAATATCACTTTGCCAATTCCACAAGAACTGTCTTAGCGAAAGGCTTCTTAAGGGGAAAGTTGTAACTCTGTGAGTTGTTTCACAGAACACAAAGAAATTTCTCAGAAAGCTTCTTTCTCTTTGTTATCGGAGCATATTCCAATTGGCCCTATAGTCTTCAAAAGGATCCGAAATATCTGTTCTCAGATTCCACAGAAATAAGGCTAGCAAAGAGATACACGAAATAGAGATGTAACTCTGTGAGATGAACTAATAGAACACTAAGCAGTTTCTCAGAAAGCTTCTTTCCAGATTTCATCTGAGGATATTTCCTTTTTCACCATCGCCCTCTAGGGGCTTCCAAATATCACTTTGCCAATTCCACAAGAACTGTCTTAGCGAAAGGCTTCTTGAGGGGAAAGCTGTAACTCTGTGAGTTGATTGCACAGAACACAAAGAAGTTTCTCAGAAAGCTTCTTTCTCTTTGTTATCGGAGGATATTACCTTTGGCCCTATAGTCTTCAAAGGGATCCGAAATATCTGTTCTCAGATTCCACAGAAATAAGGCTAGCAAACAGATCCACGAAATACAGATGTAACTCTCTGAGATGAAGTAACAGAACACTAAGCAGTTTCTCAGAAAGCTTCTTTCCAGATTTCATCTGAGGATATTTCCTTTTTCACCATAGCCCTCTATGGTCTTCCAAATAACACTTTGCCAATTCCACAAGAACTGTCTTAGCGAAAGGCTTCTTGAGGGGAAAGCTGTAACTCTGTGAGATGATTTCACAGAACACAAAGAAGTTTCTCAGAAAGCTTCTTTCTCTTTGTTATCGGAGGATATTTCCTTTGGCCCTATAGTCTTCAAAGGGATCCGAAATATCTATTCTCAGATTCCACAGATATAAGGCTAGCAAAGAGATCCACGAAATACAGATGTAACTCTGTGAGATGAATTAACAGAACACTAAGCAGTTTCTCAGAAAGCTTCTTTCCAGATTTCCTCTGAGGATATTTCCTTTTTCACCATAGCCCTCTATGGGCTTCCAAATATCACTTTGCCAATTCCACAAGAACTGTCTTAGCGAAAGGCTTCTTGAGAGGAAAGCTGTAACTCTGTGAGATGATTTCAAGGAACACAAAGAAGTTTCTCAAAAAGCTTCTTTCTCTTTGTTAGCGGAGGATATTTCCTTTGGCCCTATAGTCTCCAAAGGGATCCGAAATATCTGTTCTCAGATTCCACAGAAATAAGGCTAGCAAAGAGATCCACGAAATACAGATGTAACTCTGTGAGATGAATTAACAGAACACTAAGCAGTTTCTCAGAAAGCTTCTTTCCAGATTTCCTCTGAGGATATTTCCTTTTTCACCATAGCCCCCTATGGGCTTCCAAATATCACTTTGCCAATTCCACAAGAACTGTCTTAGCGAAAGGCTTCTGGAGGGGAAAGCTGTAACTCTGTGAGATGATTTCTCAGAACCCAAAGAAGTTTCTCAAAAAGCTTCTTTCTCTTTGTTATGTGAGGATATTTCCTTTGGCCCCATAGTCTCCAAAGGGATCCGAAATGACTGTTCTCAGATTCCACAGAAATAAGGCTAGCAAAGAGATCCACGAAATACAGATATAACTCGGTGAGATAAATAAACAGTACACTAAGCAGTTTCTCAGAAAACTTCTTTCCAGATTTCCTCTGAGGATATTTCCTTTTTCACCATAGCCCTCTATGGGCTTCCAAATATCACTTTGCCAATTCCACAAGAACTGTCCTAGCGAAAGGCTTCTTGAGGAAAAAGTTGTAACTCTGTGAGTTGTTTCACAGAACACAAAGAAATTTCTCAGAAAGCTTCTTTCTCTTTGTTATCGGAGCATATTTCCATTGGCCCTATAGTCTTCAAAAGGATCCGAAATATCTGATCTCAGATTCCACAGAAATAAGGCTAGCAAAGAGATCCACGAAATAGAGATGTAACTCTGTGAGATGAACTAACAGAACACTAAGCAGTTTCTCAGAAAGCTTTTTTCCAGATTTCATCTGAGGATATTTCCTTTTTCACCATCGCCCTTTAGGGGCTTCCAAATATCACTTTGCCAATTACACAAGAACTGTCTTAGCGAAAGGCTTCTTGAGGGGAAAGCTGTAACTCTGTGAGATGATTTCAAGGAACACAAAGAAGTTTCCCAGAAAGCTTCTTTCTCTTTGTTATCGGAGGATATTTCCTTTGGCCCTATAGTCTTCAAAGGGATCCGAAATATCTATTCTCAGATTCCACAGAAATAAGGCTAGCAAAGACATCCACGAAATACAGATGTAACTCTGTGAGATGAATTAACAGAACACTAAGCAGTTTCTCAGAAAGCTTCTTTCCAGATTTCCTCTGAGGATATTTCCTTTTTCACCATAGCCCTCTATGGGCTTCCAAATATCACTTTGCCAATTCCACAAGAACTGTCTTAGCGAAAGGCTTCTTGAGGGGAAAGCTGTAACTCTGTGAGATGATTTCACAGAACACAAAGAAGTTTCTCAGAAAGCTTCTTTCTCTTTGTTATCGGAGGATATTTCCTTTGGCCCTATAGTCTTCAAAGGGATCCGAAATATCTGTTCTCAGATTCCACAGAAATAAGGCTAGCAAAGAGATCCAAGAAATACAGATGTATCTCTGTGAGATGAATTAGCAGAACACTAAGCAGTTTCTCAGAAAGCTTCTTTCCAGATTTCATCTGAGGATATTTCCTTTTTCACCATAGCCCTCCATGGGCTTCCAAATATCACTTTGCCAATTCCACAAGAACTGTCTTAGCGAAAGGCTTCATGAGGGAAAAGTTGTAACTCTGTGAGTTGATTTCACAGAACACAAAGAAGTTTCTCAGAAAACTTCTTTCTCTTTGTTATCGGAGTATATTTCCTTTGGCCCTATAGTCTTCAAAGGGATCCGAAATATCTGTTCTCAGATTCCACAGAAATAAGGCTAGCAAAGAGATCCACGAAATACAGGTGTAACTCTGTGAGATGAACTAACAGAACACTAAGCAATTTCTCAGAAAGCTTCTTTCCAGATTTCATCTGAAGATATTTCCTTTTTCACCATCGCCCACTATGGGCTTCCAAATATCACTTTGCCAATTCTACAAGAACTGTCTTAGCGAAAGGCTTCTTGAGGGGAAAGCTGTAACTCTGTGAGATGATTTCAAGGAACACAAAGAAGTGTCTCAAAACGCTTCTTTCTCTTTGTTATCGGAGGATGTTTCCTTTGGCCCTATAGTCTCCAAAGGGATCCGAAATATCTGTTCTCAGATTCCACAGAAATAAGGCTAGCAAAGAGATCCACGAAATACAGATGTAACTCTGTGAGATAAGTTAACAGAACACTAAGCAGTTTCTCAGAAAGCTTCTTTCCAGATTTCCTCTGAGGATATTTCCTTTTTCACCATAGCCCTCTATGGGCTTCAAAATATCACTTTGCCCATTCCACAAGAACTGTCTTAGCGAAAGGCTTCTTGAGGGGAAAGCTGTAACTCTGTGAGATGATTTCAAGGAACACAAAGAAGTTTCCCAGAAAGCTTCTTTCTCTTTGTTATCGGAGGATATTTCCTTTGGCCCTATAGTCTTCAAAGGGATCCGAAATATCTATTCTCAGATTCCACAGAAATAAGGCTAGCAAAGACATCCACGAAATACAGATGTAACTCTGTGAGATGAATTAACAGAACACTAAGCAGTTTCTCAGAAAGCTTCTTTCCAGATTTCCTCTGAGGATATTTCCTTTTTCACCATAGCCCTCTATGGGCTTCCAAATATCACTTTGCCAATTCCACAAGAACTGTCTTAGCGAAAGGCTTCTTGAGGGGAAAGCTGTAACTCTGTGAGATGATTTCACAGAACACAAAGAAGTTTCTCAGAAAGCTTCTTTCTCTTTGTTATCGGAGGATATTTCCTTTGGCCCTATAGTCTTCAAAGGGATCCGAAATATCTGTTCTCAGATTCCACAGAAATAAGGCTAGCAAAGAGATCCAAGAAATACAGATGTATCTCTGTGAGATGAATTAGCAGAACACTAAGCAGTTTCTCAGAAAGCTTCTTTCCAGATTTCATCTGAGGATATTTCCTTTTTCACCATAGCCCTCCATGGGCTTCCAAATATCACTTTGCCAATTCCACAAGAACTGTCTTAGCGAAAGGCTTCATGAGGGAAAAGTTGTAACTCTGTGAGTTGATTTCACAGAACACAAAGAAGTTTCTCAGAAAACTTCTTTCTCTTTGTTATCGGAGTATATTTCCTTTGGCCCTATAGTCTTCAAAGGGATCCGAAATATCTGTTCTCAGATTCCACAGAAATAAGGCTAGCAAAGAGATCCACGAAATACAGGTGTAACTCTGTGAGATGAACTAACAGAACACTAAGCAATTTCTCAGAAAGCTTCTTTCCAGATTTCATCTGAAGATATTTCCTTTTTCACCATCGCCCACTATGGGCTTCCAAATATCACTTTGCCAATTCTACAAGAACTGTCTTAGCGAAAGGCTTCTTGAGGGGAAAGCTGTAACTCTGTGAGATGATTTCAAGGAACACAAAGAAGTGTCTCAAAACGCTTCTTTCTCTTTGTTATCGGAGGATGTTTCCTTTGGCCCTATAGTCTCCAAAGGGATCCGAAATATCTGTTCTCAGATTCCACAGAAATAAGGCTAGCAAAGAGATCCACGAAATACAGATGTAACTCTGTGAGATAAGTTAACAGAACACTAATCAGTTTCTCAGAAAGCTTCTTTCCAGATTTCCTCTGAGGATATTTCCTTTTTCACCATAGCCCTCTATGGGCTTCAAAATATCACTTTGCCCATTCCACAAGAACTGTCTTAGCGAAAGGCTTCTTGAGGGAAAAGTTGTATCTCTGTGAGTTGATTTCACAGAACACAAAGAAGTTTCTCAGAAAGCCTCTTTCTCTTTGTTATCGGAGGATATTTCCTTTGGCCCTATAGTCTTCAAAGGGATCCGAAATATCTGTTCTCAGATTCCACAGAAATAAAGCTAGCAAAGAGATCCACGAAATAGAGATGTAACTCTGTGAGATGAACTAACAGAACACTAAGCAGTTTCTCAGTGAGCTTCTTTCCAGATTTCCTCTGAGGATATTTCCTTTTTCACCATAGCCCTCTATGGGCTTCCAAATATCACTTTGCCAATTCCACAAGAACTGTCTTAGCGAAAGGCTTCTTGAGGGGAAAGCTGTAACTCTGTGAGATGATTTCACAGAACACAAAGAAGTTTCTCAGAAAGCTTCTTTCTCTTTGTTACCGGAGGATATTTCCTTTGGCCCTATAGTCTTCAAAGGGATCCGAAATATCTGTTCTCAGATTCCACATAAATATGGCTAGCAAAGAGATCCACGAAATACAGATGTAACTCTGTGAGATGAATTAGCAGAACACTAAGCAGTTTCTCAGAAAGCTTCTTTCCAGATTTCCTCTGAGGATATTTCCTTTTTCACCATAGCCCTCTATTGGCTTCCAAATATCACTTTGCCAATTCCACAAGAACTGTCTTAGCGAAAGGCTTCTTGAGGGGAAAGCTGTAACTCTGTGAGATGATTTCAAAGAACACAAAGAAGTTTCTCAAAAAGCTTCTTTCTCTTTGTTAGCGGAGGATATTTCCTTTGGCCCTATAGTCTCCAAAGGGATCCGAAATATCTGTTCTCAGATTCCACAGAAATAGGGCTAGCAAAGAGATCCACGAAATACAGATGCAACTTTGTGAGATGAATTAACAGAACACTAAGCAGTTTCTCAGAAAGCTTCTTTCCAGATTTCATCTGAGGATATTTCCTTTTTCACCATAGCCCTCTATGGGCTTCTAAATATCACTTTAACAATTCCACAAGAACTGTCTTAGCGAAAGGCTTCTTGAGGGGAAAGCTGTAACTCTGTGAGTTGATTTCACAGAACACAAAGAAGTTTCTCAAAAAGCTTCTTTCTCTTTGTTATCGGAGGATATTTCCTTTGGCCCCATAGTCTCCAAAGGGATCCGAAATGTCGGTTCTCAGATTCCACAGAAATAAGGCTAGAAAGGAGATCCACGAAATACAGATGTAACTCGGTGAGATAAATAAACAGAACACTAAGCAGGTTCTCAGAAAGCTTCTTTCCAGATTTCATCTGAGGATATTTCCTTTTTGACCATAGCCCTCTATGGGCTTCCAAATATCACTTTGCCAATTCCACAGGAACTCTCTTAGCGAAAGGCTTCTTGAGGGAAAAGTTGTAACTCTGTGAGTTGATTTCACAGAACACAAAGAAGTTTCTCAGAAAGCTTCTTTCTCTTTGTTATCGGAGGATATTTCCTTTGGCCATATTGTCTTCAAAGGGATCCGAAATATCTGTTCTCAGATTCCACAGAAATAAGGCTAGCAAAGAGATCCACGAAATACAGATGTAACTCTGTGAGATGAATTAACAGAACACTAAGCAGTTTCTCAGAAAGCTTCTTTCCAGATTTCCTCTGAGGATATTTCCTTTTTCACCATAGCCCTCTATGGGCTTCCAAATATCACTTTGCCAATTCCACAAGAACTGTCTTAGCGAAAGACTTCTTGAGGGGAAAGCTGTAACTCTGTGAGATGATTTCACAGAACACAAAGAAGTTTCTCAAAAAGCTTCTTTCTCTTTGTTATCGGAGGATATTTCCTTTGGCCCTATAATCTCCAAAGGGATCCGAAATATCTGTTCTCAGATTCCACAGAAATAAGGGTAGCAAAGAGATCCACGAAATACAGATGTAACTACGTGAGATCAATTAACAGAACTCTAAGCAGGTTCTCAGAAAGCTTCTTTCCAGATTTCCTCTGAGGATATTTCCTTTTTCACCATGGCCCTCTATGGGATTCCGAATATCACTTTGCCAATTCCACAAGAACTGTCTTAGCGAAAGGCTTCTTGAGGGGAAAGCTGTAACTCTGTGAGATGATTTCACAGAACACAAGAAGTTTCTCAGAAAGCTTCTTTCTCTTTGTTATCGGAGGATATTTCCTTTGGCCCTATAGTCTTCAAAGGGATCCGAAATATCTGTTCTCAGATTCCACCGAAATAAGGCTAGCAAAGAGATCCACGAAATACCGATGTAACTCTGTGAGATGAACTAACAGAACACTAAGCAGTTTCTCAGAAAGCTTCTTTCCAGATTTCATCTGAGGATATTTCCTTTTTCACCATCGCCCTCTATGGGCTTCCAAATATCACTTTGCCAATTCCACAAGAACTGTCTTAGCGAAAGGCTTCTTGAGGGGAAAGCTGTAACTCTGTGAGATGATTTCAAGGAACACAAAGAAGTGTCTCAAAAAGCTTATTTCTCTTTGTTAGCGGAGGATATTTCCTTTGGCCCTATAGTCTCCAAAGGGATCCGAAATATCTGTTCTCAGATTCCACAGAAATAAGGCTAGCAAAGAGATCCACGAAATACAGATGTAACTCTGTGATATGAATTAACAGAACACTAAGCAGTTTCTCAGAAAGCTTCTTTCCAGATTTCCTCTGAGGATATTTCCTTTTTCACCATAGCCCTCTATGGGCTTCCAAATATCACTTTGCCAATTCCACAAGAACTGACTTAGCGAAAGCCTTCTTGAAGGGAAAGCTGTAACTCTGTGAGATGATTTCAAGGAACCCAAAGAAGTTTCTCAAAAAGCTTCTCTCTTTGTTATCGGAGGATATTTCCTTTGGCCCCATAGTCTCCAAAGGGATCCGAAATGTCTGTTCTCAGATTCCACAGAAATAAGGCTAGCAAAGAGATCCACGAAATACAGATGTAACTCGGTGAGATAAATAAACAGAACACGAAGCAGGTTCTCGGAAAGCTTCTTTCCAGATTTCCTCTGAGGATATTTCCTTTTTCACCATAGCCCTCTATGGGCTTCCAAATATCACTTTGCCAATTCCACAAGAACTGTCTTAGCGAAAGGCTTCTTGAGGGAAAAGTTGTAACTCTGTGAGTTGATTTCACAGAACACAAAGAAGTTTCTCAAAAAGCTTCTTTCTCTTTGTTATCGGAGGATATTTCCTTTGGCCCTATAGTCTTCAAAGGGATCCGAAATATCTGTTCTCAGATTCCACAGAAATAAAGCTAGCAAAGAGATCCACGAAATAGAGATGTAACTCTCTGAGATGAACTAACAGAACACTAAGCAGTTTCTCAGAAAGCTTCTTTCCAGATTTCATCTGAGGATATTCCCTTTTTCACCATCGCCCTCTATGGGCTTCCAAATATCACTTTGCCAATTCCACAAGAACTGTCTTAGCGAAAGGCTTCTGAAGGGAAAGCTGTAACTCTGTGAGATGATTTCACAGAACACAAAGAAGTTTCTCAGAAAGCTTCTTTCTCTTTGTTATCGGAGGATATTTCCTTTGGCCCTATAGTCTTCAAAGGGATCCGAAATATCTGTTCTCAGATTCCACAGAAATAAGGCTAGCAAAGAGATCCACGAAATACAGATGTAACTCTGTGAGATGAATTAACAGAACACTAAGCAGTTTCTCAGAAAGCTTCTTTCCAGATTTCCTGTGAGGATATTTCCTTTTTCACCATAGCCCTCTATGGGCTTCCAAATATCACTTTGCCAATTCCACAAGAACTGTCTTAGCGAAAGGCTTCTTGAGGGGAAAGCTGTAACTCTGTGAGATGATTTCAAAGAACACAAAGAAGTTTCTCAAAAAGCTTCTTTCTCTTTGTTAGCGGAGGATATTTCCTTTGGCCCTATAGTCTCCAAAGGGATCCGAAATATCTGTTCTCAGATTCCACAGAAATAAGGCTAGCAAAGAGATCCACGAAATACAGATGCAACTCTGTGAGATGAATTAACAGAACACTAAGCAGTTTCTCAGAAAGCTTCTTTCCAGATTTCATATGAGGATAATTCCTTTTTCACCGTAGCCCTCTATGGGCTTCTAAATATCACTTTGCCAATTCCACAAGAACTGTCTTAGCGAAAGGCTTCTTGAATGGAAAGGTGTAACTCTGTGAGTTGATTTCACAGAACACAAAGAAGTTTCTCACAAAGCTTCTTTCTCTTTGTTATCGGAGGATATTTCCTTTGGCCCTATAGTCTTCAAAGGGATCCGAAATATCTGTTCTCAGATTCCACAGAAATAAGGCTAGCAAAGAGATCCACGAAATACAGATGTAACTCTGTGAGATGAATTAACAGAACACTAAGCAGTTTCTCAGAAAGCTTCTTTCCAGATTTCCTGTGAGGATATTTCCTTTTTCACCATAGCCCTCTATGGGCTTCCAAATATCACTTTGCCAATTCCACAAGAACTGTCTTAGCGAAAGGCTTCTTGAGGGGAAAGCTGTAACTCTGTGAGATGATTTCAAAGAACACAAAGAAGTTTCTCAAAAAGCTTCTTTCTCTTTGTTAGCGGAGGATATTTCCTTTGGCCCTATAGTCTCCAAAGGGATCCGAAATATCTGTTCTCAGATTCCACAGAAATAAGGCTAGCAAAGAGATCCACGAAATACAGATGCAACTCTGTGAGATGAATTAACAGAACACTAAGCAGTTTCTCAGAAAGCTTCTTTCCAGATTTCATATGAGGATAATTCCTTTTTCACCGTAGCCCTCTATGGGCTTCTAAATATCACTTTGCCAATTCCACAAGAACTGTCTTAGCGAAAGGCTTCTTGAATGGAAAGGTGTAACTCTGTGAGTTGATTTCACAGAACACAAAGAAGTTTCTCATAAAGCTTCTTTCTCTTTGTTATCGGAGGATATTTCCTTTGGCCCTATTGTCTTCAAAGGGATCCGAAATATCTGTTCTCAGATTCCACAGAAATAAGGCTAGCAAAGAGATCCACGAAATACAGATGTAACTCTGTGAGATGAATTAACAGAACACTAAGCAGTTTCTCAGAAAGCTTCTTTCCAGATTTCATCTGAGGATATTTCCTTTTTCACCATAGCCCCTATGGGCTTCCAAATATCACTTTGCCAATTCCACAAGAACTGTCTTAGCGAAAGGCTTCTTGAGGGGAAAGCTGTAACTTTGTGAGATGATTTCAAGGAACCCAAAGAAGTTTCTCAAAAAGCTTCTTTCTCTTTGTTATCGGAGGATATTTTCTTTGGCCCCATAGTCTCCAAAGGGATCCGAAATGTCTGTTCTCAGATTCCACAGAAATAAGGCTAGCAAAGAGATCCACGAAATACAGATGTAACTCGGTGAGATAAATAAACAGAACACTTAGCAGGTTCTCAGAAAGCTTCTTTCCAGATTTCCTCTGAGGATATTTCCTTTTTCACCATAGCCCTCTATGGGCTTCAAAATATCCCTTTGCCAATTCCACAAGAACTGTCTTAGCGAAAGGCTTCTTGAGGGAAAAGTTGTAACTCTGTGAGTTGATTTCACAGAACACAAAGAAGTTTCTCAGAAAGCTTCTTTCTCTTTGTTATCGGAGGATATTTCCTTTGGCCCTATTGTCTTCAAAGGGATCCGAAATATCTGTTCTCAGATTCCACAGAAATAAGGCTAGCAAAAAGATCCACGAAATACAGATGTAACTCTGTGAGATGAATTAACAGAACACTAAGCAGTTTCTCAGAGAGCTTCTTTCCAGATTTCATCTGAGGATATTTCCTTTTTCACCATAGCCCTCTATGGGCTTCCAAATAACACTTTGCCAATTCCACAAGAACTGTCTTAGCGAAAGGCTTCTTGAGGGGGAAGCTGTAACTCTGTGAGATGATTTCAAGGAACACAAAGAAGTGTCTCAAAAAGCTTCTTTCTCTTTGTTAGCGGAGGATATTTCCTTTGGCCCAATAGTCTCCAAAGGGATCCGAAATATCTGTTCTCAGATTCCACAGAAATAAGGCTAGCAAAGAGATCCACGAAATACAGATGTAACTCTGTGATATGAATTAACAGAACACTAAGCAGTTTCTCAGAAAGCTTCTTTCCAGATTTCCTCTGAGGATATTTCCTTTTTCACCATAGCCCTCTATGGCTTCCAAATATCACTTTGCCAATTCCACAAGAACTGTCTTAGCGAAAGGCTTCTTGAGGGGAAAGTTGTAACTCTGTGAGATGATTTCAAGGAACCCAAAGAAGTTTTTCAAAAAGCTTCTTTCTCTTTGTTATCGGAGGATATTTCCTTTGGCCCCATAGTCTCCAAAGGGATCCGAAATGTCTGTTCTCAGATTCCACAGAAATAAGGCTAGCAAAGAGATCCACGAAATACAGATGTAATTCGGTGATTAAATAAACAGAACACTAAGCAGGTTCTCAGAAAGCTTCTTTCCAGATTTACTCTGAGGATATTTCCTTTTTCACCATAGCCCTCTATGGGCTTCCAAATATCACTTTGCCAATTCCACAAGAACTGTCTTAGCGAAAGGCTTCTTGAGGGAAAAGTTGTAACTCTGTGAGTTGATTTCACAGAACACAAAGAAGTTTCTCAGAAAGCTTCTTTCTCTTTGTTATCGGAGGATATTTCCTTTGGCCCTATAGTCTTCAAAGGGATCCGAAATATCTGTTCTCAGATTCCACAGAAATAAAGCTAGCAAAGAGATCCACGACATAGAGATGTAACACTGTGATACGAATTAACAGAACACTAAGCAGTTTCTCAGAAAGCTTCTTTCCAGATTTCCTCTGAGGATATTTCCTTTTTCACCATAGCCCTCTATGGGCTTCCAAATATCACTTTGCCAATTCCACAAGAACTGTCTTAGCGAAAGGCTTCTTGAGGGGCAAGCTGTAACTCTGTGAGATGATTTCAAGGAACCCAAAGAAGTTTCTCAAAAAGCTTCTTTCTCTTTGTTAGCGGAGGATATTTCCTTTGGCCCCATAGTCTCCAAAGGGATCCGAAATGTCTGTTCTCAGATTCCACAGAAATAAGGCTAGCAAAGAGATTCACGAAATACACATGTAACTCGGTGAGATAAATAAACAGAACACTAAGCAGGTTCTCAGTAAGCTTCTTTCCAGATTTACTCTGAGGATATTTCCTTTTTCACTATAGCCCTCTATGGGCTTCCAAATATCACTTTGCCAATTCCACAAGAACTGTCTTAGCGAAAGGCTTCTTGAGGGAAAAGTTGTAACTCTGTGAGTTGATTTCACAGAACACAAAGAAGTTTCTCAGAAAGCTTCTTTCTCTTTGTTATCGGAGGATATTTCCTTTGGCCCTATAGTCTTCAAAGGGATCCGAAATATCTCTTCTCAGATTCCACAGAAATAAAGCTAGTAAAGAGATCCACGAAATAGAGATGTAACTCTGTGAGATGAACTAACAGAACACTAAGCAGTTTATCAGAAAGCTTCTTTCCAGATTTCATCTGAGGATATTTCCTTTTTCACCATAGCCCTCTATGGGCTTCCAAATATCACTTTGCCAATTCCACGAGAACTGTCTTAGCGAAAGGCTTCTTGAGGGGAAAGCTGTAACTCTGTGAGATGATTTCACAGAACACAAAGAAGTTTCTCAGAAAGATTCTTTCTCTTTGTTATCGGAGGATATTTCCTTTGGCCCTATAGTCTTAAAAGGGATCCGAAATGTCTGTTCTCAGATACCTCAGAAATAAGGCTAGCAAAGAGATACAGGAAGTATAGATGTAACTCTGTGAGATGAATCAACAGAACACTAAGCAGTTTCTCAGAAAGCTTCTTTCCAGATTTCATCTGAGGATATTTCCTTTTTCACCATAGCCCGCTAGGGGCTTCCAAATGTCACTTTGTCAATTCCACAAGAACTGTCTTAGCGAAAGGCTTCTCGAGGGGAAAGCTGTAACTCTGTGAGATGATTTCACAGAACACAAAGAAGTTTCTCAGAAAGCTTCTTTCTCTTTGTTATCGGAGGATATTTCCTTTGGCCCTATAGTCTTCAAAGGGATCCGAAATATCTGTTCTCAGATTCCACAGAAATAAGGCTAGCAAAGAGATCCACGAAATACAGATGTAACTCTGTGAGATGAATTAACAGAACACTAAGTAGTTTCTCAGAATGCTTCTTTCCAGATTTCATCTGAGGATATTTCCTTTTTCACCATAGCCCTCTATGGGCTTCGAAATATCACTTTGCCAATTCCACAAGAACTGTCTTAGCGAAAGGCTTCTTGAGGGGAAAGCTGTAACTCTGTGAGTTGATTTCACAGAACACAAAGAAGTTTCTCAAAAAGCTTCTTTCTCTTTGTTATCGGAGGATATTTCCTTTGGCCCTGTAGTCTCCAAAGGGATCCGAAATATCTGTTCTCAGATTCCACAGAAATAAGGCTAGCAAAGAGTTCCACGAAATACAGATGTAACTCTGTGAGATGAATTAACAGAACACTAAGCAGATTCTCAGTAAGCTTCTTTTCAGATTCCCTCTGAGGATATTTCCCTTATCACCATAGCCCTCTATGGGATTCCAAATATCACTTTGCCAATTCCACAAGAACTGTCTTAGCGAAAGGCTTCTTGATGGGAAAGATGTAACTCTGTGAGTTGATTTCACAGAACACAAATAAGTTTCTCAGAAAGCTTCTTTCTCTTTGTTATCGGAGGATATTTCCTTTGGCCCTATAGTCTTCAAAGGGATCCGAAATATCTGTTCTCAGATTCCACAGAAATAAGGCTAGCAAAGAGATCCACGAAATGCAGATGTAACTCTGTGAGATGAATTAACAGAACACTAAGCAATTTCTCAGAAAGCTTCTTTCCAGATTTCCTCTGAGGATATTTCCTTTTTCACCATAGCCCTCTATGGGCTTCCAAATATCACTTTGCCAATTCCACAAGAACTGTCTTAGCGAAAGGCTTCTTGAGGGGAAAGCTGTAATTCTGTGAGTTGATTTCACAGAACACAAGGAAGTTTCTGAGAAAGCTTCTTTCTCTTTGTTATCGAAGGATATTTCCTCTGGCCCTATAGTCTTCAAAGGGATCCGAAATATGTGTTCTCAGATTCCACAGAAATAAGGCTAGCAAAGAGATCCACGAAATACAGATGTAACTCTGTGAGATGAACAAACAGAATACTAAGCAGTTTCTCAGAAAGCTTCTTTCCAGATTTCATCTGAGGATATTTCCTTTTTCACCATCGTCCTCTATGGGCTTCCAAATATCACTTTACCAATTACACAAGAACTGTGTTAGTGAAAGTCTTCTTGAGGGGAAAGCTGTAACTCTGTGAGATGATTTCACAAACACAAAGAAGTTTCTCAGAAAGCTTCTTTCTCTTTGTTATCGGAGGATATTTCCTTTGGCCTTATAGTCTTCAAAGGGATCCGAAATATCTGTTCTCAGATTCCACAGAAATAAGGCTAGCAAAGAGATCCACGAAATACAGATGTAACTCTGTGATATGAATTAACAGAACACTAAGCAGTTTCTCAGAAAGCTTCTTTCCAGATTTCATCTGAGGATCTTTCCTTTTTCACCATAGCCCTCTATGGGCTTCCAAATATCACTTTGCCAATTCCACAAGAACTGTCTTAGCGAAAGGCGTCTTGAGGGGCAAGCTGTAACTCTGTGAAATGATTTCACGGAACCCAAAGAAGTTCCTCAAAAAGCTTCTTTCTCTTTGTTATCGGAGGATATTTCCTTTGGCACTATAGTCTCCAAAGGGATCCGAAATATCTGTTCTCAGATTCCACAGAAATAAGGCTAGCAAAGAGATCCACGAAATACAGATGTAACTCTGTGAGATGAACTAACAGAACACTAAGCAATTTCTCAGAAAGCTTCTTTCCAGATTTCATCTGAGGATATTTCCTTTTTCACCATAGCCCGCTAGGGGCTTCCAAATGTCACTTTGTCAATTCCACAAGAACTGTCTTAGCGAAAGGCTTCTCGAGGGGAAAGCTGTAACTCTGTGAGATGATTTCACAGAACACAAAGAAGTTTCTCAGAAAGCTTCTTTCTCTTTGTTATCGGAGGATATTTCCTTTGGCCCTATAGTCTTCAAAGGGATCCGAAATATCTGTTCTCAGATTCCACAGAAATAAGGCTAGCAAAGAGATCCACGAAATACAGATGTAACTCTGTGAGATGAATTAACAGAACTCTAAGCAGTTTCTCAGAAAGCTTCTTTCCAGATTTCCTCTGAGGATATTTCCTTTTTAACCATAGCTCTCTATGGGCTTCCAAATATCACTTTGCCAATTGCACAAGAACGGTCTTAGCGAAAGGCTTCTTGAGGGGAAAGCTGTAACTCTGTGAGATGATTTCAAGGAACACAAAGAAGTTTCTCAAAAAGCTTCTTTCTCTTTGTTAGCGGAGGATATTTCCTTTGGACCTATAGTCTCCAAAGGGATCCGAAATATCTGTTCTCAGATTCCACAGAAATAAGGCTAGCAAAGAGATCCACGAAATACAGATGTAACTCTGTGAGATGAATTAACAGAACACTAAGCAGTTTCTCAGAAAGCTTCTTTCCAGATTTCCTCTAAGGATATTTCCTTTTTCACCATAGCCCTCTATGGGCTTCCAAATATCACTTTGCCAATTCCACAAGAACTGTCTTAGCGAAAGACTTCTTGAGGGGAAAGCTGTAACTCTGTGAGATGATTTCAAGGAACACAAAGAAGTTTCTCAGAAAGCTTCTTTCTCTTTGTTATCGGAGGATATTTCCTTTGGCCCTATAGTCTTCAAAGGGATCCGAAATATCTGTTCTCAGATTCCACAGAAATAAGGCTAGCAAAGAGATCCACGAAACACAGATGTAACTCTGTGAGATGAATTAACAGAACACTAAGCAGTTTCTCAGAAAGCTTCTTTCCAGATTTCATCTGAGGATATTTCCTTTTTCACCATAGCCCTATATGGGCTACCAAATATCACTTTGCCAATTCCACAAGAACTGTCTTAGCGAAAGGCTTCTGAGGGGAAAGCTGTAACTCTGTGAGATGATTTCACAGAACACAAAGAAGTTTCTCAGAAAGCTTCTTTCTCTTTGTTATCGGAGGATATTTCCTTTGGCCCTATAGTCTTCAAAGGGATCCGAAATATCTGTTCTCAGATTCCACAGAAATAAGGCTAGCAAAGAGATCCACGAAATACAGATGTAACTCTGTGAGATGAATTAACAGAACACTAAGCAGTTTCTCAGAAAGCTTCTTTCCAGATTTCCTCTGAGGATATTTCCTTTTTAACCATAGCCCTCTATGGGCTTCCAAATATCACTTTGCCAATTGCACAAGAACGGTCTTAGCGAAAGGCTTCTTGAGGGGAAAGCTGTAACTCTGTGAGATGATTTCAAGGAACACAAAGAAGTTTCTCAAAAAGCTTCTTTCTCTTTGTTAGCGGAAGATATTTCCTTTGGACCTATAGTCTCCAAAGGGATCCGAAATATCTGTTCTCAGATTCCACAGAAATAAGGCTAGCAAAGAGATCCACGAAATACAGATGTAACTCTGTGAGATGAATTAACAGAACACTAAGCAGTTTCTCAGAAAGCTTCTTTCCAGATTTCCTCTGAGGATATTTCCTTTTTCACCATAGCCCTCTATGGGCTTCCAAATATCACTTTGCCAATTCCACAAGAACTGTCTTAGCGAAAGACTTCTTGAGGGGAAAGCTGTAACTCTGTGAGATGATTTCAAGGAACACAAAGAAGTTTCTCAAAAAGCTTCTTTCTCTTTGTTAGCGGAGGATATTTCCTTTGGCCCTATAGTCTCCAAAGGGATCCGAAATATCTGTTCTCAGATTCCACAGAAATAAGGCTAGCAAAGAGATCCACGAAATACAGATGTAACTCTGTGAGATGAATTAACAGAACACTAAGCAGTTTCTCAGAAAGCTTCTTTCCAGATTTCATCTGAGGATATTTCCTTTTTCACCATAGCCCTCTATGGGCTTCCAAATATCACTTTGCCAATTCCAAAAGAACTGTCTTAGCGAAAAGCTTCTTGAGGGGAAAGCTGTAACTCTGTGAAATGATTCCACAGAACCCAAAGAAGTTCCTCAAAAAGCTTCTTTCTCTTTGTTATCGGAGGATATTTCCTTTGGCCCTATAGTCTTCAAAGGGATCCGAAATATCTGTTCTCAGATTCCACAGAAATAAGGCTAGCAAAGAGATCCACGAAATACAGATGTAACTATGTGAGATGAATTAACAGAACACTAAGTAGTTTCTCAGAATGCTTCTTCCCAGATTTCATCTAAGGATATTTCCTTTTTCACCATAGCCCTCTATGGGCTTCCAAATATCACTTTGCCAATTCCACAAGAACTGTCTTAGCGAAAGGCTTCTTGAGGGGAAAGCTGTAACTCTGTGAGTTGATTTCACAGAACACAAAGAAGTTTCTCAAAAAGCTTCTTTCTCTTTGTTATCGGAGGATATTTCCTTTGGCCCTGTAGTCTCCAAAGGGATCCGAAATATCTGTTCTCAGATTCCACAGAAATAAGGCTAGCAAAGAGTTCCACGAAATACAGATGTAACTCTGTGAGATGAATTAACAGAACACTAAGCAGTTTCTCAGTAAGCTTCTTTTCAGATTCCCTCTGAGGATATTTCCCTTATCACCATAGCCCTCTATGGGCTTCCAAATATCACTTTGCCAATTCCACAAGAACTGTCTTAGCGAAAGGCTTCTTGATGGGAAAGATGTAACTCTGTGAGTTGATTTCACAGAACACAAAGAAGTTTCTCAGAAAGCTTCTTTCTCTTTGTTATCGGAGGATATTTCCTTTGGCCCTATAATCTTCAAAGGGATCCGAAATATCTGTTCTCAGATTCCACAGAAATAAGGCTAGCAAAGAGATCCACGAAATGCAGATGTAACTCTGTGAGATGAATTAACAGAACACTAAGCAATTTCTCAGAAAGCTTCTTTCCAGATTTCCTCTGAGGATATTTCCTTTTTCACCATAGCCCTCTATGGGCTTCCAAATATCACTTTGCCAATTCCACAAGAACTGTCTTAGCGAAAGGCTTCTCGAGGGGAAAGCTGTAACTCTGTGAGATGATTTCACAGAACACAAAGAAGTTTCTCAGAAAGCTTCTTTCTCTTTGTTATCGGAGGATATTTCCTTTGGCCCTATAGTCTTCAAAGGGATCCGAAATATCTGTTCTCAGATTCCACAGAAATAAGGCTAGCAAAGAGATCCACGAAATACAGATGTAACTCTGTGAGATGAATTAACAGAACACTAAGTAGTTTCTCAGAATGCTTCTTTCCAGATTTCATCTGAGGATATTTCCTTTTTCACCATAGCCCTCTATGGGCTTCCAAATATCACTTTGCCAATTCCACAAGAACTGTCTTAGCGAAAGGCTTCTTGAGGGGAAAGCTGTAACTCTGTGAGTTGATTTCACAGAACACAAAGAAGTTTCTCAAAAAGCTTCTTTCTCTTTGTTATCGGAGGATATTTCCTTTGGCCCTGTAGTCTCCAAAGGGATCCGAAATATCTGTTCTCAGATTCCACAGAAATAAGGCTAGCAAAGAGTTCCACGAAATACAGATGTAACTCTGTGAGATGAATTAACAGAACACTAAGCAGATTCTCAGTAAGCTTCTTTTCAGATTCCCTCTGAGGATATTTCCCTTATCACCATAGCCCTCTATGGGATTCCAAATATCACTTTGCCAATTCCACAAGAACTGTCTTAGCGAAAGGCTTCTTGATGGGAAAGATGTAACTCTGTGAGTTGATTTCACAGAACACAAATAAGTTTCTCAGAAAGCTTCTTTCTCTTTGTTATCGGAGGATAGTTCCTTTGGCCCTATAGTCTTCAAAGGGATCCGAAATATCTGTTCTCAGATTCCACAGAAATAAGGCTAGCAAAGAGATCCACGAAATGCATATGTAACTCTGTGAGATGAATTAACAGAACACTAAGCAATTTCTCAGAAAGCTTCTTTCCAGATTTCATCTGAGGATATTTCCTTTTTCACCATAGCCCTCTATGGGCTTCCAAATATCACTTTGCCAATTCCACAAGAACTGTCTTAGCGAAAGGCTTCTTGAGGGGAAAGCTGTAATTCTGTGAGTTGATTTCACAGAACACAAGGAAGTTTCTCAGAAAGCTTCTTTCTCTTTGTTATCGAAGGATATTTCCTCTGGCCCTATAGTCTTCAAAGGGATCCGAAATATGTGTTCTCAGATTCCACAGAAATAAGGCTAGCAAAGAGATCCACGAAATACAGATGTAACTCTGTGAGATGAACAAACAGAATACTAAGCAGTTTCTCAGAAAGCTTCTTTCCAGATTTCATCTGAGGATATTTCCTTTTTCACCATCGTCCTCTATGGGCTTCCAAATATCACTTTACCAATTACACAAGAACTGTGTTAGTGAAAGTCTTCTTGAGGGGAAAGCTGTAACTCTGTGAGATGATTTCACAAACACAAAGAAGTTTCTCAGAAAGCTTCTTTCTCTTTGTTATCGGAGGATATTTCCTTTGGCCTTATAGTCTTCAAAGGGATCCGAAATATCTGTTCTCAGATTCCACAGAAATAAGGCTAGCAAAGAGATCCACGAAACACAGATGTAACTCTGTGAGATGAATTAACAGAACACTAAGCAGTTTCTCAGAAAGCTTCTTTCCAGATTTCATCTGAGGATATTTCCTTTTTCACCATAGCCCTATATGGGCTACCAAATATCACTTTGCCAATTCCACAAGAACTGTCTTAGCGAAAGGCGTCTTGAGGGGCAAGCTGTAACTCTGTGAAATGATTTCACGGAACCCAAAGAAGTTCCTCAAAAAGCTTCTTTCTCTTTGTTATCGGAGGATATTTCCTTTGGCACTATAGTCTCCAAAGGGATCCGAAATATCTGTTCTCAGATTCCACAGAAATAAGGCTAGCAAAGAGATCCACGAAATACAGATGTAACTCTGTGAGATGAACTAACAGAACACTAAGCAATTTCTCAGAAAGCTTCTTTCCAGATTTCATCTGAGGATATTTCCTTTTTCACCATAGCCCGCTAGGGGCTTCCAAATGTCACTTTGTCAATTCCACAAGAACTGTCTTAGCGAAAGGCTTCTCGAGGGGAAAGCTGTAACTCTGTGAGATGATTTCACAGAACACAAAGAAGTTTCTCAGAAAGCTTCTTTCTCTTTGTTATCGGAGGATATTTCCTTTGGCCCTATAGTCTTCAAAGGGATCCGAAATATCTGTTCTCAGATTCCACAGAAATAAGGCTAGCAAAGAGATCCACGAAATACAGATGTAACTCTGTGAGATGAATTAACAGAACTCTAAGCAGTTTCTCAGAAAGCTTCTTTCCAGATTTCCTCTGAGGATATTTCCTTTTTAACCATAGCTCTCTATGGGCTTCCAAATATCACTTTGCCAATTGCACAAGAACGGTCTTAGCGAAAGGCTTCTTGAGGGGAAAGCTGTAACTCTGTGAGATGATTTCAAGGAACACAAAGAAGTTTCTCAAAAAGCTTCTTTCTCTTTGTTAGCGGAGGATATTTCCTTTGGACCTATAGTCTCCAAAGGGATCCGAAATATCTGTTCTCAGATTCCACAGAAATAAGGCTAGCAAAGAGATCCACGAAATACAGATGTAACTCTGTGAGATGAATTAACAGAACACTAAGCAGTTTCTCAGAAAGCTTCTTTCCAGATTTCCTCTAAGGATATTTCCTTTTTCACCATAGCCCTCTATGGGCTTCCAAATATCACTTTGCCAATTCCACAAGAACTGTCTTAGCGAAAGACTTCTTGAGGGGAAAGCTGTAACTCTGTGAGATGATTTCAAGGAACACAAAGAAGTTTCTCAGAAAGCTTCTTTCTCTTTGTTATCGGAGGATATTTCCTTTGGCCCTATAGTCTTCAAAGGGATCCGAAATATCTGTTCTCAGATTCCACAGAAATAAGGCTAGCAAAGAGATCCACGAAACACAGATGTAACTCTGTGAGATGAATTAACAGAACACTAAGCAGTTTCTCAGAAAGCTTCTTTCCAGATTTCATCTGAGGATATTTCCTTTTTCACCATAGCCCTATATGGGCTACCAAATATCACTTTGCCAATTCCACAAGAACTGTCTTAGCGAAAGGCTTCTGAGGGGAAAGCTGTAACTCTGTGAGATGATTTCACAGAACACAAAGAAGTTTCTCAGAAAGCTTCTTTCTCTTTGTTATCGGAGGATATTTCCTTTGGCCCTATAGTCTTCAAAGGGATCCGAAATATCTGTTCTCAGATTCCACAGAAATAAGGCTAGCAAAGAGATCCACGAAATACAGATGTAACTCTGTGAGATGAATTAACAGAACACTAAGCAGTTTCTCAGAAAGCTTCTTTCCAGATTTCCTCTGAGGATATTTCCTTTTTAACCATAGCCCTCTATGGGCTTCCAAATATCACTTTGCCAATTGCACAAGAACGGTCTTAGCGAAAGGCTTCTTGAGGGGAAAGCTGTAACTCTGTGAGATGATTTCAAGGAACACAAAGAAGTTTCTCAAAAAGCTTCTTTCTCTTTGTTAGCGGAAGATATTTCCTTTGGACCTATAGTCTCCAAAGGGATCCGAAATATCTGTTCTCAGATTCCACAGAAATAAGGCTAGCAAAGAGATCCACGAAATACAGATGTAACTCTGTGAGATGAATTAACAGAACACTAAGCAGTTTCTCAGAAAGCTTCTTTCCAGATTTCCTCTGAGGATATTTCCTTTTTCACCATAGCCCTCTATGGGCTTCCAAATATCACTTTGCCAATTCCACAAGAACTGTCTTAGCGAAAGACTTCTTGAGGGGAAAGCTGTAACTCTGTGAGATGATTTCAAGGAACACAAAGAAGTTTCTCAAAAAGCTTCTTTCTCTTTGTTAGCGGAGGATATTTCCTTTGGCCCTATAGTCTCCAAAGGGATCCGAAATATCTGTTCTCAGATTCCACAGAAATAAGGCTAGCAAAGAGATCCACGAAATACAGATGTAACTCTGTGAGATGAATTAACAGAACACTAAGCAGTTTCTCAGAAAGCTTCTTTCCAGATTTCATCTGAGGATATTTCCTTTTTCACCATAGCCCTCTATGGGCTTCCAAATATCACTTTGCCAATTCCAAAAGAACTGTCTTAGCGAAAAGCTTCTTGAGGGGAAAGCTGTAACTCTGTGAAATGATTCCACAGAACCCAAAGAAGTTCCTCAAAAAGCTTCTTTCTCTTTGTTATCGGAGGATATTTCCTTTGGCCCTATAGTCTTCAAAGGGATCCGAAATATCTGTTCTCAGATTCCACAGAAATAAGGCTAGCAAAGAGATCCACGAAATACAGATGTAACTATGTGAGATGAATTAACAGAACACTAAGTAGTTTCTCAGAATGCTTCTTCCCAGATTTCATCTAAGGATATTTCCTTTTTCACCATAGCCCTCTATGGGCTTCCAAATATCACTTTGCCAATTCCACAAGAACTGTCTTAGCGAAAGGCTTCTTGAGGGGAAAGCTGTAACTCTGTGAGTTGATTTCACAGAACACAAAGAAGTTTCTCAAAAAGCTTCTTTCTCTTTGTTATCGGAGGATATTTCCTTTGGCCCTGTAGTCTCCAAAGGGATCCGAAATATCTGTTCTCAGATTCCACAGAAATAAGGCTAGCAAAGAGTTCCACGAAATACAGATGTAACTCTGTGAGATGAATTAACAGAACACTAAGCAGTTTCTCAGTAAGCTTCTTTTCAGATTCCCTCTGAGGATATTTCCCTTATCACCATAGCCCTCTATGGGCTTCCAAATATCACTTTGCCAATTCCACAAGAACTGTCTTAGCGAAAGGCTTCTTGATGGGAAAGATGTAACTCTGTGAGTTGATTTCACAGAACACAAAGAAGTTTCTCAGAAAGCTTCTTTCTCTTTGTTATCGGAGGATATTTCCTTTGGCCCTATAATCTTCAAAGGGATCCGAAATATCTGTTCTCAGATTCCACAGAAATAAGGCTAGCAAAGAGATCCACGAAATGCAGATGTAACTCTGTGAGATGAATTAACAGAACACTAAGCAATTTCTCAGAAAGCTTCTTTCCAGATTTCCTCTGAGGATATTTCCTTTTTCACCATAGCCCTCTATGGGCTTCCAAATATCACTTTGCCAATTCCACAAGAACTGTCTTAGCGAAAGGCTTCTCGAGGGGAAAGCTGTAACTCTGTGAGATGATTTCACAGAACACAAAGAAGTTTCTCAGAAAGCTTCTTTCTCTTTGTTATCGGAGGATATTTCCTTTGGCCCTATAGTCTTCAAAGGGATCCGAAATATCTGTTCTCAGATTCCACAGAAATAAGGCTAGCAAAGAGATCCACGAAATACAGATGTAACTCTGTGAGATGAATTAACAGAACACTAAGTAGTTTCTCAGAATGCTTCTTTCCAGATTTCATCTGAGGATATTTCCTTTTTCACCATAGCCCTCTATGGGCTTCCAAATATCACTTTGCCAATTCCACAAGAACTGTCTTAGCGAAAGGCTTCTTGAGGGGAAAGCTGTAACTCTGTGAGTTGATTTCACAGAACACAAAGAAGTTTCTCAAAAAGCTTCTTTCTCTTTGTTATCGGAGGATATTTCCTTTGGCCCTGTAGTCTCCAAAGGGATCCGAAATATCTGTTCTCAGATTCCACAGAAATAAGGCTAGCAAAGAGTTCCACGAAATACAGATGTAACTCTGTGAGATGAATTAACAGAACACTAAGCAGATTCTCAGTAAGCTTCTTTTCAGATTCCCTCTGAGGATATTTCCCTTATCACCATAGCCCTCTATGGGATTCCAAATATCACTTTGCCAATTCCACAAGAACTGTCTTAGCGAAAGGCTTCTTGATGGGAAAGATGTAACTCTGTGAGTTGATTTCACAGAACACAAATAAGTTTCTCAGAAAGCTTCTTTCTCTTTGTTATCGGAGGATAGTTCCTTTGGCCCTATAGTCTTCAAAGGGATCCGAAATATCTGTTCTCAGATTCCACAGAAATAAGGCTAGCAAAGAGATCCACGAAATGCATATGTAACTCTGTGAGATGAATTAACAGAACACTAAGCAATTTCTCAGAAAGCTTCTTTCCAGATTTCATCTGAGGATATTTCCTTTTTCACCATAGCCCTCTATGGGCTTCCAAATATCACTTTGCCAATTCCACAAGAACTGTCTTAGCGAAAGGCTTCTTGAGGGGAAAGCTGTAATTCTGTGAGTTGATTTCACAGAACACAAGGAAGTTTCTCAGAAAGCTTCTTTCTCTTTGTTATCGAAGGATATTTCCTCTGGCCCTATAGTCTTCAAAGGGATCCGAAATATGTGTTCTCAGATTCCACAGAAATAAGGCTAGCAAAGAGATCCACGAAATACAGATGTAACTCTGTGAGATGAACAAACAGAATACTAAGCAGTTTCTCAGAAAGCTTCTTTCCAGATTTCATCTGAGGATATTTCCTTTTTCACCATCGTCCTCTATGGGCTTCCAAATATCACTTTACCAATTACACAAGAACTGTGTTAGTGAAAGTCTTCTTGAGGGGAAAGCTGTAACTCTGTGAGATGATTTCACAAACACAAAGAAGTTTCTCAGAAAGCTTCTTTCTCTTTGTTATCGGAGGATATTTCCTTTGGCCTTATAGTCTTCAAAGGGATCCGAAATATCTGTTCTCAGATTCCACAGAAATAAGGCTAGCAAAGAGATCCACGAAATACAGATGTAACTCTGTGTTATGAATTAACAGAACACTAAGCAGTTTCTCAGAAAGCTTCTTTCCAGATTTCATCTGAGGATCTTTCCTTTTTCACCATAGCCCTCTATGGGCTTCCAAATATCACTTTGCCAATTCCACAAGAACTGTCTTAGCGAAAGGCGTCTTGAGGGGCAAGCTGTAACTCTGTGAAATGATTTCACGGAACCCAAAGAAGTTCCTCAAAAAGCTTCTTTCTCTTTGTTATCGGAGGATATTTCCTTTGGCACTATAGTCTCCAAAGGGATCCGAAATATCTGTTCTCAGATTCCACAGAAATAAGGCTAGCAAAGAGATCCACGAAATACAGATGTAACTCTGTGAGATGAACTAACAGAACACTAAGCAATTTCTCAGAAAGCTTCTTTCCAGATTTCATCTGAGGATATTTCCTTTTTCACCATAGCCCGCTAGGGGCTTCCAAATGTCACTTTGTCAATTCCACAAGAACTGTCTTAGCGAAAGGCTTCTCGAGGGGAAAGCTGTAACTCTGTGAGATGATTTCACAGAACACAAAGAAGTTTCTCAGAAAGCTTCTTTCTCTTTGTTATCGGAGGATATTTCCTTTGGCCCTATAGTCTTCAAAGGGATCCGAAATATCTGTTCTCAGATTCCACAGAAATAAGGCTAGCAAAGAGATCCACGAAATACAGATGTAACTCTGTGAGATGAATTAACAGAACTCTAAGCAGTTTCTCAGAAAGCTTCTTTCCAGATTTCCTCTGAGGATATTTCCTTTTTAACCATAGCTCTCTATGGGCTTCCAAATATCACTTTGCCAATTGCACAAGAACGGTCTTAGCGAAAGGCTTCTTGAGGGGAAAGCTGTAACTCTGTGAGATGATTTCAAGGAACACAAAGAAGTTTCTCAAAAAGCTTCTTTCTCTTTGTTAGCGGAGGATATTTCCTTTGGACCTATAGTCTCCAAAGGGATCCGAAATATCTGTTCTCAGATTCCACAGAAATAAGGCTAGCAAAGAGATCCACGAAATACAGATGTAACTCTGTGAGATGAATTAACAGAACACTAAGCAGTTTCTCAGAAAGCTTCTTTCCAGATTTCCTCTGAGGATATTTCCTTTTTCACCATAGCCCTCTATGGGCTTCCAAATATCACTTTGCCAATTCCACAAGAACTGTCTTAGCGAAAGACTTCTTGAGGGGAAAGCTGTAACTCTGTGAGATGATTTCAAGGAACACAAAGAAGTTTCTCAGAAAGCTTCTTTCTCTTTGTTATCGGAGGATATTTCCTTTGGCCCTATAGTCTTCAAAGGGATCCGAAATATCTGTTCTCAGATTCCACAGAAATAAGGCTAGCAAAGAGATCCACGAAACACAGATGTAACTCTGTGAGATGAATTAACAGAACACTAAGCAGTTTCTCAGAAAGCTTCTTTCCAGATTTCATCTGAGGATATTTCCTTTTTCACCATAGCCCTATATGGGCTACCAAATATCACTTTGCCAATTCCACAAGAACTGTCTTAGCGAAAGGCTTCTGAGGGGAAAGCTGTAACTCTGTGAGATGATTTCACAGAACACAAAGAAGTTTCTCAGAAAGCTTCTTTCTCTTTGTTATCGGAGGATATTTCCTTTGGCCCTATAGTCTTCAAAGGGATCCGAAATATCTGTTCTCAGATTCCACAGAAATAAGGCTAGCAAAGAGATCCACGAAATACAGATGTAACTCTGTGAGATGAATTAACAGAACACTAAGCAGTTTCTCAGAAAGCTTCTTTCCAGATTTCCTCTGAGGATATTTCCTTTTTAACCATAGCCCTCTATGGGCTTCCAAATATCACTTTGCCAATTGCACAAGAACGGTCTTAGCGAAAGGCTTCTTGAGGGGAAAGCTGTAACTCTGTGAGATGATTTCAAGGAACACAAAGAAGTTTCTCAAAAAGCTTCTTTCTCTTTGTTAGCGGAAGATATTTCCTTTGGACCTATAGTCTCCAAAGGGATCCGAAATATCTGTTCTCAGATTCCACAGAAATAAGGCTAGCAAAGAGATCCACGAAATACAGATGTAACTCTGTGAGATGAATTAACAGAACACTAAGCAGTTTCTCAGAAAGCTTCTTTCCAGATTTCCTCTGAGGATATTTCCTTTTTCACCATAGCCCTCTATGGGCTTCCAAATATCACTTTGCCAATTCCACAAGAACTGTCTTAGCGAAAGACTTCTTGAGGGGAAAGCTGTAACTCTGTGAGATGATTTCAAGGAACACAAAGAAGTTTCTCAAAAAGCTTCTTTCTCTTTGTTAGCGGAGGATATTTCCTTTGGCCCTATAGTCTCCAAAGGGATCCGAAATATCTGTTCTCAGATTCCACAGAAATAAGGCTAGCAAAGAGATCCACGAAATACAGATGTAACTCTGTGAGATGAATTAACAGAACACTAAGCAGTTTCTCAGAAAGCTTCTTTCCAGATTTCATCTGAGGATATTTCCTTTTTCACCATAGCCCTCTATGGGCTTCCAAATATCACTTTGCCAATTCCAAAAGAACTGTCTTAGCGAAAAGCTTCTTGAGGGGAAAGCTGTAACTCTGTGAAATGATTCCACAGAACCCAAAGAAGTTCCTCAAAAAGCTTCTTTCTCTTTGTTATCGGAGGATATTTCCTTTGGCCCTATAGTCTTCAAAGGGATCCGAAATATCTGTTCTCAGATTCCACAGAAATAAGGCTAGCAAAGAGATCCACGAAATACAGATGTAACTATGTGAGATGAATTAACAGAACACTAAGTAGTTTCTCAGAATGCTTCTTCCCAGATTTCATCTAAGGATATTTCCTTTTTCACCATAGCCCTCTATGGGCTTCCAAATATCACTTTGCCAATTCCACAAGAACTGTCTTAGCGAAAGGCTTCTTGAGGGGAAAGCTGTAACTCTGTGAGTTGATTTCACAGAACACAAAGAAGTTTCTCAAAAAGCTTCTTTCTCTTTGTTATCGGAGGATATTTCCTTTGGCCCTGTAGTCTCCAAAGGGATCCGAAATATCTGTTCTCAGATTCCACAGAAATAAGGCTAGCAAAGAGTTCCACGAAATACAGATGTAACTCTGTGAGATGAATTAACAGAACACTAAGCAGTTTCTCAGTAAGCTTCTTTTCAGATTCCCTCTGAGGATATTTCCCTTATCACCATAGCCCTCTATGGGCTTCCAAATATCACTTTGCCAATTCCACAAGAACTGTCTTAGCGAAAGGCTTCTTGATGGGAAAGATGTAACTCTGTGAGTTGATTTCACAGAACACAAAGAAGTTTCTCAGAAAGCTTCTTTCTCTTTGTTATCGGAGGATATTTCCTTTGGCCCTATAATCTTCAAAGGGATCCGAAATATCTGTTCTCAGATTCCACAGAAATAAGGCTAGCAAAGAGATCCACGAAATGCAGATGTAACTCTGTGAGATGAATTAACAGAACACTAAGCAATTTCTCAGAAAGCTTCTTTCCAGATTTCCTCTGAGGATATTTCCTTTTTCACCATAGCCCTCTATGGGCTTCCAAATATCACTTTGCCAATTCCACAAGAACTGTCTTAGCGAAAGGCTTCTCGAGGGGAAAGCTGTAACTCTGTGAGATGATTTCACAGAACACAAAGAAGTTTCTCAGAAAGCTTCTTTCTCTTTGTTATCGGAGGATATTTCCTTTGGCCCTATAGTCTTCAAAGGGATCCGAAATATCTGTTCTCAGATACCACAGAAATAAGGCTAGCAAAGAGATCCACGAAATACAGATGTAACTCTGTGAGATGAATTAACAGAACACTAAGTAGTTTCTCAGAATGCTTCTTTCCAGATTTCATCTGAGGATATTTCCTTTTTCACCATAGCCCTCTATGGGCTTCCAAATATCACTTTGCCAATTCCACAAGAACTGTCTTAGCGAAAGGCTTCTTGAGGGGAAAGCTGTAACTCTGTGAGTTGATTTCACAGAACACAAAGAAGTTTCTCAAAAAGCTTCTTTCTCTTTGTTATCGGAGGATATTTCCTTTGGCCCTGTAGTCTCCAAAGGGATCCGAAATATCTGTTCTCAGATTCCACAGAAATAAGGCTAGCAAAGAGTTCCACGAAATACAGATGTAACTCTGTGAGATGAATTAACAGAACACTAAGCAGATTCTCAGTAAGCTTCTTTTCAGATTCCCTCTGAGGATATTTCCCTTATCACCATAGCCCTCTATGGGATTCCAAATATCACTTTGCCAATTCCACAAGAACTGTCTTAGCGAAAGGCTTCTTGATGGGAAAGATGTAACTCTGTGAGTTGATTTCACAGAACACAAATAAGTTTCTCAGAAAGCTTCTTTCTCTTTGTTATCGGAGGATAGTTCCTTTGGCCCTATAGTCTTCAAAGGGATCCGAAATATCTGTTCTCAGATTCCACAGAAATAAGGCTAGCAAAGAGATCCACGAAATGCAGATGTAACTCTGTGAGATGAATTAACAGAACACTAAGCAATTTCTCAGAAAGCTTCTTTCCAGATTTCATCTGAGGATATTTCCTTTTTCACCATAGCCCTCTATGGGCTTCCAAATATCACTTTGCCAATTCCACAAGAACTGTCTTAGCGAAAGGCTTCTTGAGGGGAAAGCTGTAATTCTGTGAGTTGATTTCACAGAACACAAGGAAGTTTCTCAGAAAGCTTCTTTCTCTTTGTTATCGAAGGATATTTCCTCTGGCCCTATAGTCTTCAAAGGGATCCGAAATATGTGTTCTCAGATTCCACAGAAATAAGGCTAGCAAAGAGATCCACGAAATACAGATGTAACTCTGTGAGATGAACAAACAGAATACTAAGCAGTTTCTCAGAAAGCTTCTTTCCAGATTTCATCTGAGGATATTTCCTTTTTCACCATCGTCCTCTATGGGCTTCCAAATATCACTTTACCAATTACACAAGAACTGTGTTAGTGAAAGTCTTCTTGAGGGGAAAGCTGTAACTCTGTGAGATGATTTCACAAACACAAAGAAGTTTCTCAGAAAGCTTCTTTCTCTTTGTTATCGGAGGATATTTCCTTTGGCCTTATAGTCTTCAAAGGGATCCGAAATATCTGTTCTCAGATTCCACAGAAATAAGGCTAGCAAAGAGATCCACGAAATACAGATGTAACTCTGTGTTATGAATTAACAGAACACTAAGCAGTTTCTCAGAAAGCTTCTTTCCAGATTTCATCTGAGGATCTTTCCTTTTTCACCATAGCCCTCTATGGGCTTCCAAATATCACTTTGCCAATTCCACAAGAACTGTCTTAGCGAAAGGCGTCTTGAGGGGCAAGCTGTAACTCTGTGAAATGATTTCACGGAACCCAAAGAAGTTCCTCAAAAAGCTTCTTTCTCTTTGTTATCGGAGGATATTTCCTTTGGCACTATAGTCTCCAAAGGGATCCGAAATATCTGTTCTCAGATTCCACAGAAATAAGGCTAGCAAAGAGATCCACGAAATACAGATGTAACTCTGTGAGATGAACTAACAGAACACTAAGCAATTTCTCAGAAAGCTTCTTTCCAGATTTCATCTGAGGATATTTCCTTTTTCACCATAGCCCGCTAGGGGCTTCCAAATGTCACTTTGTCAATTCCACAAGAACTGTCTTAGCGAAAGGCTTCTCGAGGGGAAAGCTGTAACTCTGTGAGATGATTTCACAGAACACAAAGAAGTTTCTCAGAAAGCTTCTTTCTCTTTGTTATCGGAGGATATTTCCTTTGGCCCTATAGTCTTCAAAGGGATCCGAAATATCTGTTCTCAGATTCCACAGAAATAAGGCTAGCAAAGAGATCCACGAAATACAGATGTAACTCTGTGAGATGAATTAACAGAACTCTAAGCAGTTTCTCAGAAAGCTTCTTTCCAGATTTCCTCTGAGGATATTTCCTTTTTAACCATAGCTCTCTATGGGCTTCCAAATATCACTTTGCCAATTGCACAAGAACGGTCTTAGCGAAAGGCTTCTTGAGGGGAAAGCTGTAACTCTGTGAGATGATTTCAAGGAACACAAAGAAGTTTCTCAAAAAGCTTCTTTCTCTTTGTTAGCGGAGGATATTTCCTTTGGACCTATAGTCTCCAAAGGGATCCGAAATATCTGTTCTCAGATTCCACAGAAATAAGGCTAGCAAAGAGATCCACGAAATACAGATGTAACTCTGTGAGATGAATTAACAGAACACTAAGCAGTTTCTCAGAAAGCTTCTTTCCAGATTTCCTCTGAGGATATTTCCTTTTTCACCATAGCCCTCTATGGGCTTCCAAATATCACTTTGCCAATTCCACAAGAACTGTCTTAGCGAAAGACTTCTTGAGGGGAAAGCTGTAACTCTGTGAGATGATTTCAAGGAACACAAAGAAGTTTCTCAGAAAGCTTCTTTCTCTTTGTTATCGGAGGATATTTCCTTTGGCCCTATAGTCTTCAAAGGGATCCGAAATATCTGTTCTCAGATTCCACAGAAATAAGGCTAGCAAAGAGATCCACGAAACACAGATGTAACTCTGTGAGATGAATTAACAGAACACTAAGCAGTTTCTCAGAAAGCTTCTTTCCAGATTTCATCTGAGGATATTTCCTTTTTCACCATAGCCCTATATGGGCTACCAAATATCACTTTGCCAATTCCACAAGAACTGTCTTAGCGAAAGGCTTCTGAGGGGAAAGCTGTAACTCTGTGAGATGATTTCACAGAACACAAAGAAGTTTCTCAGAAAGCTTCTTTCTCTTTGTTATCAGAGGATATTTCCTTTGGCCCTATAGTCTTCAAAGGGATCCGAAATATCTGTTCTCAGATTCCACAGAAATAAGGCTAGCAAAGAGATCCACGAAATACAGATGTAACTCTGTGAGATGAATTAACAGAACACTAAGCAGTTTCTCAGAAAGCTTCTTTCCAGATTTCCTCTGAGGATATTTCCTTTTAAACCATAGCCCTCTATGGGCTTCCAAATATCACTTTGCCAATTGCACAAGAACGGTCTTAGCGAAAGGCTTCTTGAGGGGAAAGCTGTAACTCTGTGAGATGATTTCAAGGAACACAAAGAAGTTTCTCAAAAAGCTTCTTTCTCTTTGTTAGCGGAAGATATTTCCTTTGGACCTATAGTCTCCAAAGGGATCCGAAATATCTGTTCTCAGATTCCACAGAAATAAGGCTAGCAAAGAGATCCACGAAATACAGATGTAACTCTGTGAGATGAATTAACAGAACACTAAGCAGTTTCTCAGAAAGCTTCTTTCCAGATTTCCTCTGAGGATATTTCCTTTTTCACCATAGCCCTCTATGGGCTTCCAAATATCACTTTGCCAATTCCACAAGAACTGTCTTAGCGAAAGACTTCTTGAGGGGAAAGCTGTAACTCTGTGAGATGATTTCAAGGAACACAAAGAAGTTTCTCAAAAAGCTTCTTTCTCTTTGTTAGCGGAGGATATTTCCTTTGGCCCTATAGTCTCCAAAGGGATCCGAAATATCTGTTCTCAGATTCCACAGAAATAAGGCTAGCAAAGAGATCCACGAAATACAGATGTAACTCTGTGAGATGAATTAACAGAACACTAAGCAGTTTCTCAGAAAGCTTCTTTCCAGATTTCATCTGAGGATATTTCCTTTTTCACCATAGCCCTCTATGGGCTTCCAAATATCACTTTGCCAATTCCAAAAGAACTGTCTTAGCGAAAAGCTTCTTGAGGGGAAAGCTGTAACTCTGTGAAATGATTCCACAGAACCCAAAGAAGTTCCTCAAAAAGCTTCTTTCTCTTTGTTATCGGAGGATATTTCCTTTGGCCCTATAGTCTTCAAAGGGATCCGAAATATCTGTTCTCAGATTCCACAGAAATAAGGCTAGCAAAGAGATCCACGAAATACAGATGTAACTCTGTGAGATGAATTAACAGAACACTAAGTAGTTTCTCAGAATGCTTCTTTCCAGATTTCATCTAAGGATATTTCCTTTTTCACCATAGCCCTCTATGGGCTTCCAAATATCACTTTGCCAATTCCACAAGAACTGTCTTAGCGAAAGGCTTCTTGAGGGGAAAGCTGTAACTCTGTGAGTTGATTTCACAGAACACAAAGAAGTTTCTCAAAAAGCTTCTTTCTCTTTGTTATCGGAGGATATTTCCTTTGGCCCTGTAGTCTCCAAAGGGATCCGAAATATCTGTTCTCAGATTCCACAGAAATAAGGCTAGCAAAGA
The DNA here is from genome assembly GCF_043159975.1 of Macaca nemestrina. Classification (NCBI taxonomy): domain Eukaryota; kingdom Metazoa; phylum Chordata; class Mammalia; order Primates; family Cercopithecidae; genus Macaca; species Macaca nemestrina. Next base: position 111,720,120 of record NC_092131.1, on the reverse strand, counting down.
GTTCCACGAAATACAGATGTAACTCTGTGAGATGAATTAACAGAACACTAAGCAGTTTCTCAGTAAGCTTCTTTTCAGATTCCCTCTGAGGATATTTCCCTTATCACCATAGCCCTCTATGGGCTTCCAAATATCACTTTGCCAATTCCACAAGAACTGTCTTAGCGAAAGGCTTCTTGATGGGAAAGATGTAACTCTGTGAGTTGATTTCACAGAACACAAAGAAGTTTCTCAGAAAGCTTCTTTCTCTTTGTTATCGGAGGATATTTCCTTTGGCCCTATAGTCTTCAAAGGGATCCGAAATATCTGTTCTCAGATTCCACAGAAATAAGGCTAGCAAAGAGATCCACGAAATGCAGATGTAACTCTGTGAGATGAATTAACAGAACACTAAGCAATTTCTCAGAAAGCTTCTTTCCAGATTTCCTCTGAGGATATTTCCTTTTTCACCATAGCCCTCT